>NW_028276432.1:341979-668958 GCF_052056855.1 Sturnus vulgaris | reverse complement strand
TGTCTTCGGGCCTTGCGAAGCTCTGTGTACTGCGAGCGCTGCTACTCGCAGCTGAGGAGGACCGTGGAGCTAGCGGCGAATTCGGAGAGCTCTTCGCTGCACTGCGCCGCTCGCAAGCGGCTTCGTTCTTCGCCTTCAGCCGTCCGGCGAGAGCTGAACTCAGCGGTCAGTTGCAGCTCTGCCCAACAGCGTGTTCTCAGTTCTGCGGCAAGCACGCCCTCTTGCCTTGGCCCCGAGAGCAAAGTCCCGAGCGAGCACTCGACTCAGTGCAATGCACCCAGAAGGACGCTCTCGCTCGTCTTTCGAGGAGCGATTCCTAACAGCAGAAGCAGCAGAGGCACAAACTGCATGACGAGAAGGGACACGTAGAACACGTCTCTGTCCTGGCACATTTTCGTGTGCGAAACTTCCTCCGGGTCTTCGGGCCTTGCGAAGCTCTGTGTACTGCGAGCGCTGCTACTCGCAGCTGAGAAGGACCGTGGAGCTAGCGGCGAATTCGGAGAGCTCTTCGCTGCACTGCGCCGCTCGCAAGCGGCTTCGTTCTTCGCCTTCTGCCGTCCGGCGAGAGCTGAACTCCAGCGGTCAGTTGCAGCTCTGCCCAACAGCGTGTTCTCAGTTCTGCGGGCAAGCACGCCCTCTTGCCTTGGCCCCGAGAGCAAAGTCCCGAGCGAGCACTCGACTCAGTGCAATGCACCCAGAAGGACGCTCTCGCTCGTCTTTCGAGGAGCGATTCCTAACAGCAGAAGCAGCAGAGGCACAAACTGCATGACGAGAAGGGACAACGTAGAACACGTCTCTGTCCTGGCACATTTCCGTGTGCGAAACTTCCCTCCGGGTCTTCGGGCCTTGCGAAGCTCTGTGTACTGCGAGCGCTGCTACTCGCAGCTGAGGAGGACCGTGGAGCTAGCGGCGAATTCGGAGAGCTCTTCGCTGCACTGCGCCGCTCGCAAGCGGCTTCGTTCTTCGCCTTCAGCCGTCCGGCGAGAGCTGAACTCCAGCGGTCAGTTGCAGCTCTGCCCAACAGCGTGTTCTCAGTTCTGCGGGCAAGCACGCCCTCTTGCCTTGGCCCCGAGAGCAAAGTCCCGAGCGAGCACTCGACTCAGTGCAATGCACCCAGAAGGACGCTCTCGCTCGTCTTTCGAGGAGCGATTCCTAACAGCAGAAGCAGCAGAGGCACAAACTGCATGACGAGAAGGGACAACGTAGAACACGTCTCTGTCCTGGCACATTTTCGTGTGCGATACTTCCCTCCGGGTCTTCGGTCCTTGCGAAGCTCTGTGTACTGCGAGCGCTGCTACTCGCAGCTGAGAAGGACCGTGGAGCTAGCGGCGAATTCGGAGAGCTCTTCGCTGCACTGCGCCGCTCGCAAGCGGCTTCGTTCTTCGCCTTCTGCCGTCCGGCGAGAGCTGAACTCCAGCGGTCAGTTGCAGCTCTGCCCAACAGCGTGTTCTCAGTTCTGCGGCAAGCACGCCCTCTTGCCTTGGCCCGAGTGCAAAGTCCCGAGCGAGCACTCGACTCAGTGCAATGCACCCAGAAGGACGCTCTCGCTCGTCTTCGAGGAGCGATTCCTAACAGCAGAAGCAGCAGAGGCACAAACTGCATGACGAGAAGGGACAACGTAGAACACGTCTCTGTCCTGGCACATTTTCGTGTGCGAAACTTCCCTCCGGGTCTTCGGTCCTTGCGAAGCTCTGTGTACTGCGAGCGCTGCTACTCGCAGCTGAGAAGGACCGTGGAGCTAGCGGCGAATTCGGAGAGCTCTTCGCTGCACTGCGCCGCTCGCAAGCGGCTTCGTTCTTCGCCTTCTGCCGTCCGGCGAGAGCTGAACTCCAGCGGTCAGTTGCAGCTCTGCCCAACAGCGTGTTCTCAGTTCTGCGGGCAAGCACGCCCTCTGCCTTGGCCCCGATGCAAAGTCCCGAGCGAGCACTCGACTCAGTGCAATGCACCCAGAAGGACGCTCTCGCTCGCCTTTCGAGGAGCGATTCCTAACAGCAGAAGCAGCAGAGGCACAAACTGCATGACGAGAAGGGACAACGTAGAACACGTCTCTGTCCTGGCACATTTTCGTGTGCGAAACTTCCCTCCGGGTCTTCGGGCCTTGCGAAGCTCTGTGTACTGCGAGCGCTGCTACTCGCAGCTGAGAAGGACCGTGGAGCTAGCGGCGAATTCGGAGAGCTCTTCGCTGCACTGCGCCGCTCGCAAGCGGCTTCGTTCTTCGCCTTCTGCCGTCCGGCGAGAGCTGAACTCCAGCGGTCAGTTGCAGCTCTGCCCAACAGCGTGTTCTCAGTTCTGCGGGCAAGCACGCCCTCTTGCCTTGGCCCGAGAGCAAAGTCCCGAGCGAGCACTCGACTCAGTGCAATGCACCCAGAAGGACGCTCTCGCTCGTCTTTCGAGGAGCGATTCCTAACAGCAGAAGCAGCAGAGGCACAAACTGCATGACGAGAAGGACAACGTAGAACACGTCTCTGTCCTGGCACATTTCGTGTGCGAAACTTCCTCCGGGTCTTCGGGCCTTGCGAAGCTCTGTGTACTGCGAGCGCTGCTACTCGCAGCTGAGGAGGACCGTGGAGCTAGCGGCGAATTCGGAGAGCTCTTCGCTGCACTGCGCCGCTCGCAAGCGGCTTCGTTCTTCGCCTTCAGCCGTCCGGCGAGAGCTGAACTCCAGCGGTCAGTTGCAGCTCTGCCCAACAGCGTGTTCTCAGTTCTGCGGGCAAGCACGCCCTCTTGCCTTGGCCCCGAGAGCAAAGTCCCGAGCGAGCACTCGACTCAGTGCAATGCACCAGAAGGACGCTCTCGCTCGTCTTTCGAGGAGCGATTCCTAACAGCAGAAGCAGCAGAGGCACAAACTGCATGACGAGAAGGGACAACGTAGAACACGTCTCTGTCCTGGCACATTTTCGTGTGCGAAACTTCCCTCCGGGTCTTCGGTCCTTGCGAAGCTCTGTGTACTGCGAGCGCTGCTACTCGCAGCTGAGAAGGACCGTGGAGCTAGCGGCGAATTCGGAGAGCTCTTCGCTGCACTGCGCCGCTCGCAAGCGGCTTCGTTCTTCGCCTTCTGCCGTCCGGCGAGAGCTGAACTCCAGCGGTCAGTTGCAGCTCTGCCCAACAGCGTGTTCTCAGTTCTGCGGGCAAGCACGCCCTCTTGCCTTGGCCCCGAGAGCAAAGTCCCGAGCGAGCACTCGACTCAGTGCAATGCACCCAGAAGGACGCTCTCGCTCGTCTTTCGAGGAGCGATTCCTAACAGCAGAAGCAGCAGAGGCACAAACTGCATGACGAGAAGGGACAACGTAGAACACGTCTCTGTCCTGGCACATTTCCGTGTGCGAAACTTCCTCCGGGTCTTCGGGCCTTGCGAAGCTCTGTGTACTGCGAGCGCTGCTACTCGCAGCTGAGGAGGACCGTGGAGCTAGCGGCGAATTCGGAGAGCTCTTCGCTGCACTGCGCCGCTCGCAAGCGGCTTCGTTCTTCGCCTTCAGCCGTCCGGCGAGAGCTGAACTCCAGCGGTCAGTTGCAGCTCTGCCCAACAGCGTGTTCTCAGTTCTGCGGGCAAGCACGCCCTCTTGCCTTGGCCCCGAGAGCAAAGTCCCGAGCGAGCACTCGACTCAGTGCAATGCACCCAGAAGGACGCTCTCGCTCGTCTTTCGAGGAGCGATTCCTAACAGCAGAAGCAGCAGAGGCACAAACTGCATGACGAGAAGGGACAACGTAGAACACGTCTCTGTCCTGGCACATTTTCGTGTGCGATACTTCCCTCCGGGTCTTCGGGCCTTGCGAAGCTCTGTGTACTGCGAGCGCTGCTACTCGCAGCTGAGAGGACCGTGGAGCTAGCGGCGAATTCGGAGAGCTCTTCGCTGCACTGCGCCGCTCGCAAGCGGCTTCGTTCTTCGCCTTCTGCCGTCCGGCGAGAGCTGAACTCCAGCGGTCAGTTGCAGCTCTGCCCAACAGCGTGTTCTCAGTTCTGCGGGCAAGCACGCCCTCTTGCCTTGGCCCCGAGTGCAAAGTCCCGAGCGAGCACTCGACTCAGTGCAATGCACCCAGAAGGACGCTCTCGCTCGTCTTTCGAGGAGCGATTCCTAACAGCAGAAGCAGCAGAGGCACAAACTGCATGACGAGAAGGGACAACGTAGAACACGTCTCTGTCCTGGCACATTTCGTGTGCGAAACTTCCCTCCGGGTCTTCGGGCCTTGCGAAGCTCTGTGTACTGCGAGCGCTGCTACTCGCAGCTGAGGAGGACCGTGGAGCTAGCGGCGAATTCGGAGAGCTCTTCGCTGCACTGCGCCGCTCGCAAGCGGCTTCGTTCTTCGCCTTCTGCCGTCCGGCGAGAGCTGAACTCCAGCGGTCAGTTGCAGCTCTGCCCAACAGCGTGTTCTCAGTTCTGCGGGCAAGCACGCCCTCTTGCCTTGGCCCCGAGAGCAAAGTCCCGAGCGAGCACTCGACTCAGTGCAATGCACCCAGAAGGACGCTCTCGCTCGTCTTTCGAGGAGCGATTCCTAACAGCAGAAGCAGCAGAGGCACAAACTGCATGACGAGAAGGGACAACGTAGAACACGTCTCTGTCTGGCACATTTTCGTGTGCGATACTTCCCTCCGGGTCTTCGGGCCTTGCGAAGCTCTGTGTACTGCGAGCGCTGCTACTCGCAGCTGAGGAGGACCGTGGAGCTAGCGGCGAATTCGGAGAGCTCTTCGCTGCACTGCGCCGCTCGCAAGCGGCTTCGTTCTTCGCCTTCTGCCGTCCGGCGAGAGCTGAACTCCAGCGGTCAGTTGCAGCTCTGCCCAACAGCGTGTTCTCAGTTCTGCGGGCAAGCACGCCCTCTTGCCTTGGCCCCGAGTGCAAAGTCCCGAGCGAGCACTCGACTCAGTGCAATGCACCCAGAAGGACGCTCTCGCTCGTCTTTCGAGGAGCGATTCCTAACAGCAGAAGCAGCAGAGGCACAAACTGCATGACGAGAAGGGACAACGTAGAACACGTCTCTGTCCTGGCACATTTTCGTGTGCGAAACTTCCCTCCGGGTCTTCGGTCCTTGCGAAGCTCTGTGTACTGCGAGCGCTGCTACTCGCAGCTGAGAAGGACCGTGGAGCTAGCGGCGAATTCGGAGAGCTCTTCGCTGCACTGCGCCGCTCGCAAGCGGCTTCGTTCTTCGCCTTCTGCCGTCCGGCGAGAGCTGAACTCCAGCGGTCAGTTGCAGCTCTGCCCAACAGCGTGTTCTCAGTTCTGCGGGCAAGCACGCCCTCTTGCCTTGGCCCGAGTGCAAAGTCCCGAGCGAGCACTCGACTCAGTGCAATGCACCCAGAAGGACGCTCTCGCTCGCCTTTCGAGGAGCGATTCCTAACAGCAGAAGCAGCAGAGGCACAAACTGCATGACGAGAAGGGACAACGTAGAACACGTCTCTGTCCTGGCACATTTTCGTGTGCGAAACTTCCCTCCGGGTCTTCGGGCCTTGCGAAGCTCTGTGTACTGCGAGCGCTGCTACTCGCAGCTGAGAAGGACCGTGGAGCTAGCGGCGAATTCGGAGAGCTCTTCGCTGCACTGCGCCGCTCGCAAGCGGCTTCGTTCTTCGCCTTCTGCCGTCCGGCGAGAGCTGAACTCCAGCGGTCAGTTGCAGCTCTGCCCAACAGCGTGTTCTCAGTTCTGCGGGCAAGCACGCCCTCTTGCCTTGGCCCGAGAGCAAAGTCCCGAGCGAGCACTCGACTCAGTGCAATGCACCCAGAAGGACGCTCTCGCTCGTCTTTCGAGGAGCGATTCCTAACAGCAGAAGCAGCAGAGGCACAAACTGCATGACGAGAAGGGACAACGTAGAACACGTCTCTGTCCTGGCACATTTCCGTGTGCGAAACTTCCCTCCGGGTCTTCGGGCCTTGCGAAGCTCTGTGTACTGCGAGCGCTGCTACTCGCAGCTGAGGAGGACCGTGGAGCTAGCGGCGAATTCGGAGAGCTCTTCGCTGCACTGCGCCGCTCGCAAGCGGCTTCGTTCTTCGCCTTCAGCCGTCCGGCGAGAGCTGAACTCCAGCGGTCAGTTGCAGCTCTGCCCAACAGCGTGTCTCAGTTCTGCGGGCAAGCACGCCCTCTTGCCTTGGCCCCGAGAGCAAAGTCCCGAGCGAGCACTCGACTCAGTGCAATGCACCCAGAAGGACGCTCTCGCTCGTCTTTCGAGGAGCGATTCCTAACAGCAGAAGCAGCAGAGGCACAAACTGCATGACGAGAAGGGACAACGTAGAACACGTCTCTGTCCTGGCACATTTTCGTGTGCGATACTTCCCTCCGGGTCTTCGGGCCTTGCGAAGCTCTGTGTACTGCGAGCGCTGCTACTCGCAGCTGAGGAGGACCGTGGAGCTAGCGGCGAATTCGGAGAGCTCTTCGCTGCACTGCGCCGCTCGCAAGCGGCTTCGTTCTTCGCCTTCTGCCGTCCGGCGAGAGCTGAACTCCAGCGGTCAGTTGCAGCTCTGCCCAACAGCGTGTTCTCAGTTCTGCGGGCAAGAACGCCCTCTTGCCTTGGCCCCGAGTGCAAAGTCCCGAGCTAGCACTCGACTCAGTGCAATGCACCCAGAAGGACGCTCTCGCTCGTCTTTCGAGGAGCGATTCCTAACAGCAGAAGCAGCAGAGGCACAAACTGCATGACGAGAAGGGACAACGTAGAACACGTCTCTGTCCTGGCACATTTTCGTGTGCGAAACTTCCCTCCGGGTCTTCGGGCCTTGCGAAGCTCTGTGTTCTGCGAGCGCTGCTACTCGCAGCTGAGGAGGACCGTGGAGCTAGCGGCGAATTCGGAGAGCTCTTCGCTGCACTGCGCCGCTCGCAAGCGGCTTCGTTCTTCGCCTTCTGCCGTCCGGCGAGAGCTGAACTCCAGCGGTCAGTTGCAGCTCTGCCCAACAGCGTGTTCTCAGTTCTGCGGGCAAGCACGCCCTCTTGCCTTGGCCCCGAGTGCAAAGTCCCGAGCGAGCACTCGACTCAGTGCAATGCACCCAGAAGGACGCTCTCGCTCGTCTTTCAAGGAGCGATTCCTAACAGCAGAAGCAGCAGAGGCACAAACTGCATGACGAGAAGGGACAACGTAGAACACGTCTCTGTCCTGGCACATTTTCGTGTGCGAAACTTCCCTCCGGGTCTTCGGGCCTTGCGAAGCTCTGTGTACTGCGAGCGCTGCTACTCGCAGCTGAGAAGGACCGTGGAGCTGGCGGCGAATTCGGAGAGCTCTTCGCTGCACTGCGCCGCTCGCAAGCGGCTTCGTTCTTCGCCTTCAGCCGTCCGGCGAGAGCTGAACTCCAGCGGTCAGTTGCAGCTCTGCCCAACAGCGTGTTCTCAGTTCTGCGGGCAAGCACGCCCTCTTGCCTTGGCCCCGAGTGCAAAGTCCCGAGCGAGCACTCGACTCAGTGCAATGCACCGAGAAGGACGCTCTCGCTCGTCTTTCAAGGAGCGATTCCTAACAGCAGAAGCAGCAGAGGCACAAACTGCATGACGAGAAGGGACAACGTAGAACACGTCTCTGTCCTGGCACATTTTCGTGTGCGATACTTCCCTCCGGGTCTTCGGTCCTTGCGAAGCTCTGTGTACTGCGAGCGCTGCTACTCGCAGCTGAGAAGGACCGTGGAGCTAGCGGCGAATTCGGAGAGCTCTTCGCTGCACTGCGCCGCTCGCAAGCGGCTTCGTTCTTCGCCTTCTGCCGTCCGGCGAGAGCTGAACTCCAGCGGTCAGTTGCAGCTCTGCCCAACAGCGTGTTCTCAGTTCTGCGGGCAAGCACGCCCTCTTGCCTTGGCCCCGAGTGCAAAGTCCCGAGCGAGCACTCGACTCAGTGCAATGCACCCAGAAGGACGCTCTCGCTCGTCTTTCGAGGAGCGATTCCTAACAGCAGAAGCAGCAGAGGCACAAACTGCATGACGAGAAGGGACAACGTAGAACACGTCTCTGTCCTGGCACATTTTCGTGTGCGATACTTCCCTCCGGGTCTTCGGGCCTTGCGAAGCTCTGTGTACTGCGAGCGCTGCTACTCGCAGCTGAGGAGGACCGTGGAGCTAGCGGCGAATTCGGAGAGCTCTTCGCTGCACTGCGCCGCTCGCAAGCGGCTTCGTTCTTCGCCTTCTGCCGTCCGGCGAGAGCTGAACTCCAGCGGTCAGTTGCAGCTCTGCCCAACAGCGTGTTCTCAGTTCTGCGGGCAAGCACGCCCTCTTGCCTTGACCCCGAGAGCAAAGTCCCGAGCGAGCACTCGACTCAGTGCAATGCACCCAGAAGGACGCTCTCGCTCGTCTTTCGAGGAGCGATTCCTAACAGCAGAAGCAGCAGAGGCACAAACTGCATGACGAGAAGGGACAACGTAGAACACGTCTCTGTCCTGGCACATTTTCGTGTGCGATACTTCCCTCCGGGTCTTCGGGCCTTGCGAAGCTCTGTGTACTGCGAGCGCTGCTACTCGCAGCTGAGAAAGACCGTGGAGCTAGCGGCGAATTCGGAGAGCTCTTCGCTGCACTGCGCCGCTCGCAAGCGGCTTCGTTCTTCGCCTTCTGCCGTCCGGCGAGAGCTGAACTCCAGCGGTCAGTTGCAGCTCTGCCCAACAGCGTGTTCTCAGTTCTGCGGGCAAGCACGCCCTCTTGCCTTGGCCCCGAGTGCAAAGTCCCGAGCGAGCACTCGACTCAGTGCAATGCACCCAGAAGGACGCTCTCGCTCGTCTTTCAAGGAGCGATTCCTAACAGCAGAAGCAGCAGAGGCACAAACTGCATGACGAGAAGGGACAACGTAGAACACGTCTCTGTCCTGGCACATTTTCGTGTGCGATACTTCCCTCCGGGTCTTCGGGCCTTGCGAAGCTCTGTGTACTGCGAGCGCTGCTACTCGCAGCTGAGAAGGACCGTGGAGCAGGCGGCGAATTCGGAGAGCTCTTCGCTGCACTGCGCCGCTCGCAAGCGGCTTCGTTCTTCGCCTTCTGCCGTCCGGCGAGAGCTGAACTCCAGCGGTCAGTTGCAGCTCTGCCCAACAGCGTGTTCTCAGTTCTGCGGGCAAGCACGCCCTCTTGCCTTGGCCCCGAGTGCAAAGTCCCGAGCGAGCACTCGACTCAGTGCAATGCACCCAGAAGGACGCTCTCGCTCGTCTTTCAAGGAGCGATTCCTAACAGCAGAAGCAGCAGAGGCACAAACTGCATGACGAGAAGGGACAACGTAGAACACGTCTCTGTCCTGGCACATTTTCGTGTGCGAAACTTCCCTCCGGGTCTTCGGGCCTTGCGAAGCTCTGTGTACTGCGAGCGCTGCTACTCGCAGCTGAGAAGGACCGTGGAGCAGGCGGCGAATTCGGAGAGCTCTTCGCTGCACTGCGCCGCTCGCAAGCGGCTTCGTTCTTCGCCTTCTGCCGTCCGGCGAGAGCTGAACTCCAGCGGTCAGTTGCAGCTCTGCCCAACAGCGTGTTCTCAGTTCTGCGGGCAAGCACGCCCTCTTGCCTTGGCCCCGAGTGCAAAGTCCCGAGCGAGCACTCGACTCAGTGCAATGCACCCAGAAGGACGCTCTCGCTCGTCTTTCAAGGAGCGATTCCTAACAGCAGAAGCAGCAGAGGCACAAACTGCATGACGAGAAGGGACAACGTAGAACACGTCTCTGTCCTGGCACATTTTCGTGTGCGAAACTTCCCTCCGGGTCTTCGGGCCTTGCGAAGCTCTGTGTACTGCGAGCGCTGCTACTCGCAGCTGAGGAGGACCGTGGAGCTAGCGGCGAATTCGGAGAGCTCTTCGCTGCACTGCGCCGCTCGCAAGCGGCTTCGTTCTTCGCCTTCTGCCGTCCGGCGAGAGCTGAACTCCAGCGGTCAGTTGCAGCTCTGCCCAACAGCGTGTTCTCAGTTCTGCGGGCAAGCACGCCCTCTTGCCTTGGCCCCGAGTGCAAAGTCCCGAGCGAGCACTCGACTCAGTGCAATGCACCCAGAAGGACGCTCTCGCTCGTCTTTCAAGGAGCGATTCCTAACAGCAGAAGCAGCAGAGGCACAAACTGCATGACGAGAAGGGACAACGTAGAACACGTCTCTGTCCTGGCACATTTTCGTGTGCGATACTTCCCTCCGGGTCTTCGGGCCTTGCGAAGCTCTGTGTACTGCGAGCGCTGCTACTCGCAGCTGAGAAGGACCGTGGAGCTAGCGGCGAATTCGGAGAGCTCTTCGCTGCACTGCGCCGCTCGCAAGCGGCTTCGTTCTTCGCCTTCTGCCGTCCGGCGAGAGCTGAACTCCAGCGGTCAGTTGCAGCTCTGCCCAACAGCGTGTTCTCAGTTCTGCGGGCAAGCACGCCCTCTTGCCTTGGCCCCGAGTGCAAAGTCCCGAGCGAGCACTCGACTCAGTGCAATGCACCCAGAAGGACGCTCTCGCTCGTCTTTCAAGGAGCGATTCCTAACAGCAGAAGCAGCAGAGGCACAAACTGCATGACGAGAAGGGACAACGTAGAACACGTCTCTGTCCTGGCACATTTTCGTGTGCGATACTTCCCTCCGGGTCTTCGGGCCTTGCGAAGCTCTGTGTACTGCGAGCGCTGCTACTCGCAGCTGAGAAGGACCGTGGAGCAGGCGGCGAATTCGGAGAGCTCTTCGCTGCACTGCGCCGCTCGCAAGCGGCTTCGTTCTTCGCCTTCTGCCGTCCGGCGAGAGCTGAACTCCAGCGGTCAGTTGCAGCTCTGCCCAACAGCGTGTTCTCAGTTCTGCGGGCAAGCACGCCCTCTTGCCTTGGCCCCGAGAGCAAAGTCCCGAGCGAGCACTCGACTCAGTGCAATGCACCCAGAAGGACGCTCTCGCTCGTCTTTCGAGGAGCGATTCCTAACAGCAGAAGCAGCAGAGGCACAAACTGCATGACGAGAAGGGACAACGTAGAACACGTCTCTGTCTGGCACATTTTCGTGTGCGAAACTTCCCTCCGGGTCTTCGGGCCTTGCGAAGCTCTGTGTACTGCGAGCGCTGCTACTCGCAGCTGAGGAGGACCGTGGAGCTAGCGGCGAATTCGGAGAGCTCTTCGCTGCACTGCGCCGCTCGCAAGCGGCTTCGTTCTTCGCCTTCTGCCGTCCGGCGAGAGCTGAACTCCAGCGGTCAGTTGCAGCTCTGCCCAACAGCGTGTTCTCAGTTCTGCGGGCAAGCACGCCCTCTTGCCTTGGCCCCGAGTGCAAAGTCCCGAGCGAGCACTCGACTCAGTGCAATGCACCCAGAAGGACGCTCTCGCTCGTCTTTCGAGGAGCGATTCCTAACAGCAGAAGCAGCAGAGGCACAAACTGCATGACGAGAAGGGACAACGTAGAACACGTCTCTGTCCTGGCACATTTTCGTGTGCGAAACTTCCCTCCGGGTCTTCGGGCCTTGCGAAGCTCTGTGTACTGCGAGCGCTGCTACTCGCAGCTGAGGAGGACCGTGGAGCTAGCGGCGAATTCGGAGAGCTCTTCGCTGCACTGCGCCGCTCGCAAGCGGCTTCGTTCTTCGCCTTCTGCCGTCCGGCGAGAGCTGAACTCCAGCGGTCAGTTGCAGCTCTGCCCAACAGCGTGTTCTCAGTTCTGCGGGCAAGCACGCCCTCTTGCCTTGACCCCGAGAGCAAAGTCCCGAGCGAGCACTCGACTCAGTGCAATGCACCCAGAAGGACGCTCTCGCTCCTCTTTCGAGGAGCGATTCCTAACAGCAGAAGCAGCAGAGGCACAAACTGCATGACGAGAAGGGACAACGTAGAACACGTCTCTGTCCTGGCACATTTTCGTGTGCGAAACTTCCCTCCGGGTCTTCGGGCCTTGCGAAGCTCTGTGTACTGCGAGCGCTGCTACTCGCAGCTGAGAAGGACCGTGGAGCTGGCGGCGAATTCGGAGAGCTCTTCGCTGCACTGCGCCGCTCGCAAGCGGCTTCGTTCTTCGCCTTCTGCCGTCCGGCGAGAGCTGAACTCCAGCGGTCAGTTGCAGCTCTGCCCAACAGCGTGTTCTCAGTTCTGCGGGCAAGCACGCCCTCTTGCCTTGGCCCCGAGTGCAAAGTCCCGAGCGAGCACTCGACTCAGTGCAATGCACCCAGAAGGACGCTCTCGCTCGTCTTTCGAGGAGCGATTCCTAACAGCAGAAGCAGCAGAGGCACAAACTGCATGACGAGAAGGGACAACGTAGAACACGTCTCTGTCCTGGCACATTTTCGTGTGCGAAACTTCCCTCCGGGTCTTCGGGCCTTGCGAAGCTCTGTGTACTGCGAGCGCTGCTACTCGCAGCTGAGAAGGACCGTGGAGCTAGCGGCGAATTCGGAGAGCTCTTCGCTGCACTGCGCCGCTCGCAAGCGGCTTCGTTCTTCGCCTTCTGCCGTCCGGCGAGAGCTGAACTCCAGCGGTCAGTTGCAGCTCTGCCCAACAGCGTGTTCTCAGTTCTGCGGGCAAGCACGCCCTCTTGCCTTGGCCCCGAGTGCAAAGTCCCGAGCGAGCACTCGACTCAGTGCAATGCACCCAGAAGGACGCTCTCGCTCGTCTTTCAAGGAGCGATTCCTAACAGCAGAAGCAGCAGAGGCACAAACTGCATGACGAGAAGGGACAACGTAGAACACGTCTCTGTCCTGGCACATTTTCGTGTGCGAAACTTCCCTCCGGGTCTTCGGGCCTTGCGAAGCTCTGTGTACTGCGAGCGCTGCTACTCGCAGCTGAGAAGGACCGTGGAGCTAGCGGCGAATTCGGAGAGCTCTTCGCTGCACTGCGCCGCTCGCAAGCGGCTTCGTTCTTCGCCTTCAGCCGTCCGGCGAGAGCTGAACTCCAGCGGTCAGTTGCAGCTCTGCCCAACAGCGTGTTCTCAGTTCTGCGGGCAAGCACGCCCTCTTGCCTTGGCCCCGATTGCAAAGTCCCGAGCGAGCACTCGACTCAGTGCAATGCACCCAGAAGGACGCTCTCGCTCGTCTTTCAAGGAGCGATTCCTAACAGCAGAAGCAGCAGAGGCACAAACTGCATGACGAGAAGGGACAACGTAGAACACGTCTCTGTCCTGGCACATTTTCGTGTGCGATACTTCCCTCCGGGTCTTCGGTCCTTGCGAAGCTCTGTGTACTGCGAGCGCTGCTACTCGCAGCTGAGAAGGACCGTGGAGCTAGCGGCGAATTCGGAGAGCTCTTCGCTGCACTGCGCCGCTCGCAAGCGGCTTCGTTCTTCGCCTTCTGCCGTCCGGCGAGAGCTGAACTCCAGCGGTCAGTTGCAGCTCTGCCCAACAGCGTGTTCTCAGTTCTGCGGGCAAGCACGCCCTCTTGCCTTGGCCCCGAGTGCAAAGTCCCGAGCGAGCACTCGACTCAGTGCAATGCACCCAGAAGGACGCTCTCGCTCGTCTTTCGAGGAGCGATTCCTAACAGCAGAAGCAGCAGAGGCACAAACTGCATGACGAGAAGGGACAACGTAGAACACGTCTCTGTCCTGGCACATTTTCGTGTGCGAAACTTCCCTCCGGGTCTTCGGTCCTTGCGAAGCTCTGTGTACTGCGAGCGCTGCTACTCGCAGCTGAGAAGGACCGTGGAGCTAGCGGCGAATTCGGAGAGCTCTTCGCTGCACTGCGCCGCTCGCAAGCGGCTTCGTTCTTCGCCTTCTGCCGTCCGGCGAGAGCTGAACTCCAGCGGTCAGTTGCAGCTCTGCCCAACAGCGTGTTCTCAGTTCTGCGGGCAAGCACGCCCTCTTGCCTTGGCCCCGAGTGCAAAGTCCCGAGCGAGCACTCGACTCAGTGCAATGCACCCAGAAGGACGCTCTCGCTCGCCTTTCGAGGAGCGATTCCTAACAGCAGAAGCAGCAGAGGCACAAACTGCATGACGAGAAGGGACAACGTAGAACACGTCTCTGTCCTGGCACATTTTCGTGTGCGAAACTTCCCTCCGGGTCTTCGGGCCTTGCGAAGCTCTGTGTACTGCGAGCGCTGCTACTCGCAGCTGAGAAGGACCGTGGAGCTAGCGGCGAATTCGGAGAGCTCTTCGCTGCACTGCGCCGCTCGCAAGCGGCTTCGTTCTTCGCCTTCTGCCGTCCGGCGAGAGCTGAACTCCAGCGGTCAGTTGCAGCTCTGCCCAACAGCGTGTTCTCAGTTCTGCGGGCAAGCACGCCCTCTTGCCTTGGCCCCGAGTGCAAAGTCCCGAGCGAGCACTCGACTCAGTGCAATGCACCCAGAAGGACGCTCTCGCTCGTCTTTCGAGGAGCGATTCCTAACAGCAGAAGCAGCAGAGGCACAAACTGCATGACGAGAAGGGACAACGTAGAACACGTCTCTGTCCTGGCACATTTCCGTGTGCGAAACTTCCCTCCGGGTCTTCGGGCCTTGCGAAGCTCTGTGTACTGCGAGCGCTGCTACTCGCAGCTGAGGAGGACCGTGGAGCTAGCGGCGAATTCGGAGAGCTCTTCGCTGCACTGCGCCGCTCGCAAGCGGCTTCGTTCTTCGCCTTCAGCCGTCCGGCGAGAGCTGAACTCCAGCGGTCAGTTGCAGCTCTGCCCAACAGCGTGTTCTCAGTTCTGCGGGCAAGCACGCCCTCTTGCCTTGGCCCCGAGAGCAAAGTCCCGAGCGAGCACTCGACTCAGTGCAATGCACCCAGAAGGACGCTCTCGCTCGTCTTTCGAGGAGCGATTCCTAACAGCAGAAGCAGCAGAGGCACAAACTGCATGACGAGAAGGGACAACGTAGAACACGTCTCTGTCCTGGCACATTTTCGTGTGCGAAACTTCCCTCCGGGTCTTCGGGCCTTGCGAAGCTCTGTGTACTGCGAGCGCTGCTACTCGCAGCTGAGAAGGACCGTGGAGCTAGCGGCGAATTCGGAGAGCTCTTCGCTGCACTGCGCCGCTCGCAAGCGGCTTCGTTCTTCGCCTTCTGCCGTCCGGCGAGAGCTGAACTCCAGCGGTCAGTTGCAGCTCTGCCCAACAGCGTGTTCTCAGTTCTGCGGGCAAGCACGCCCTCTTGCCTTGGCCCCGAGAGCAAAGTCCCGAGCGAGCACTCGACTCAGTGCAATGCACCCAGAAGGACGCTCTCGCTCGTCTTTCGAGGAGCGATTCCTAACAGCAGAAGCAGCAGAGGCACAAACTGCATGACGAGAAGGGACAACGTAGAACACGTCTCTGTCCTGGCACATTTCCGTGTGCGAAACTTCCCTCCGGGTCTTCGGGCCTTGCGAAGCTCTGTGTACTGCGAGCGCTGCTACTCGCAGCTGAGGAGGACCGTGGAGCTAGCGGCGAATTCGGAGAGCTCTTCGCTGCACTGCGCCGCTCGCAAGCGGCTTCGTTCTTCGCCTTCAGCCGTCCGGCGAGAGCTGAACTCCAGCGGTCAGTTGCAGCTCTGCCCAACAGCGTGTTCTCAGTTCTGCGGGCAAGCACGCCCTCTTGCCTTGGCCCCGAGAGCAAAGTCCCGAGCGAGCACTCGACTCAGTGCAATGCACCCAGAAGGACGCTCTCGCTCGTCTTTCGAGGAGCGATTCCTAACAGCAGAAGCAGCAGAGGCACAAACTGCATGACGAGAAGGGACAACGTAGAACACGTCTCTGTCCTGGCACATTTTCGTGTGCGATACTTCCCTCCGGGTCTTCGGTCCTTGCGAAGCTCTGTGTACTGCGAGCGCTGCTACTCGCAGCTGAGAAGGACCGTGGAGCTAGCGGCGAATTCGGAGAGCTCTTCGCTGCACTGCGCCGCTCGCAAGCGGCTTCGTTCTTCGCCTTCTGCCGTCCGGCGAGAGCTGAACTCCAGCGGTCAGTTGCAGCTCTGCCCAACAGCGTGTTCTCAGTTCTGCGGGCAAGCACGCCCTCTTGCCTTGGCCCCGAGTGCAAAGTCCCGAGCGAGCACTCGACTCAGTGCAATGCACCCAGAAGGACGCTCTCGCTCGTCTTTCGAGGAGCGATTCCTAACAGCAGAAGCAGCAGAGGCACAAACTGCATGACGAGAAGGGACAACGTAGAACACGTCTCTGTCCTGGCACATTTTCGTGTGCGAAACTTCCCTCCGGGTCTTCGGTCCTTGCGAAGATCTGTGTACTGCGAGCGCTGCTACTCGCAGCTGAGAAGGCCCGTGGAGCTAGCGGCGAATTCGGAGAGCTCTTCGCTGC
Organism: Sturnus vulgaris; assembly: GCF_052056855.1. Lineage (NCBI taxonomy): Eukaryota > Metazoa > Chordata > Aves > Passeriformes > Sturnidae > Sturnus > Sturnus vulgaris. Next base: position 652,958 of record NW_028276432.1, on the reverse strand, counting down.
ACTGCGCCGCTCGCAAGCGGCTTCGTTCTTCGCCTTCTGCCGTCCGGCGAGAGCTGAACTCCAGCGGTCAGTTGCAGCTCTGCCCAACAGCGTGTTCTCAGTTCTGCGGGCAAGCACGCCCTCTTGCCTTGGCCCCGAATGCAAAGTCCCGAGCGAGCACTCGACTCAGTGCAATGCACCCAGAAGGACGCTCTCGCTCGCCTTTCGAGGAGCGATTCCTAACAGCAGAAGCAGCAGAGGCACAAACTGCATGACGAGAAGGGACAACGTAGAACACGTCTCTGTCCTGGCACATTTTCGTGTGCGAAACTTCCCTCCGGGTCTTCGGGCCTTGCGAAGCTCTGTGTACTGCGAGCGCTGCTACTCGCAGCTGAGAAGGACCGTGGAGCTAGCGGCGAATTCGGAGAGCTCTTCGCTGCACTGCGCCGCTCGCAAGCGGCTTCGTTCTTCGCCTTCTGCCGTCCGGCGAGAGCTGAACTCCAGCGGTCAGTTGCAGCTCTGCCCAACAGCGTGTTCTCAGTTCTGCGGGCAAGCACGCCCTCTTGCCTTGGCCCCGAGAGCAAAGTCCCGAGCGAGCACTCGACTCAGTGCAATGCACCCAGAAGGACGCTCTCGCTCGTCTTTCGAGGAGCGATTCCTAACAGCAGAAGCAGCAGAGGCACAAACTGCATGACGAGAAGGGACAACGTAGAACACGTCTCTGTCCTGGCACATTTCCGTGTGCGAAACTTCCCTCCGGGTCTTCGGGCCTTGCGAAGCTCTGTGTACTGCGAGCGCTGCTACTCGCAGCTGAGGAGGACCGTGGAGCTAGCGGCGAATTCGGAGAGCTCTTCGCTGCACTGCGCCGCTCGCAAGCGGCTTCGTTCTTCGCCTTCAGCCGTCCGGCGAGAGCTGAACTCCAGCGGTCAGTTGCAGCTCTGCCCAACAGCGTGTTCTCAGTTCTGCGGGCAAGCACGCCCTCTTGCCTTGGCCCCGAGAGCAAAGTCCCGAGCGAGCACTCGACTCAGTGCAATGCACCCAGAAGGACGCTCTCGCTCGTCTTTCGAGGAGCGATTCCTAACAGCAGAAGCAGCAGAGGCACAAACTGCATGACGAGAAGGGACAACGTAGAACACGTCTCTGTCCTGGCACATTTTCGTGTGCGAAACTTCCCTCCGGGTCTTCGGTCCTTGCGAAGCTCTGTGTACTGCGAGCGCTGCTACTCGCAGCTGAGAAGGACCGTGGAGCTAGCGGCGAATTCGGAGAGCTCTTCGCTGCACTGCGCCGCTCGCAAGCGGCTTCGTTCTTCGCCTTCTGCCGTCCGGCGAGAGCTGAACTCCAGCGGTCAGTTGCAGCTCTGCCCAACAGCGTGTTCTCAGTTCTGCGGGCAAGCACGCCCTCTTGCCTTGGCCCCGAGAGCAAAGTCCCGAGCGAGCACTCGACTCAGTGCAATGCACCCAGAAGGACGCTCTCGCTCGTCTTTCGAGGAGCGATTCCTAACAGCAGAAGCAGCAGAGGCACAAACTGCATGACGAGAAGGGACAACGTAGAACACGTCTCTGTCCTGGCACATTTCCGTGTGCGAAACTTCCCTCCGGGTCTTCGGGCCTTGCGAAGCTCTGTGTACTGCGAGCGCTGCTACTCGCAGCTGAGGAGGACCGTGGAGCTAGCGGCGAATTCGGAGAGCTCTTCGCTGCACTGCGCCGCTCGCAAGCGGCTTCGTTCTTCGCCTTCAGCCGTCCGGCGAGAGCTGAACTCCAGCGGTCAGTTGCAGCTCTGCCCAACAGCGTGTTCTCAGTTCTGCGGGCAAGCACGCCCTCTTGCCTTGGCCCCGAGAGCAAAGTCCCGAGCGAGCACTCGACTCAGTGCAATGCACCCAGAAGGACGCTCTCGCTCGTCTTTCGAGGAGCGATTCCTAACAGCAGAAGCAGCAGAGGCACAAACTGCATGACGAGAAGGGACAACGTAGAACACGTCTCTGTCCTGGCACATTTTCGTGTGCGAAACTTCCCTCCGGGTCTTCGGGCCTTGCGAAGCTCTGTGTACTGCGAGCGCTGCTACTCGCAGCTGAGGAGGACCGTGGAGCTAGCGGCGAATTCGGAGAGCTCTTCGCTGCACTGCGCCGCTCGCAAGCGGCTTCGTTCTTCGCCTTCTGCCGTCCGGCGAGAGCTGAACTCCAGCGGTCAGTTGCAGCTCTGCCCAACAGCGTGTTCTCAGTTCTGCGGGCAAGCACGCCCTCTTGCCTTGGCCCCGAGTGCAAAGTCCCGAGCGAGCACTCGACTCAGTGCAATGCACCCAGAAGGACGCTCTCGCTCGTCTTTCGAGGAGCGATTCCTAACAGCAGAAGCAGCAGAGGCACAAACTGCATGACGAGAAGGGACAACGTAGAACACGTCTCTGTCCTGGCACATTTTCGTGTGCGAAACTTCCCTCCGGGTCTTCGGGCCTTGCGAAGCTCTGTGTACTGCGAGCGCTGCTACTCGCAGCTGAGGAGGACCGTGGAGCTAGCGGCGAATTCGGAGAGCTCTTCGCTGCACTGCGCCGCTCGCAAGCGGCTTCGTTCTTCGCCTTCTGCCGTCCGGCGAGAGCTGAACTCCAGCGGTCAGTTGCAGCTCTGCCCAACAGCGTGTTCTCAGTTCTGCGGGCAAGCACGCCCTCTTGCCTTGGCCCCGAGAGCAAAGTCCCGAGCGAGCACTCGACTCAGTGCAATGCACCCAGAAGGACGCTCTCGCTCGTCTTTCGAGGAGCGATTCCTAACAGCAGAAGCAGCAGAGGCACAAACTGCATGACGAGAAGGGACAACGTAGAACACGTCTCTGTCTGGCACATTTTCGTGTGCGAAACTTCCCTCCGGGTCTTCGGGCCTTGCGAAGCTCTGTGTACTGCGAGCGCTGCTACTCGCAGCTGAGGAGGACCGTGGAGCTAGCGGCGAATTCGGAGAGCTCTTCGCTGCACTGCGCCGCTCGCAAGCGGCTTCGTTCTTCGCCTTCTGCCGTCCGGCGAGAGCTGAACTCCAGCGGTCAGTTGCAGCTCTGCCCAACAGCGTGTTCTCAGTTCTGCGGGCAAGCACGCCCTCTTGCCTTGGCCCCGAGTGCAAAGTCCCGAGCGAGCACTCGACTCAGTGCAATGCACCCAGAAGGACGCTCTCGCTCGTCTTTCGAGGAGCGATTCCTAACAGCAGAAGCAGCAGAGGCACAAACTGCATGACGAGAAGGGACAACGTAGAACACGTCTCTGTCCTGGCACATTTTCGTGTGCGAAACTTCCCTCCGGGTCTTCGGTCCTTGCGAAGCTCTGTGTACTGCGAGCGCTGCTACTCGCAGCTGAGAAGGACCGTGGAGCTAGCGGCGAATTCGGAGAGCTCTTCGCTGCACTGCGCCGCTCGCAAGCGGCTTCGTTCTTCGCCTTCTGCCGTCCGGCGAGAGCTGAACTCCAGCGGTCAGTTGCAGCTCTGCCCAACAGCGTGTTCTCAGTTCTGCGGGCAAGCACGCCCTCTTGCCTTGGCCCCGAGTGCAAAGTCCCGAGCGAGCACTCGACTCAGTGCAATGCACCCAGAAGGACGCTCTCGCTCGCCTTTCGAGGAGCGATTCCTAACAGCAGAAGCAGCAGAGGCACAAACTGCATGACGAGAAGGGACAACGTAGAACACGTCTCTGTCCTGGCACATTTTCGTGTGCGAAACTTCCCTCCGGGTCTTCGGGCCTTGCGAAGCTCTGTGTACTGCGAGCGCTGCTACTCGCAGCTGAGAAGGACCGTGGAGCTAGCGGCGAATTCGGAGAGCTCTTCGCTGCACTGCGCCGCTCGCAAGCGGCTTCGTTCTTCGCCTTCTGCCGTCCGGCGAGAGCTGAACTCCAGCGGTCAGTTGCAGCTCTGCCCAACAGCGTGTTCTCAGTTCTGCGGGCAAGCACGCCCTCTTGCCTTGGCCCCGAGAGCAAAGTCCCGAGCGAGCACTCGACTCAGTGCAATGCACCCAGAAGGACGCTCTCGCTCGTCTTTCGAGGAGCGATTCCTAACAGCAGAAGCAGCAGAGGCACAAACTGCATGACGAGAAGGGACAACGTAGAACACGTCTCTGTCCTGGCACATTTCCGTGTGCGAAACTTCCCTCCGGGTCTTCGGGCCTTGCGAAGCTCTGTGTACTGCGAGCGCTGCTACTCGCATCTGAGGAGGACCGTGGAGCTAGCGGCGAATTCGGAGAGCTCTTCGCTGCACTGCGCCGCTCGCAAGCGGCTTCGTTCTTCGCCTTCAGCCGTCCGGCGAGAGCTGAACTCCAGCGGTCAGTTGCAGCTCTGCCCAACAGCGTGTTCTCAGTTCTGCGGGCAAGCACGCCCTCTTGCCTTGGCCCCGAGAGCAAAGTCCCGAGCGAGCACTCGACTCAGTGCAATGCACCCAGAAGGACGCTCTCGCTCGTCTTTCGAGGAGCGATTCCTAACAGCAGAAGCAGCAGAGGCACAAACTGCATGACGAGAAGGGACAACGTAGAACACGTCTCTGTCCTGGCACATTTTCGTGTGCGATACTTCCCTCCGGGTCTTCGGGCCTTGCGAAGCTCTGTGTACTGCGAGCGCTGCTACTCGCAGCTGAGGAGGACCGTGGAGCTAGCGGCGAATTCGGAGAGCTCTTCGCTGCACTGCGCCGCTCGCAAGCGGCTTCGTTCTTCGCCTTCTGCCGTCCGGCGAGAGCTGAACTCCAGCGGTCAGTTGCAGCTCTGCCCAACAGCGTGTTCTCAGTTCTGCGGGCAAGAACGCCCTCTTGCCTTGGCCCCGAGTGCAAAGTCCCGAGCTAGCACTCGACTCAGTGCAATGCACCCAGAAGGACGCTCTCGCTCGTCTTTCGAGGAGCGATTCCTAACAGCAGAAGCAGCAGAGGCACAAACTGCATGACGAGAAGGGACAACGTAGAACACGTCTCTGTCCTGGCACATTTTCGTGTGCGAAACTTCCCTCCGGGTCTTCGGGCCTTGCGAAGCTCTGTGTTCTGCGAGCGCTGCTACTCGCAGCTGAGGAGGACCGTGGAGCTAGCGGCGAATTCGGAGAGCTCTTCGCTGCACTGCGCCGCTCGCAAGCGGCTTCGTTCTTCGCCTTCTGCCGTCCGGCGAGAGCTGAACTCCAGCGGTCAGTTGCAGCTCTGCCCAACAGCGTGTTCTCAGTTCTGCGGGCAAGCACGCCCTCTTGCCTTGGCCCCGAGTGCAAAGTCCCGAGCGAGCACTCGACTCAGTGCAATGCACCCAGAAGGACGCTCTCGCTCGTCTTTCAAGGAGCGATTCCTAACAGCAGAAGCAGCAGAGGCACAAACTGCATGACGAGAAGGGACAACGTAGAACACGTCTCTGTCCTGGCACATTTTCGTGTGCGAAACTTCCCTCCGGGTCTTCGGGCCTTGCGAAGCTCTGTGTACTGCGAGCGCTGCTACTCGCAGCTGAGGAGGACCGTGGAGCTAGCGGCGAATTCGGAGAGCTCTTCGCTGCACTGCGCCGCTCGCAAGCGGCTTCGTTCTTCGCCTTCTGCCGTCCGGCGAGAGCTGAACTCCAGCGGTCAGTTGCAGCTCTGCCCAACAGCGTGTTCTCAGTTCTGCGGACAAGCACGCCCTCTTGCCTTGGCCCCGAGAGCAAAGTCCCGAGCGAGCACTCGACTCAGTGCAATGCACCCAGAAGGACGCTCTCGCTCGTCTTTCAAGGAGCGATTCCTAACAGCAGAAGCAGCAGAGGCACAAACTGCATGACGAGAAGGGACAACGTAGAACACGTCTCTGTCCTGGCACATTTTCGTGTGCGATACTTCCCTCCGGGTCTTCGGGCCTTGCGAAGCTCTGTGTACTGCGAGCGCTGCTACTCGCAGCTGAGGAAGACCGTGGAGCTAGCGGCGAATTCGGAGAGCTCTTCGCTGCACTGCGCCGCTCGCAAGCGGCTTCGTTCTTCGCCTTCTGCCGTCCGGCGAGAGCTGAACTCCAGCGGTCAGTTGCAGCTCTGCCCAACAGCGTGTTCTCAGTTCTGCGGGCAAGCACGCCCTCTTGCCTTGGCCCCGAGAGCAAAGTCCCGAGCGAGCACTCGACTCAGTGCAATGCACCCAGAAGGACGCTCTCGCTCGTCTTTCAAGGAGCGATTCCTAACAGCAGAAGCAGCAGAGGCACAAACTGCATGACGAGAAGGGACAACGTAGAACACGTCTCTGTCCTGGCACATTTTCGTGTGCGAAACTTCCCTCCGGGTCTTCGGGCCTTGCGAAGCTCTGTGTACTGCGAGCGCTGCTACTCGCAGCTGAGGAGGACCGTGGAGCTAGCGGCGAATTCGGAGAGCTCTTCGCTGCACTGCGCCGCTCGCAAGCGGCTTCGTTCTTCGCCTTCTGCCGTCCGGCGAGAGCTGAACTCCAGCGGTCAGTTGCAGCTCTGCCCAACAGCGTGTTCTCAGTTCTGCGGGCAAGCACGCCCTCTTGCCTTGGCCCCGAGTGCAAAGTCCCGAGCGAGCACTCGACTCAGTGCAATGCACCCAGAAGGACGCTCTCGCTCGTCTTTCAAGGAGCGATTCCTAACAGCAGAAGCAGCAGAGGCACAAACTGCATGACGAGAAGGGACAACGTAGAACACGTCTCTGTCCTGGCACATTTTCGTGTGCGAAACTTCCCTCCGGGTCTTCGGGCCTTGCGAAGCTCTGTGTACTGCGAGCGCTGCTACTCGCAGCTGAGGAGGACCGTGGAGCTAGCGGCGAATTCGGAGAGCTCTTCGCTGCACTGCGCCGCTCGCAAGCGGCTTCGTTCTTCGCCTTCAGCCGTCCGGCGAGAGCTGAACTCCAGCGGTCAGTTGCAGCTCTGCCCAACAGCGTGTTCTCAGTTCTGCGGGCAAGCACGCCCTCTTGCCTTGGCCCCGAGTGCAAAGTCCCGAGCGAGCACTCGACTCAGTGCAATGCACCCAGAAGGACGCTCTCGCTCGTCTTTCAAGGAGCGATTCCTAACAGCAGAAGCAGCAGAGGCACAAACTGCATGACGAGAAGGGACAACGTAGAACACGTCTCTGTCCTGGCACATTTTCGTGTGCGATACTTCCCTCCGGGTCTTCGGGCCTTGCGAAGCTCTGTGTACTGCGAGCGCTGCTACTCGCAGCTGAGAAGGACCGTGGAGCTAGCGGCGAATTCGGAGAGCTCTTCGCTGCACTGCGCCGCTCGCAAGCGGCTTCGTTCTTCGCCTTCTGCCGTCCGGCGAGAGCTGAACTCCAGCGGTCAGTTGCAGCTCTGCCCAACAGCGTGTTCTCAGTTCTGCGGGCAAGCACGCCCTCTTGCCTTGGCCCCGAGAGCAAAGTCCCGAGCGAGCACTCGACTCAGTGCAATGCACCCAGAAGGACGCTCTCGCTCGTCTTTCGAGGAGCGATTCCTAACAGCAGAAGCAGCAGAGGCACAAACTGCATGACGAGAAGGGACAACGTAGAACACGTCTCTGTCCTGGCACATTTCCGTGTGCGAAACTTCCCTCCGGGTCTTCGGGCCTTGCGAAGCTCTGTGTACTGCGAGCGCTGCTACTCGCATCTGAGAAGGACCGTGGAGCTAGCGGCGAATTCGGAGAGCTCTTCGCTGCACTGCGCCGCTCGCAAGCGGCTTCGTTCTTCGCCTTCAGCCGTCCGGCGAGAGCTGAACTCCAGCGGTCAGTTGCAGCTCTGCCCAACAGCGTGTTCTCAGTTCTGCGGGCAAGCACGCCCTCTTGCCTTGGCCCCGAGAGCAAAGTCCCGAGCGAGCACTCGACTCAGTGCAATGCACCCAGAAGGACGCTCTCGCTCGTCTTTCGAGGAGCGATTCCTAACAGCAGAAGCAGCAGAGGCACAAACTGCATGACGAGAAGGGACAACGTAGAACACGTCTCTGTCCTGGCACATTTTCGTGTGCGATACTTCCCTCCGGGTCTTCGGGCCTTGCGAAGCTCTGTGTACTGCGAGCGCTGCTACTCGCAGCTGAGGAGGACCGTGGAGCTAGCGGCGAATTCGGAGAGCTCTTCGCTGCACTGCGCCGCTCGCAAGCGGCTTCGTTCTTCGCCTTCTGCCGTCCGGCGAGAGCTGAACTCCAGCGGTCAGTTGCAGCTCTGCCCAACAGCGTGTTCTCAGTTCTGCGGGCAAGAACGCCCTCTTGCCTTGGCCCCGAGTGCAAAGTCCCGAGCTAGCACTCGACTCAGTGCAATGCACCCAGAAGGACGCTCTCGCTCGTCTTTCGAGGAGCGATTCCTAACAGCAGAAGCAGCAGAGGCACAAACTGCATGACGAGAAGGGACAACGTAGAACACGTCTCTGTCCTGGCACATTTTCGTGTGCGAAACTTCCCTCCGGGTCTTCGGGCCTTGCGAAGCTCTGTGTTCTGCGAGCGCTGCTACTCGCAGCTGAGGAGGACCGTGGAGCTAGCGGCGAATTCGGAGAGCTCTTCGCTGCACTGCGCCGCTCGCAAGCGGCTTCGTTCTTCGCCTTCTGCCGTCCGGCGAGAGCTGAACTCCAGCGGTCAGTTGCAGCTCTGCCCAACAGCGTGTTCTCAGTTCTGCGGGCAAGCACGCCCTCTTGCCTTGGCCCCGAGTGCAAAGTCCCGAGCGAGCACTCGACTCAGTGCAATGCACCCAGAAGGACGCTCTCGCTCGTCTTTCAAGGAGCGATTCCTAACAGCAGAAGCAGCAGAGGCACAAACTGCATGACGAGAAGGGACAACGTAGAACACGTCTCTGTCCTGGCACATTTTCGTGTGCGAAACTTCCCTCCGGGTCTTCGGGCCTTGCGAAGCTCTGTGTACTGCGAGCGCTGCTACTCGCAGCTGAGGAGGACCGTGGAGCTAGCGGCGAATTCGGAGAGCTCTTCGCTGCACTGCGCCGCTCGCAAGCGGCTTCGTTCTTCGCCTTCTGCCGTCCGGCGAGAGCTGAACTCCAGCGGTCAGTTGCAGCTCTGCCCAACAGCGTGTTCTCAGTTCTGCGGACAAGCACGCCCTCTTGCCTTGGCCCCGAGAGCAAAGTCCCGAGCGAGCACTCGACTCAGTGCAATGCACCCAGAAGGACGCTCTCGCTCGTCTTTCAAGGAGCGATTCCTAACAGCAGAAGCAGCAGAGGCACAAACTGCATGACGAGAAGGGACAACGTAGAACACGTCTCTGTCCTGGCACATTTTCGTGTGCGATACTTCCCTCCGGGTCTTCGGGCCTTGCGAAGCTCTGTGTACTGCGAGCGCTGCTACTCGCAGCTGAGGAAGGACCGTGGAGCTAGCGGCGAATTCGGAGAGCTCTTCGCTGCACTGCGCCGCTCGCAAGCGGCTTCGTTCTTCGCCTTCTGCCGTCCGGCGAGAGCTGAACTCCAGCGGTCAGTTGCAGCTCTGCCCAACAGCGTGTTCTCAGTTCTGCGGGCAAGCACGCCCTCTTGCCTTGGCCCCGAGAGCAAAGTCCCGAGCGAGCACTCGACTCAGTGCAATGCACCCAGAAGGACGCTCTCGCTCGTCTTTCAAGGAGCGATTCCTAACAGCAGAAGCAGCAGAGGCACAAACTGCATGACGAGAAGGGACAACGTAGAACACGTCTCTGTCCTGGCACATTTTCGTGTGCGAAACTTCCCTCCGGGTCTTCGGGCCTTGCGAAGCTCTGTGTACTGCGAGCGCTGCTACTCGCAGCTGAGGAGGACCGTGGAGCTAGCGGCGAATTCGGAGAGCTCTTCGCTGCACTGCGCCGCTCGCAAGCGGCTTCGTTCTTCGCCTTCTGCCGTCCGGCGAGAGCTGAACTCCAGCGGTCAGTTGCAGCTCTGCCCAACAGCGTGTTCTCAGTTCTGCGGGCAAGCACGCCCTCTTGCCTTGGCCCCGAGTGCAAAGTCCCGAGCGAGCACTCGACTCAGTGCAATGCACCCAGAAGGACGCTCTCGCTCGTCTTTCAAGGAGCGATTCCTAACAGCAGAAGCAGCAGAGGCACAAACTGCATGACGAGAAGGGACAACGTAGAACACGTCTCTGTCCTGGCACATTTTCGTGTGCGAAACTTCCCTCCGGGTCTTCGGGCCTTGCGAAGCTCTGTGTACTGCGAGCGCTGCTACTCGCAGCTGAGGAGGACCGTGGAGCTAGCGGCGAATTCGGAGAGCTCTTCGCTGCACTGCGCCGCTCGCAAGCGGCTTCGTTCTTCGCCTTCAGCCGTCCGGCGAGAGCTGAACTCCAGCGGTCAGTTGCAGCTCTGCCCAACAGCGTGTTCTCAGTTCTGCGGGCAAGCACGCCCTCTTGCCTTGGCCCCGAGTGCAAAGTCCCGAGCGAGCACTCGACTCAGTGCAATGCACCCAGAAGGACGCTCTCGCTCGTCTTTCAAGGAGCGATTCCTAACAGCAGAAGCAGCAGAGGCACAAACTGCATGACGAGAAGGGACAACGTAGAACACGTCTCTGTCCTGGCACATTTTCGTGTGCGAAACTTCCCTCCGGGTCTTCGGGCCTTGCGAAGCTCTGTGTACTGCGAGCGCTGCTACTCGCAGCTGAGAAGGACCGTGGAGCAGGCGGCGAATTCGGAGAGCTCTTCGCTGCACTGCGCCGCTCGCAAGCGGCTTCGTTCTTCGCCTTCTGCCGTCCGGCGAGAGCTGAACTCCAGCGGTCAGTTGCAGCTCTGCCCAACAGCGTGTTCTCAGTTCTGCGGGCAAGCACGCCCTCTTGCCTTGGCCCCGAGTGCAAAGTCCCGAGCGAGCACTCGACTCAGTGCAATGCACCCAGAAGGACGCTCTCGCTCGTCTTTCAAGGAGCGATTCCTAACAGCAGAAGCAGCAGAGGCACAAACTGCATGACGAGAAGGGACAACGTAGAACACGTCTCTGTCCTGGCACATTTTCGTGTGCGAAACTTCCCTCCGGGTCTTCGGGCCTTGCGAAGCTCTGTGTACTGCGAGCGCTGCTACTCGCAGCTGAGAAGGACCGTGGAGCAGGCGGCGAATTCGGAGAGCTCTTCGCTGCACTGCGCCGCTCGCAAGCGGCTTCGTTCTTCGCCTTCTGCCGTCCGGCGAGAGCTGAACTCCAGCGGTCAGTTGCAGCTCTGCCCAACAGCGTGTTCTCAGTTCTGCGGGCAAGCACGCCCTCTTGCCTTGGCCCCGAGTGCAAAGTCCCGAGCGAGCACTCGACTCAGTGCAATGCACCCAGAAGGACGCTCTCGCTCGTCTTTCAAGGAGCGATTCCTAACAGCAGAAGCAGCAGAGGCACAAACTGCATGACGAGAAGGGACAACGTAGAACACGTCTCTGTCCTGGCACATTTTCGTGTGCGAAACTTCCCTCCGGGTCTTCGGGCCTTGCGAAGCTCTGTGTACTGCGAGCGCTGCTACTCGCAGCTGAGAAGGACCGTGGAGCTAGCGGCGAATTCGGAGAGCTCTTCGCTGCACTGCGCCGCTCGCAAGCGGCTTCGTTCTTCGCCTTCTGCCGTCCGGCGAGAGCTGAACTCCAGCGGTCAGTTGCAGCTCTGCCCAACAGCGTGTTCTCAGTTCTGCGGGCAAGCACGCCCTATTGCCTTGACCCCGAGAGCAAAGTCCCGAGCGAGCACTCGACTCAGTGCAATGCACCCAGAAGGACGCTCTCGCTCGTCTTTCAAGGAGCGATTCCTAACAGCAGAAGCAGCAGAGGCACAAACTGCATGACGAGAAGGGACAACGTAGAACACGTCTCTGTCCTGGCACATTTTCGTGTGCGAAACTTCCCTCCGGGTCTTCGGGCCTTGCGAAGCTCTGTGTACTGCGAGCGCTGCTACTCGCAGCTGAGGAGGACCGAGGAGCTAGCGGCGAATTCGGAGAGCTCTTCGCTGCACTGCGCCGCTCGCAAGCGGCTTCGTTCTTCGCCTTCTGCCGTCCGGCGAGAGCTGAACTCCAGCGGTCAGTTGCAGCTCTGCCCAACAGCGTGTTCTCAGTTCTGCGGGCAAGCACGCCCTCTTGCCTTGGCCCCGAGTGCAAAGTCCCGAGCGAGCACTCGACTCAGTGCAATGCACCCAGAAGGACGCTCTCGCTCGTCTTTCAAGGAGCGATTCCTAACAGCAGAAGCAGCAGAGGCACAAACTGCATGACGAGAAGGGACAACGTAGAACACGTCTCTGTCCTGGCACATTTTCGTGTGCGAAACTTCCCTCCGGGTCTTCGGGCCTTGCGAAGCTCTGTGTACTGCGAGCGCTGCTACTCGCAGCTGAGGAGGACCGTGGAGCAGGCGGCGAATTCGGAGAGCTCTTCGCTGCACTGCGCCGCTCGCAAGCGGCTTCGTTCTTCGCCTTCTGCCGTCCGGCGAGAGCTGAACTCCAGCGGTCAGTTGCAGCTCTGCCCAACAGCGTGTTCTCAGTTCTGCGGGCAAGCACGCCCTCTTGCCTTGGCCCCGAGTGCAAAGTCCCGAGCGAGCACTCGACTCAGTGCAATGCACCCAGAAGGACGCTCTCGCTCGTCTTTCAAGGAGCGATTCCTAACAGCAGAAGCAGCAGAGGCACAAACTGCATGACGAGAAGGGACAACGTAGAACACGTCTCTGTCCTGGCACATTTTCGTGTGCGAAACTTCCCTCCGGGTCTTCGGGCCTTGCGAAGCTCTGTGTACTGCGAGCGCTGCTACTCGCAGCTGAGAAGGACCGTGGAGCAGGCGGCGAATTCGGAGAGCTCTTCGCTGCACTGCGCCGCTCGCAAGCGGCTTCGTTCTTCGCCTTCTGCCGTCCGGCGAGAGCTGAACTCCAGCGGTCAGTTGCAGCTCTGCCCAACAGCGTGTTCTCAGTTCTGCGGGCAAACACGCCCTCTTGCCTTGACCCCGAGAGCAAAGTCCCGAGCGAGCACTCGACTCAGTGCAATGCACCCAGAAGGACGCTCTCGCTCGTCTTTCAAGGAGCGATTCCTAACAGCAGAAGCAGCAGAGGCACAAACTGCATGACGAGAAGGGACAACGTAGAACACGTCTCTGTCCTGGCACATTTTCGTGTGCGATACTTCCCTCCGGGTCTTCGGGCCTTGCGAAGCTCTGTGTACTGCGAGCGCTGCTACTCGCAGCTGAGAAGGACCGTGGAGCTAGCGGCGAATTCGGAGAGCTCTTCGCTGCACTGCGCCGCTCGCAAGCGGCTTCGTTCTTCGCCTTCTGCCGTCCGGCGAGAGCTGAACTCCAGCGGTCAGTTGCAGCTCTGCCCAACAGCGTGTTCTCAGTTCTGCGGGCAAGCACGCCCTCTTGCCTTGGCCCCGAGTGCAAAGTCCCGAGCGAGCACTCGACTCAGTGCAATGCACCCAGAAGGACGCTCTCGCTCGTCTTTCAAGGAGCGATTCCTAACAGCAGAAGCAGCAGAGGCACAAACTGCATGACGAGAAGGGACAACGTAGAACACGTCTCTGTCCTGGCACATTTTCGTGTGCGAAACTTCCCTCCGGGTCTTCGGGCCTTGCGAAGCTCTGTGTACTGCGAGCGCTGCTACTCGCAGCTGAGGAGGACCGTGGAGCAGGCGGCGAATTCGGAGAGCTCTTCGCTGCACTGCGCCGCTCGCAAGCGGCTTCGTTCTTCGCCTTCTGCCGTCCGGCGAGAGCTGAACTCCAGCGGTCAGTTGCAGCTCTGCCCAACAGCGTGTTCTCAGTTCTGCGGGCAAGCACGCCCTCTTGCCTTGGCCCCGAGTGCAAAGTCCCGAGCGAGCACTCGACTCAGTGCAATGCACCCAGAAGGACGCTCTCGCTCGTCTTTCAAGGAGCGATTCCTAACAGCAGAAGCAGCAGAGGCACAAACTGCATGACGAGAAGGGACAACGTAGAACACGTCTCTGTCCTGGCACATTTTCGTGTGCGAAACTTCCCTCCGGGTCTTCGGGCCTTGCGAAGCTCTGTGTACTGCGAGCGCTGCTACTCGCAGCTGAGAAGGACCGTGGAGCAGGCGGCGAATTCGGAGAGCTCTTCGCTGCACTGCGCCGCTCGCAAGCGGCTTCGTTCTTCGCCTTCTGCCGTCCGGCGAGAGCTGAACTCCAGCGGTCAGTTGCAGCTCTGCCCAACAGCGTGTTCTCAGTTCTGCGGGCAAACACGCCCTCTTGCCTTGACCCCGAGAGCAAAGTCCCGAGCGAGCACTCGACTCAGTGCAATGCACCCAGAAGGACGCTCTCGCTCGTCTTTCAAGGAGCGATTCCTAACAGCAGAAGCAGCAGAGGCACAAACTGCATGACGAGAAGGGACAACGTAGAACACGTCTCTGTCCTGGCACATTTTCGTGTGCGATACTTCCCTCCGGGTCTTCGGGCCTTGCGAAGCTCTGTGTACTGCGAGCGCTGCTACTCGCAGCTGAGAAGGACCGTGGAGCTAGCGGCGAATTCGGAGAGCTCTTCGCTGCACTGCGCCGCTCGCAAGCGGCTTCGTTCTTCGCCTTCTGCCGTCCGGCGAGAGCTGAACTCCAGCGGTCAGTTGCAGCTCTGCCCAACAGCGTGTTCTCAGTTCTGCGGGCAAGCACGCCCTCTTGCCTTGGCCCCGAGTGCAAAGTCCCGAGCGAGCACTCGACTCAGTGCAATGCACCCAGAAGGACGCTCTCGCTCGTCTTTCAAGGAGCGATTCCTAACAGCAGAAGCAGCAGAGGCACAAACTGCATGACGAGAAGGGACAACGTAGAACACGTCTCTGTCCTGGCACATTTTCGTGTGCGAAACTTCCCTCCGGGTCTTCGGGCCTTGCGAAGCTCTGTGTACTGCGAGCGCTGCTACTCGCAGCTGAGGAGGACCGTGGAGCAGGCGGCGAATTCGGAGAGCTCTTCGCTGCACTGCGCCGCTCGCAAGCGGCTTCGTTCTTCGCCTTCTGCCGTCCGGCGAGAGCTGAACTCCAGCGGTCAGTTGCAGCTCTGCCCAACAGCGTGTTCTCAGTTCTGCGGGCAAGCACGCCCTCTTGCCTTGGCCCCGAGTGCAAAGTCCCGAGCGAGCACTCGACTCAGTGCAATGCACCCAGAAGGACGCTCTCGCTCGTCTTTCAAGGAGCGATTCCTAACAGCAGAAGCAGCAGAGGCACAAACTGCATGACGAGAAGGGACAACGTAGAACACGTCTCTGTCCTGGCACATTTTCGTGTGCGAAACTTCCCTCCGGGTCTTCGGGCCTTGCGAAGCTCTGTGTACTGCGAGCGCTGCTACTCGCAGCTGAGGAGGACCGTGGAGCAGGCGGCGAATTCGGAGAGCTCTTCGCTGCACTGCGCCGCTCTCAAGCGGCTTCGTTCTTCGCCTTCTGCCGTCCGGCGAGAGCTGAACTCCAGCGGTCAGTTGCAGCTCTGCCCAACAGCGTGTTCTCAGTTCTGCGGGCAAGCACGCCCTCTTGCCTTGACCCCGAGAGCAAAGTCCCGAGCGAGCACTCGACTCAGTGCAATGCACCCAGAAGGACGCTCTCGCTCGTCTTTCAAGGAGCGATTCCTAACAGCAGAAGCAGCAGAGGCACAAACTGCATGACGAGAAGGGACAACGTAGAACACGTCTCTGTCCTGGCACATTTTCGTGTGCGATACTTCCCTCCGGGTCTTCGGGCCTTGCGAAGCTCTGTGTACTGCGAGCGCTGCTACTCGCAGCTGAGAAGGACCGTGGAGCAGGCGGCGAATTCGGAGAGCTCTTCGCTGCACTGCGCCGCTCGCAAGCGGCTTCGTTCTTCGCCTTCTGCCGTCCGGCGAGAGCTGAACTCCAGCGGTCAGTTGCAGCTCTGCCCAACAGCGTGTTCTCAGTTCTGCGGGCAAGCACGCCCTCTTGCCTTGGCCCCGAGTGCAAAGTCCCGAGCGAGCACTCGACTCAGTGCAATGCACCCAGAAGGACGCTCTCGCTCGTCTTTCAAGGAGCGATTCCTAACAGCAGAAGCAGCAGAGGCACAAACTGCATGACGAGAAGGGACAACGTAGAACACGTCTCTGTCCTGGCACATTTTCGTGTGCGAAACTTCCCTCCGGGTCTTCGGGCCTTGCGAAGCTCTGTGTACTGCGAGCGCTGCTACTCGCAGCTGAGGAGGACCGTGGAGCTAGCGGCGAATTCGGAGAGCTCTTCGCTGCACTGCGCCGCTCGCAAGCGGCTTCGTTCTTCGCCTTCTGCCGTCCGGCGAGAGCTGAACTCCAGCGGTCAGTTGCAGCTCTGCCCAACAGCGTGTTCTCAGTTCTGCGGGCAAGCACGCCCTCTTGCCTTGACCCCGAGAGCAAAGTCCCGAGCGAGCACTCGACTCAGTGCAATGCACCCAGAAGGACGCTCTCGCTCGTCTTTCAAGGAGCGATTCCTAACAGCAGAAGCAGCAGAGGCACAAACTGCATGACGAGAAGGGACAACGTAGAACACGTCTCTGTCCTGGCACATTTTCGTGTGCGATACTTCCCTCCGGGTCTTCGGGCCTTGCGAAGCTCTGTGTACTGCGAGCGCTGCTACTCGCAGCTGAGAAGGACCGTGGAGCTAGCGGCGAATTCGGAGAGCTCTTCGCTGCACTGCGCCGCTCGCAAGCGGCTTCGTTCTTCGCCTTCTGCCGTCCGGCGAGAGCTGAACTCCAGCGGTCAGTTGCAGCTCTGCCCAACAGCGTGTTCTCAGTTCTGCGGGCAAGCACGCCCTCTTGCCTTGGCCCCGAGTGCAAAGTCCCGAGCGAGCACTCGACTCAGTGCAATGCACCCAGAAGGACGCTCTCGCTCGTCTTTCAAGGAGCGATTCCTAACAGCAGAAGCAGCAGAGGCACAAACTGCATGACGAGAAGGGACAACGTAGAACACGTCTCTGTCCTGGCACATTTTCGTGTGCGATACTTCCCTCCGGGTCTTCGGGCCTTGCGAAGCTCTGTGTACTGCGAGCGCTGCTACTCGCAGCTGAGAAGGACCGTGGAGCAGGCGGCGAATTCGGAGAGCTCTTCGCTGCACTGCGCCGCTCGCAAGCGGCTTCGTTCTTCGCCTTCTGCCGTCCGGCGAGAGCTGAACTCCAGCGGTCAGTTGCAGCTCTGCCCAACAGCGTGTTCTCAGTTCTGCGGGCAAGCACGCCCTCTTGCCTTGGCCCCGAGTGCAAAGTCCCGAGCGAGCACTCGACTCAGTGCAATGCACCCAGAAGGACGCTCTCGCTCGTCTTTCAAGGAGCGATTCCTAACAGCAGAAGCAGCAGAGGCACAAACTGCATGACGAGAAGGGACAACGTAGAACACGTCTCTGTCCTGGCACATTTTCGTGTGCGAAACTTCCCTCCGGGTCTTCGGGCCTTGCGAAGCTCTGTGTACTGCGAGCGCTGCTACTCGCAGCTGAGGAGGACCGTGGAGCAGGCGGCGAATTCGGAGAGCTCTTCGCTGCACTGCGCCGCTCTCAAGCGGCTTCGTTCTTCGCCTTCTGCCGTCCGGCGAGAGCTGAACTCCAGCGGTCAGTTGCAGCTCTGCCCAACAGCGTGTTCTCAGTTCTGCGGGCAAGCACGCCCTCTTGCCTTGACCCCGAGAGCAAAGTCCCGAGCGAGCACTCGACTCAGTGCAATGCACCCAGAAGGACGCTCTCGCTCGTCTTTCAAGGAGCGATTCCTAACAGCAGAAGCAGCAGAGGCACAAACTGCATGACGAGAAGGGACAACGTAGAACACGTCTCTGTCCTGGCACATTTTCGTGTGCGATACTTCCCTCCGGGTCTTCGGGCCTTGCGAAGCTCTGTGTACTGCGAGCGCTGCTACTCGCAGCTGAGAAGGACCGTGGAGCTAGCGGCGAATTCGGAGAGCTCTTCGCTGCACTGCGCCGCTCGCAAGCGGCTTCGTTCTTCGCCTTCTGCCGTCCGGCGAGAGCTGAACTCCAGCGGTCAGTTGCAGCTCTGCCCAACAGCGTGTTCTCAGTTCTGCGGGCAAGCACGCCCTCTTGCCTTGGCCCCGAGTGCAAAGTCCCGAGCGAGCACTCGACTCAGTGCAATGCACCCAGAAGGACGCTCTCGCTCGTCTTTCAAGGAGCGATTCCTAACAGCAGAAGCAGCAGAGGCACAAACTGCATGACGAGAAGGGACAACGTAGAACACGTCTCTGTCCTGGCACATTTTCGTGTGCGATACTTCCCTCCGGGTCTTCGGGCCTTGCGAAGCTCTGTGTACTGCGAGCGCTGCTACTCGCAGCTGAGAAGGACCGTGGAGCAGGCGGCGAATTCGGAGAGCTCTTCGCTGCACTGCGCCGCTCGCAAGCGGCTTCGTTCTTCGCCTTCTGCCGTCCGGCGAGAGCTGAACTCCAGCGGTCAGTTGCAGCTCTGCCCAACAGCGTGTTCTCAGTTCTGCGGGCAAGCACGCCCTCTTGCCTTGGCCCCGAGTGCAAAGTCCCGAGCGAGCACTCGACTCAGTGCAATGCACCCAGAAGGACGCTCTCGCTCGTCTTTCAAGGAGCGATTCCTAACAGCAGAAGCAGCAGAGGCACAAACTGCATGACGAGAAGGGACAACGTAGAACACGTCTCTGTCCTGGCACATTTTCGTGTGCGAAACTTCCCTCCGGGTCTTCGGGCCTTGCGAAGCTCTGTGTACTGCGAGCGCTGCTACTCGCAGCTGAGGAGGACCGTGGAGCAGGCGGCGAATTCGGAGAGCTCTTCGCTGCACTGCGCCGCTCTCAAGCGGCTTCGTTCTTCGCCTTCTGCCGTCCGGCGAGAGCTGAACTCCAGCGGTCAGTTGCAGCTCTGCCCAACAGCGTGTTCTCAGTTCTGCGGGCAAGCACGCCCTCTTGCCTTGACCCCGAGAGCAAAGTCCCGAGCGAGCACTCGACTCAGTGCAATGCACCCAGAAGGACGCTCTCGCTCGTCTTTCAAGGAGCGATTCCTAACAGCAGAAGCAGCAGAGGCACAAACTGCATGACGAGAAGGGACAACGTAGAACACGTCTCTGTCCTGGCACATTTTCGTGTGCGATACTTCCCTCCGGGTCTTCGGGCCTTGCGAAGCTCTGTGTACTGCGAGCGCTGCTACTCGCAGCTGAGAAGGACCGTGGAGCTAGCGGCGAATTCGGAGAGCTCTTCGCTGCACTGCGCCGCTCGCAAGCGGCTTCGTTCTTCGCCTTCTGCCGTCCGGCGAGAGCTGAACTCCAGCGGTCAGTTGCAGCTCTGCCCAACAGCGTGTTCTCAGTTCTGCGGGCAAGCACGCCCTCTTGCCTTGGCCCCGAGTGCAAAGTCCCGAGCGAGCACTCGACTCAGTGCAATGCACCCAGAAGGACGCTCTCGCTCGTCTTTCAAGGAGCGATTCCTAACAGCAGAAGCAGCAGAGGCACAAACTGCATGACGAGAAGGGACAACGTAGAACACGTCTCTGTCCTGGCACATTTTCGTGTGCGATACTTCCCTCCGGGTCTTCGGGCCTTGCGAAGCTCTGTGTACTGCGAGCGCTGCTACTCGCAGCTGAGGAGGACCGTGGAGCTAGCGGCGAATTCGGAGAGCTCTTCGCTGCACTGCGCCGCTCGCAAGCGGCTTCGTTCTTCGCCTTCTGCCGTCCGGCGAGAGCTGAACTCCAGCGGTCAGTTGCAGCTCTGCCCAACAGCGTGTTCTCAGTTCTGCGGGCAAGCACGCCCTCTTGCCTTGACCCCGAGAGCAAAGTCCCGAGCGAGCACTCGACTCAGTGCAATGCACCCAGAAGGACGCTCTCGCTCGTCTTTCAAGGAGCGATTCCTAACAGCAGAAGCAGCAGAGGCACAAACTGCATGACGAGAAGGGACAACGTAGAACACGTCTCTGTCCTGGCACATTTTCGTGTGCGATACTTCCCTCCGGGTCTTCGGGCCTTGCGAAGCTCTGTGTACTGCGAGCGCTGCTACTCGCAGCTGAGAAAGACCGTGGAGCTAGCGGCGAATTCGGAGAGCTCTTCGCTGCACTGCGCCGCTCGCAAGCGGCTTCGTTCTTCGCCTTCTGCCGTCCGGCGAGAGCTGAACTCCAGCGGTCAGTTGCAGCTCTGCCCAACAGCGTGTTCTCAGTTCTGCGGGCAAGCACGCCCTCTTGCCTTGGCCCCGAGTGCAAAGTCCCGAGCGAGCACTCGACTCAGTGCAATGCACCCAGAAGGACGCTCTCGCTCGTCTTTCAAGGAGCGATTCCTAACAGCAGAAGCAGCAGAGGCACAAACTGCATGACGAGAAGGGACAACGTAGAACACGTCTCTGTCCTGGCACATTTTCGTGTGCGATACTTCCCTCCGGGTCTTCGGGCCTTGCGAAGCTCTGTGTACTGCGAGCGCTGCTACTCGCAGCTGAGAAGGACCGTGGAGCAGGCGGCGAATTCGGAGAGCTCTTCGCTGCACTGCGCCGCTCGCAAGCGGCTTCGTTCTTCGCCTTCTGCCGTCCGGCGAGAGCTGAACTCCAGCGGTCAGTTGCAGCTCTGCCCAACAGCGTGTTCTCAGTTCTGCGGGCAAGCACGCCCTCTTGCCTTGGCCCCGAGTGCAAAGTCCCGAGCGAGCACTCGACTCAGTGCAATGCACCCAGAAGGACGCTCTCGCTCGTCTTTCAAGGAGCGATTCCTAACAGCAGAAGCAGCAGAGGCACAAACTGCATGACGAGAAGGGACAACGTAGAACACGTCTCTGTCCTGGCACATTTTCGTGTGCGAAACTTCCCTCCGGGTCTTCGGGCCTTGCGAAGCTCTGTGTACTGCGAGCGCTGCTACTCGCAGCTGAGAAGGACCGTGGAGCAGGCGGCGAATTCGGAGAGCTCTTCGCTGCACTGCGCCGCTCGCAAGCGGCTTCGTTCTTCGCCTTCTGCCGTCCGGCGAGAGCTGAACTCCAGCGGTCAGTTGCAGCTCTGCCCAACAGCGTGTTCTCAGTTCTGCGGGCAAGCACGCCCTCTTGCCTTGGCCCCGAGTGCAAAGTCCCGAACGAGCACTCGACTCAGTGCAATGCACCCAGAAGGACGCTCTCGCTCGTCTTTCAAGGAGCGATTCCTAACAGCAGAAGCAGCAGAGGCACAAACTGCATGACGAGAAGGGACAACGTAGAACACGTCTCTGTCCTGGCACATTTTCGTGTGCGAAACTTCCCTCCGGGTCTTCGGGCCTTGCGAAGCTCTGTGTACTGCGAGCGCTGCTACTCGCAGCTGAGGAGGACCGTGGAGCAGGCGGCGAATTCGGAGAGCTCTTCGCTGCACTGCGCCGCTCGCAAGCGGCTTCGTTCTTCGCCTTCTGCCGTCCGGCGAGAGCTGAACTCCAGCGGTCAGTTGCAGCTCTGCCCAACAGCGTGTTCTCAGTTCTGCGGGCAAGCACGCCCTCTTGCCTTGGCCCCGAGTGCAAAGTCCCGAGCGAGCACTCGACTCAGTGCAATGCACCCAGAAGGACGCTCTCGCTCGTCTTTCAAGGAGCGATTCCTAACAGCAGAAGCAGCAGAGGCACAAACTGCATGACGAGAAGGGACAACGTAGAACACGTCTCTGTCCTGGCACATTTTCGTGTGCGATACTTCCCTCCGGGTCTTCGGGCCTTGCGAAGCTCTGTGTACTGCGAGCGCTGCTACTCGCAGCTGAGAAGGACCGTGGAGCTAGCGGCGAATTCGGAGAGCTCTTCGCTGCACTGCGCCGCTCGCAAGCGGCTTCGTTCTTCGCCTTCTGCCGTCCGGCGAGAGCTGAACTCCAGCGGTCAGTTGCAGCTCTGCCCAACAGCGTGTTCTCAGTTCTGCGGGCAAGCACGCCCTCTTGCCTTGGCCCCGAGTGCAAAGTCCCGAGCGAGCACTCGACTCAGTGCAATGCACCCAGAAGGACGCTCTCGCTCGTCTTTCAAGGAGCGATTCCTAACAGCAGAAGCAGCAGAGGCACAAACTGCATGACGAGAAGGGACAACGTAGAACACGTCTCTGTCCTGGCACATTTTCGTGTGCGAAACTTCCCTCCGGGTCTTCGGGCCTTGCGAAGCTCTGTGTACTGCGAGCGCTGCTACTCGCAGCTGAGAAGGACCGTGGAGCAGGCGGCGAATTCGGAGAGCTCTTCGCTGCACTGCGCCGCTCGCAAGCGGCTTCGTTCTTCGCCTTCTGCCGTCCGGCGAGAGCTGAACTCCAGCGGTCAGTTGCAGCTCTGCCCAACAGCGTGTTCTCAGTTCTGCGGGCAAGCACGCCCTCTTGCCTTGGCCCCGAGTGCAAAGTCCCGAGCGAGCACTCGACTCAGTGCAATGCACCCAGAAGGACGCTCTCGCTCGTCTTTCAAGGAGCGATTCCTAACAGCAGAAGCAGCAGAGGCACAAACTGCATGACGAGAAGGGACAACGTAGAACACGTCTCTGTCCTGGCACATTTTCGTGTGCGAAACTTCCCTCCGGGTCTTCGGGCCTTGCGAAGCTCTGTGTACTGCGAGCGCTGCTACTCGCAGCTGAGGAGGACCGTGGAGCTAGCGGCGAATTCGGAGAGCTCTTCGCTGCACTGCGCCGCTCGCAAGCGGCTTCGTTCTTCGCCTTCTGCCGTCCGGCGAGAGCTGAACTCCAGCGGTCAGTTGCAGCTCTGCCCAACAGCGTGTTCTCAGTTCTGCGGGCAAGCACGCCCTCTTGCCTTGACCCCGAGAGCAAAGTCCCGAGCGAGCACTCGACTCAGTGCAATGCACCCAGAAGGACGCTCTCGCTCGTCTTTCAAGGAGCGATTCCTAACAGCAGAAGCAGCAGAGGCACAAACTGCATGACGAGAAGGGACAACGTAGAACACGTCTCTGTCCTGGCACATTTTCGTGTGCGATACTTCCCTCCGGGTCTTCGGGCCTTGCGAAGCTCTGTGTACTGCGAGCGCTGCTACTCGCAGCTGAGAAGGACCGTGGAGCTAGCGGCGAATTCGGAGAGCTCTTCGCTGCACTGCGCCGCTCGCAAGCGGCTTCGTTCTTCGCCTTCTGCCGTCCGGCGAGAGCTGAACTCCAGCGGTCAGTTGCAGCTCTGCCCAACAGCGTGTTCTCAGTTCTGCGGGCAAGCACGCCCTCTTGCCTTGGCCCCGAGTGCAAAGTCCCGAGCGAGCACTCGACTCAGTGCAATGCACCCAGAAGGACGCTCTCGCTCGTCTTTCAAGGAGCGATTCCTAACAGCAGAAGCAGCAGAGGCACAAACTGCATGACGAGAAGGGACAACGTAGAACACGTCTCTGTCCTGGCACATTTTCGTGTGCGATACTTCCCTCCGGGTCTTCGGGCCTTGCGAAGCTCTGTGTACTGCGAGCGCTGCTACTCGCAGCTGAGAAGGACCGTGGAGCAGGCGGCGAATTCGGAGAGCTCTTCGCTGCACTGCGCCGCTCGCAAGCGGCTTCGTTCTTCGCCTTCTGCCGTCCGGCGAGAGCTGAACTCCAGCGGTCAGTTGCAGCTCTGCCCAACAGCGTGTTCTCAGTTCTGCGGGCAAGCACGCCCTCTTGCCTTGGCCCCGAGTGCAAAGTCCCGAGCGAGCACTCGACTCAGTGCAATGCACCCAGAAGGACGCTCTCGCTCGTCTTTCAAGGAGCGATTCCTAACAGCAGAAGCAGCAGAGGCACAAACTGCATGACGAGAAGGGACAACGTAGAACACGTCTCTGTCCTGGCACATTTTCGTGTGCGAAACTTCCCTCCGGGTCTTCGGGCCTTGCGAAGCTCTGTGTACTGCGAGCGCTGCTACTCGCAGCTGAGAAGGACCGTGGAGCAGGCGGCGAATTCGGAGAGCTCTTCGCTGCACTGCGCCGCTCGCAAGCGGCTTCGTTCTTCGCCTTCTGCCGTCCGGCGAGAGCTGAACTCCAGCGGTCAGTTGCAGCTCTGCCCAACAGCGTGTTCTCAGTTCTGCGGGCAAGCACGCCCTCTTGCCTTGGCCCCGAGTGCAAAGTCCCGAACGAGCACTCGACTCAGTGCAATGCACCCAGAAGGACGCTCTCGCTCGTCTTTCAAGGAGCGATTCCTAACAGCAGAAGCAGCAGAGGCACAAACTGCATGACGAGAAGGGACAACGTAGAACACGTCTCTGTCCTGGCACATTTTCGTGTGCGAAACTTCCCTCCGGGTCTTCGGGCCTTGCGAAGCTCTGTGTACTGCGAGCGCTGCTACTCGCAGCTGAGAAGGACCGTGGAGCAGGCGGCGAATTCGGAGAGCTCTTCGCTGCACTGCGCCGCTCGCAAGCGGCTTCGTTCTTCGCCTTCTGCCGTCCGGCGAGAGCTGAACTCCAGCGGTCAGTTGCAGCTCTGCCCAACAGCGTGTTCTCAGTTCTGCGGGCAAGCACGCCCTCTTGCCTTGGCCCCGAGTGCAAAGTCCCGAGCGAGCACTCGACTCAGTGCAATGCACCCAGAAGGACGCTCTCGCTCGTCTTTCAAGGAGCGATTCCTAACAGCAGAAGCAGCAGAGGCACAAACTGCATGACGAGAAGGGACAACGTAGAACACGTCTCTGTCCTGGCACATTTTCGTGTGCGAAACTTCCCTCCGGGTCTTCGGGCCTTGCGAAGCTCTGTGTACTGCGAGCGCTGCTACTCGCAGCTGAGAAGGACCGTGGAGCAGGCGGCGAATTCGGAGAGCTCTTCGCTGCACTGCGCCGCTCGCAAGCGGCTTCGTTCTTCGCCTTCTGCCGTCCGGCGAGAGCTGAACTCCAGCGGTCAGTTGCAGCTCTGCCCAACAGCGTGTTCTCAGTTCTGCGGGCAAGCACGCCCTCTTGCCTTGGCCCCGAGTGCAAAGTCCCGAGCGAGCACTCGACTCAGTGCAATGCACCCAGAAGGACGCTCTCGCTCGTCTTTCAAGGAGCGATTCCTAACAGCAGAAGCAGCAGAGGCACAAACTGCATGACGAGAAGGGACAACGTAGAACACGTCTCTGTCCTGGCACATTTTCGTGTGCGAAACTTCCCTCCGGGTCTTCGGGCCTTGCGAAGCTCTGTGTACTGCGAGCGCTGCTACTCGCAGCTGAGAAGGACCGTGGAGCAGGCGGCGAATTCGGAGAGCTCTTCGCTGCACTGCGCCGCTCGCAAGCGGCTTCGTTCTTCGCCTTCTGCCGTCCGGCGAGAGCTGAACTCCAGCGGTCAGTTGCAGCTCTGCCCAACAGCGTGTTCTCAGTTCTGCGGGCAAGCACGCCCTCTTGCCTTGGCCCCGAGTGCAAAGTCCCGAGCGAGCACTCGACTCAGTGCAATGCACCCAGAAGGACGCTCTCGCTCGTCTTTCAAGGAGCGATTCCTAACAGCAGAAGCAGCAGAGGCACAAACTGCATGACGAGAAGGGACAACGTAGAACACGTCTCTGTCCTGGCACATTTTCGTGTGCGAAACTTCCCTCCGGGTCTTCGGGCCTTGCGAAGCTCTGTGTACTGCGAGCGCTGCTACTCGCAGCTGAGAAGGACCGTGGAGCAGGCGGCGAATTCGGAGAGCTCTTCGCTGCACTGCGCCGCTCGCAAGCGGCTTCGTTCTTCGCCTTCTGCCGTCCGGCGAGAGCTGAACTCCAGCGGTCAGTTGCAGCTCTGCCCAACAGCGTGTTCTCAGTTCTGCGGGCAAGCACGCCCTCTTGCCTTGGCCCCGAGTGCAAAGTCCCGAGCGAGCACTCGACTCAGTGCAATGCACCCAGAAGGACGCTCTCGCTCGTCTTTCAAGGAGCGATTCCTAACAGCAGAAGCAGCAGAGGCACAAACTGCATGACGAGAAGGGACAACGTAGAACACGTCTCTGTCCTGGCACATTTTCGTGTGCGAAACTTCCCTCCGGGTCTTCGGGCCTTGCGAAGCTCTATGTACTGCGAGCGCTGCTACTTGCAGCTGAGAAGGACCGTGGAGCTAGCGGCGAATTCGGAGAGCTCTTCGCTGCACTGCGCCGCTCGCAAGCGGCTTTGTTCTTCGCCTTCTGCCGTCCGGAGAGAGCTGAACTCCAGCGGTCAGTTGCAGCTCTGCCCAACAGCGTGTTCTCAGTTCTGCGGGCAAGCACGCCCTCTTGCTTTGGCTCCGAGTGCAAAGTCCCGAGCGAGCACTCGACTCAGTGCAATGCACCCAGAAAGACGCTCTCGATCGTCTTTCAAGGAGCGATTCCTAACAGCAGAAGCAGCAGAGGCACAAACTGGATGACGAGAAGGGACAATGTAGAACACGTCTCTGTCCTGGCACATTATCGTGTGCGATACTTCCCTACGGGTCTTCGGTCCTTGCGAAGCTCTATGTACTGCGAGCGCTGCTACTTGCAGCTGAGAAGGACCGTGGATCTAGAGGCGAATTCGGAGAGCGCTAAGCACGAAGTCAAGGAGCGAGACGTGTTCCTGCAATGCGGTGCTAATAGCAGCTTCCTCGCGGCGGGCGCGAGCTCCGGCCACAAAGCATTCTCGTCCTGGCAACGGATCTCTGTGACGGGCGTAGGCGAAAAGCTTTCGTTTTCCATTCGAACTGCGAGAGAGGCAGACTGTTGCACGGAGCTCTGAGAACAAAGGTGCACGCCCTAGGCGGGCTTGGGCAGAAGCAGCGTTCTCGAGCTCTTGGCTGCCGGCGCACTTGTGGTTGTGTGGCGCCCTTGCAGCGGCTTCTGGCCGCCGGCAAGTGAAAGCGGCTCCACGCTTAGGCGAGGGCGGTGAACGAAGCGGCACTAGTCCCGTGCTTGTGTGCACCACGTTACAGGCTACTAGGAGAGGAAGGTGGTTGACTCTCGCTTGCCTTCCCAAGTGCCCTTAGCAGTCGGAAGGAGCAAGCTGAAGCACTGCTGCTTGTGCTGCTCCGTGGTTCCCTTGCAGCCCGCTGGGAAAGCTTTGGCGGTCGCTTCTAGGTGCCGAGTTGCACACAGCACCACGGTAAGTGCCTCGGAGAAGGGAAATCCAGAGTGCAGCGAGGAGCTGGACGTGGCTTACGTGCAGTAAGGAGAAGGTGAACCTAGGCACTGCCTCTTCAATCGGGCCGCCTCTGCTCTGGTAGCAACTTTTGCAAGTCGGCAAAGGGAGCCGCGAGTATGTAGAACGGAGGGCAGCGAGACGCCGTGTGTTATGCGCCCTTTCAGGGCTGCTGCCAGGGGGCTACTTTAAGAACGCTTTTTTCTTCCTCGCGTCCTTCTCGCTTCGCTCTAGCTGCATGGAGTACAGCACAGCGAAGGAGTGAGGACGGGCACTGTCCCAGCTTTTGCCCTGGCGTGCAACGGCTGTGTGCTGCTTTTCCAAGCAGCAAGAGCACTGAGAAGTGAAAGCGATTGTGAAGGAGCTCTTTGGCTGCTCGTGTGCTCTTCGCTGCACTGCGCCGCTCGCAAGCGGCTTCGTTCTTCGCCTTCTGCCGTCCGGAGCGAGCTGAAGTCCGGCGGTCAGTTTCAGCTCTGCCCAACAGCGTGTTCTCAGTTCTGCGGGCAAGCACGCCCTCTTGCCTTGGCTCCGAGAGCAAAGTCCCGAGCGAGCACTCGACTCAGTGCAATGCACCCAGAAGGACGCTCTCGCTCGTCTTTCAAGGAGCGATTCCTAACAGCGGAAGCAGCAGAGGCACAAACTGGATGACGAGAAGGGACAATGTAGAACACGTCTCTGTCCTGGCACATTATCGTGTGCGATACTTCCCTCCGGGTCTTCGGTCCTTGCGAAGCTCTATGTACTGCGAGCGCTGCTACTTGCAGCTGAGAAGGACCGTGGAGCTAGCGGCGAATTCGGAGAGCTCTTCGCTGCACTGCGCCGCTCGCAAGCGGCTTTGTTCTTCGCCTTCTGCCGTCCGGAGAGAGCTGAACTCCGGCGGTCAGTTGCAGCTCTGCCCAACAGCGTGTTCTCAGTTCTGCGGGCAAGCACGCCCTCTTGCCTTGGATCCGAGTGCAAAGTCCCGAGCGAGCACTCGACTCAGTGCAATGCACCCAGAAAGACGCTCTCGCTCGTCTTTCAAGGAGCGATTCCTAACAGCAGAAGCAGCAGAGGCACAAACTGGATGACGAGAAGGGACAATGTAGAACACGTCTCTGTCCTGGCACATTATCGTGTGCGATACTTCCCTCCGGGTCTTCGGTCCTTGCGAAGCTCTATGTACTGCGAGCGCTGCTACTTGCAGCTGAGAAGGACCGTGGATCTAGAGGCGAATTCGGAGAGCGCTAAGCACGAAGTCAAGGAGCGAGACGTGTTCCTGCAATGCGGTGCTAAGAGCAGCTTCCTCGCGGCGGGCGCGAGCTCCGGCCACAAAGCATTCTCGTCCTGGCAACGGATCTCTGTGACGGGCGTAGGCGAAAAGCTTTCGTTTTCCATTCGAACTGCGAGAGAGGCAGACTGTTGCACGGAGCTCTGAGAACAGGGGTGCACGCCCTAGGCGGGCTTGGGCAGAAGCAGCGTTCTCTAGCTCTTGGCTGCCGGCGCACTTGTGGTTGTGTGGCGCCCTTGCAGCGGCTTCTGGCCGCCGGCAAGTGAAAGCGACTCCACGCTTAGGCGAGGGCGGTGAACGAAGCGGCACTAGTCCCGTGCTTGTGTGCACCACGTTACAGGCTACTAGGAGAGGAAGGTGGTTGACTCTCGCTTGCCTTCCCAAGTGCCCTTAGCAGTCGGAAGGAGCAAGCTGAAGCACTGCTGCTTGTGCTGCTCCGTGGTTCCCTTGCAGCCCGCTGGGAAAGCTTTGGCGGTCGCTTCTAGGTGCCGAGTTGCACACAGCACCACGGTAAGTGCCTCGGAGAAGGGAAATCCAGAGTGCAGCGAGGAGCTGGACGTGGCTTACGTGCAGTAAGGAGAAGGTGAACCTAGGCACTGCCTCTTCAATCTGGCCGCCTCTGCTCCGGTAGCAACTTTTGCAAGTCGGCAAAGGGAGCCGCGAGTATGTAGAACGGAGGGCAGCGAGACGCCGTGTGTTATGCGCCCTTTCAGGGCTGCTGCCAGGGGGCTACTTTAAGAACGCTTTTTTCTTCCTCGCGTCCTTCTCGCTTCGCTCTAGCTGCATGGAGTACAGCACAGCGAAGGAGTGAGGACGGGCACTGTCCCAGCTTTTGCCCTGGCGTGCAACGGCTGTGTGCTGCTTTTCCAAGCAGCAAGAGCACTGAGAAGTGAAAGCGATTGTGAAGGAGCTCTTTGGCTGCTCGTGTGCTCTTCGCTGCACTGCGCCGCTCGCAAGCGGCTTCGTTCTTCGCCTTCTGCCGTCCGGAGAGAGCTGAACTCCGGCGGTCAGTTGCAGCTCTGCCCAACAGCGTGTTCTCAGTTCTGCGGGCAAGCACGCCCTCTTGCCTTGGCTCCGAGTGCAAAGTCCCGAGCGAGCACTCGACTCAGTGCAATGCACCCAGAAAGACGCTCTCGCTCGTCTTTCAAGGAGCGATTCCTAACAGCAGAAGCAGCAGAGGCACAAACTGCATGACGAGAAGGGACAATGTAGAACACGTCTCTGTCCTGGCACATTATCGTGTGCGATACTTCCCTACGGGTCTTCGGTCCTTGCGAAGCTCTATGTACTGCGAGCGCTGCTACTTGCAGCTGAGAAGGACCGTGGAGCTAGAGGCGAATTCGGAGAGCTCTTCGCTGCACTGCGCCGCTCGCAAGCGGCTTCGTTCTTCGCCTTCTGCCGTCCGGAGAGAGCTGAACTCCGGCGGTCAGTTTCAGCTCTGCCCAACAGCGTGTTCTCAGTTCTGCGGGCAAGCACGCCCTCTTGCCTTGGCTCCGAGTGCAAAGTCCCGAGCGAGCACTCGACTCAGTGCAATGCACCCAGAAAGACGCTCTCGCTCGTCTTTCAAGGAGCGATTCCTACCAGCAGAAGCAGCAGAGGCACAAACTGGATGACGAGAAGGGACAATGTAGAACACGTCTCTGTCCTGGCACATTATCGTGTGCGATACTTCCCTCCGGGTCTTCGGTCCTTGCGAAGCTCTATGTACTGCGAGCGCTGCTACTTGCATCTGAGAAGGACCGTGGAGCTAGCGGCGAATTCGGAGAGCTCTTCGCTGCACTGCGCCGCTCGCAAGCGGCTTCGTTCTTCGCCTTCTGCCGTCCGGAGAGAGCTGAACTCCGGCGGTCAGTTTCAGCTCTGCCCAACAGCGTGTTCTCGGTTCTGCGGGCAAGCACGCCCTCTTGCCTTGGCTCCGAGTGCAAAGTCCCGAGCGAGCACTCGACTCAGTGCAATGCACCCAGAAAGACGCTCTCGATCGTCTTTCAAGGAGCGATTCCTACCAGCAGAAGCAGCAGAGGCACAAACTGGATGACGAGAAGGGACAATGTAGAACACGTCTCTGTCCTGGCACATTATCGTGTGCGATACTTCCCTCCGGGTCTTCGGTCCTTGCGAAGCTCTATGTACTGCGAGCGCTGCTACTTGCATCTGAGAAGGACCGTGGAGCTAGCGGCGAATTCGGAGAGCTCTTCGCTGCACTGCGCCGCTCGCAAGCGGCTTCGTTCTTCGCCTTCTGCCGTCCGGAGAGAGCTGAACTCCGGCGGTCAGTTTCAGCTCTGCCCAACAGCGTGTTCTCAGTTCTGCGGGCAAGCACGCCCTCTTGCCTTGGCTCCGAGTGCAAAGTCCCGAGCGAGCACTCGACTCAGTGCAATGCACCCAGAAAGACGCTCTCGCTCGTCTTTCAAGGAGCGATTCCTAACAGCAGAAGCAGCAGAGGCACAAACTGGATGACGAGAAGGGACAATGTAGAACACGTCTCTGTCCTGGCACATTTTCGTGTGCGATACTTCCCTCCGGGTCTTCGGTCCTTGCGAAGCTCTATGTACTGCGAGCGCTGCTACTTGCATCTGAGAAGGACCGTGGAGCTAGCGGCGAATTCGGAGAGCTCTTCGCTGCACTGCGCCGCTCGCAAGCGGCTTCGTTCTTCGCCTTCTGCCGTCCGGAGAGAGCTGAACTCCGGCGGTCAGTTGCAGCTCTGCCCAACAGCGTGTTCTCAGTTCTGCGGGCAAGCACGCCCTCTTGCCTTGGCTCCGAGTGCAAAGTCCCGAGCGAGCACTCGACTCAGTGCAATGCACCCAGAAAGACGCTCTCGCTCGTCTTTCAAGGAGCGATTCCTAACAGCAGAAGCAGCAGAGGCACAAACTGGATGACGAGAAGGGACAATGTAGAACACGTCTCTGTCCTCTCACATTATCGTGTGCGATACTTCCCTCCGGGTCTTCGGTCCTTGCGAAGCTCTATGTACTGCGAGCGCTGCTACTTGCAGCTGAGAAGGACCGTGGAGCTAGCGGCGAATTCGGAGAGCTCTTCGCTGCACTGCGCCGCTCGCAAGCGGCTTCGTTCTTCGCCTTCTGCCGTCCGGAGAGAGCTGAACTCCGGCGGTCAGTTTCAGCTCTGCCCAACAGCGTGTTCTCAGTTCTGCGGGCAAGCACGCCCTCTTGCCTTGGCTCCGAGTGCAAAGTCCCGAGCGAGCACTCGACTCAGTGCAATGCACCCAGAAAGACGCTCTCGCTCGTCTTTCAAGGAGCGATTCCTAACAGCAGAAGCAGCAGAGGCACAAACTGGATGACGAGAAGGGACAATGTAGAACACGTCTCTGTCCTGGCACATTATCGTGTGCGATACTTCCCTCCGGGTCTTCGGTCCTTGCGAAGCTCTATGTACTGCGAGCGCTGCTACTTGCAGCTGAGAAGAACCGTGGAGCTAGAGGCGAATTCGGAGAGCTCTTCGCTGCACTGCGCCGCTCGCAAGCGGCTTCGTTCTTCGCCTTCTGCCGTCCGGAGAGAGCTGAACTCCGGCGGTCAGTTTCAGCTCTGCCCAACAGCGTGTTCTCAGTTCTGCGGGCAAGCACGCCCTCTTGCCTTGGCTCCGAGTGCAAAGTCCCGAGCGAGCACTCGACTCAGTGCAATGCACCCAGAAAGACGCTCTCGCTCGTCTTTCGAGGAGCGATTCCTAACAGCAGAAGCAGCAGAGGCACAAACTGCATGACGAGAAGGGACAATGTAGAACACGTCTCTGTCCTGGCACATTATCGTGTGCGATACTTCCCTCCGGGTCTTCGGTCCTTGCGAAGCTCTATGTACTGCGAGCGCTGCTACTTGCATCTGAGAAGGACCGTGGAGCTAGCGGCGAATTCGGAGAGCGCTAAGCACGAAGTCAAGGAGCGAGACGTGTTCCTGCAATGCGGTGCTAATAGCAGCTTCCTCGCGGCGGGCGCGAGCTCCGGCCACAAAGCATTCTCGTCCTGGCTACGGATCTCTGTGACGGGCGTAGGCGAAAAGCTTTCGTTTTCCATTCGAACTGCGAGAGAGGCAGACTGTTGCACGGAGCTCTGAGAACAAAGGTGCACGCCCTAGGCGGGCTTGGGCAGAAGCAGCGTTCTCGAGCTCTTGGCTGCCGGCGCACTTGTGGTTGTGTGGCGCCCTTGCAGCGGCTTCTGGCCGCCGGCAAGTGAAAGCGGCTCCACGCTTAGGCGAGGGCGGTGAACGAAGCGGCACTAGTCCCGTGCTTGTGTGCACCGCGCTAGAGGCTACTAGGAGAGGAAGGTGGTTGACTCTCGCTTGCCTTCCCAAGTGCCCTTAGCAGTCGGAAGGAGCAAGCTGAAGCACTGCTGCTTGTGCTGCTCCGTGCTTCCCTTGCAGCCCGCTGGGAAAGCTTTGGCGGTCGCTTCTAGGCGCCGAGTTGCACACAGCACCACGGTAAGTGCCTCGGAGAAGGGAAATCCAGAGTGCAGCGAGGAGCTGGACGTGGCTTACGTGCAGTAAGGAGAAGGTGAACCTAGGCACTGCCTCTTCAATCTGGCCGCCTCTGCTCCGGTAGCAACTTTTGCAAGTCGGCAAAGGGAGCCGCGAGTATGTAGAACGGAGGGCAGCGAGACGCCGTGTGTTATGCGCCCTTTCAGGGCTGCTGCCAGGGGGCTACTTTAAGAACGCTTTTTTCTTCCTCGCGTCCTTCTCGCTTCGCTCTAGCTGCATGGAGTACAGCACAGCGAAGGAGTGAGGACGGGCACTGTCCCAGTTTTTGCCCTGGCGTGCAACGGCTGTGTGCTGCTTTTCCAAGCAGCAAGAGCACTGAGAAGTGAAAGCGATTGTGAAGGAGCTCTTTGGCTGCTCGTGTGCTCTTCGCTGCACTGCGCCGCTCGCAAGCGGCTTCGTTCTTCGCCTTCTGCCGTCCGGAGAGAGCTGAACTCCGGCGGTCAGTTGCAGCTCTGCCCAACAGCGTGTTCTCAGTTCTGCGGGCAAGCACGCCCTCTTGCCTTGGCTCCGAGTGCAAAGTCCCGAGCGAGCACTCGACTCAGTGCAATGCACCCAGAAAGACGCTCTCGCTCGTCTTTCAAGGAGCGATTCCTAACAGCAGAAGCAGCAGAGGCACAAACTGGATGACGAGAAGGGACAATGTAGAACACGTCTCTGTCCTGGCACATTTTCGTGTGCGATACTTCCCTCCGGGTCTTCGGTCCTTGCGAAGCTCTGTGTACTGCGAGCGCTGCTACTTGCAGCTGAGAAGGACCGTGGAGCTAGCGGCGAATTCGGAGAGCTCTTCGCTGCACTGCGCCGCTCGCAAGCGGCTTCGTTCTTCGCCTTCTGCCGTCCGGAGAGAGCTGAACTCCGGCGGTCAGTTTCAGCTCTGCCCAACAGCGTGTTCTCAGTTCTGCGGGCAAGCACGCCCTCTTGCCTTGGCTCCGAGTGCAAAGTCCCGAGCGAGCACTCGACTCAGTGCAATGCACCCAGAAAGACGCTCTCGCTCGTCTTTCAAGGAGCGATTCCTAACAGCAGAAGCAGCAGAGGCACAAACTGCATGACGAGAAGGGACAATGTAGAACACGTCTCTGTCCTGGCACATTTTCGTGTGCGATACTTCCCTCCGGGTCTTCGGTCCTTGCGAAGCTCTGTGTACTGCGAGCGCTGCTACTTGCAGCTGAGAAGGACCGTGGAGCTAGCGGCGAATTCGGAGAGCTCTTCGCTGCACTGCGCCGCTCGCAAGCGGCTTCGTTCTTCGCCTTCTGCCGTCCGGAGAGAGCTGAACTCCGGCGGTCAGTTTCAGCTCTGCCCAACAGCGTGTTCTCAGTTCTGCGGGCAAGCACGCCCTCTTGCCTTGGCTCCGAGTGCAAAGTCCCGAGCGAGCACTCGACTCAGTGCAATGCACCCAGAAAGACGCTCTCGCTCGTCTTTCAAGGAGCGATTCCTAACAGCAGAAGCAGCAGAGGCACAAACTGGATGACGAGAAGGGACAATGTAGAACACGTCTCTGTCCTGGCACATTATCGTGTGCGATACTTCCCTCCGGGTCTTCGGTCCTTGCGAAGCTCTATGTACTGCGAGCGCTGCTACTTGCAGCTGAGAAGGACCGTGGATCTAGAGGCGAATTCGGAGAGCGCTAAGCACGAAGTCAAGAAGCGAGACGTGTCCCTGCAATGCGGT
Source organism: Sturnus vulgaris (assembly GCF_052056855.1). NCBI lineage: Eukaryota > Metazoa > Chordata > Aves > Passeriformes > Sturnidae > Sturnus > Sturnus vulgaris. The sequence goes on along the minus strand of NW_028276432.1, from coordinate 618,992 downwards.
GCTAATAGCAGCTTCCTCGCGGCGGGCGCGATCTCCGGCCACAAAGCATTCTCGTCCTGGCAACGGATCTCTGTGACGGGCGTAGGCGAAAAGCTTTCGTTTTCCATTCGAACTGCGAGAGAGGCAGACTGTTGCACGGAGCTCTGAGAACAAAGGTGCACGCCCTAGGCGGGCTTGGGCAGAAGCAGCGTTCTCTAGCTCTTGGCTGCCGGCGCACTTGTGGTTGTGTGGCGCCCTTGCAGCGGCTTCTGGCCGCCGGCAAGTGAAAGCGACTCCACGCTTAGGCGAGGGCGGTGAACGAAGCGGCACTAGTCCCGTGCTTGTGTGCACCACGTTACAGGCTACTAGGAGAGGAAGGTGGTTGACTCTCGCTTGCCTTCCCAAGTGCCCTTAGCAGTCGGAAGGAGCAAGCTGAAGCACTGCTGCTTGTGCTGCTCCGTGGTTCCCTTGCAGCCCGCTGGGAAAGCTTTGGCGGTCGCTTCTAGGTGCCGAGTTGCACACAGCACCACGGTAAGTGCCTCGGAGAAGGGAAATCCAGAGTGCAGCGAGGAGCTGGACGTGGCTTACGTGCAGTAAGGAGAAGGTGAACCTAGGCACTGCCTCTTCAATCTGGCCGCCTCTGCTCTGGTAGCAACTTTTGCAAGTCGGCAGAGGGAGCTGCGAGTATGTAGAACGGAGGGCAGCGAGACGCCGTGTGTTATGCCCCTTTTCAGGGCTGCTGCCAGGTTGCTACTTTAAGAACGCCTTTTTCTTCCTCGCGTCCTTCTCGCTTCGCTCTAGCTGCATGGAGTACAGCACAGCGAAGGAGTGAGGAAGGGCTCTGCCCCAGCTTTTGCCCCGGCCTGCCTGTGCTGCGCCTTTAGCTGCACACGAGAACAACGGCATTTCTTACCCGCAAGGTAAAAAAGGCTTTAGTGTAGCCTTAGGAATGGCAAGTGCCTAGGCATTAAGTTGAGCGACCACGTATGAGGGAGTCTTTAGAGGTTTCCTCCCCCATGGCGCAGGTGTATTCTCATTCTCGTGCTGAACTGAAAAGTCCGGGCATGGCAAGACTGGCCTGCCTTGTGCAGAGACGAACACAAATGTGGGGCTATGATCCTTTGTGTTCGGAGCTCTGCTTCCGGGTGTGTGGGCTGCCATGAGCCCGCAGCAGCCGCCGAGGACAGTGTGGATTGTGGATGAGGCTGGGCTGGCCCCCCGCCCCCGCGTTGGTCTGACAGCGGCAGGAGTGGCGTCGGAGCGGCATCGCCTGAGGGCCCCATGGGGGGCGGGGAGAGAGCCGGGAGTGACTCCGAGCGACACCGGAAGCGATATCCGTAGGGCCCGGAAGGCCAGCGTTGCCATCGAGTTTGGCCGGTAGGAGGCGTCTAAGGTGCCTTGAAAGTTGGAGCTTCTTTGCTCTAGGACAGTCTGGGAGAGCTGAGGGTGTCCAATCTGGAGAACAGAAGGCTCCAGGGAGATCTTCGAGCCCCTTGCAGTGCCTGCTGGGGCTCCAAGATAGCTGGGGAGGGACTTTGGAAAAGGGTCTGGACTCGCAGGACAAGGGGGAATAGCTTCAAACTGCCAGAGGGCTGGGATAGATGGGATATTGGAAAGGAATTCTTCCTTGGGTGGGTGCTGAGGCACATGTTGCTCAAAGAGGCTTTGTAGGAGCCCCATGGCAGGAAGCGTCCAGGGCCAGGCTGGAGCGGACATGGAGCAACCTGGACTAGTGGAAAAGTGTCCCTGCCCGTGTCAGGATGTGGGAAGAAGATAATTTGTCTCTAAGGTCGCTTCCAGTCCAAACCATTCTGAGATTCTAGGATTCATGGAAGGCCCTTTTCCAAGTGAAGTGTTGTATCTCTTGGCTCCCAGCTTGTAGTTGCCAGTTCTTCTGGAAGCAGGCGTGGCGAAGCAGCTGTGATGAGCCATGGGTTCTCAATAGGACGAGTGTGATATATTTGCAGAGAGGAAGGCTGCAGACAGATCTTCAAGGTCCAGGTAAAACAAGCAAAGGATTGAATAGAAGCCAAAGATTGGTTGTGTTAGTCAGTTTGCTGGCTGTTGAAATGGCCCCAGGTAATTTTCAACATTTCTAATTTGGATTTGTTTGAGTAAAAAATGAATGTGTTACCTCCAGCGTAGGCTCTCCAATGCATCTCCATGTGCTCCCATCTCTTTGTTGTATATCGGGTTCTATTAACTGAAGACAGAATCATAACACAGTAGTAAAACATTCAGAGGTGTAGTTAGCCAGCTTCAGGAGTTTTCAACTCAGCTGTTGACTTTTCTGGTAACTGTAGGCAAGGCAACACAATCCAGTTACTCCACTTTTCCTCTCTGAGGAAAAGATGATTTTTTTTTTTTTTCTCATTTTGAAAATAGCCTTGAATGAAGAGAGTTATGCACGTGGCATGTAGGATTCATTATTTTACCTTTCTCTTCTGCTGTCTTTCGCGTACTAGTCTTTTTAAATTTTTTTTGTCGCTGTTCTCCATTCAGTAGGTTTGAAAGAATTCTAATTGTTGAGATGATGGTTCTTTGAAGGCTCACTTAGCCCACCTTTTGGGTGAAGGAAAGAAGAAGACAAGGTCCTCTAGGAAGAGTAAAAAGCATACTTTCAAGAGACATTCAGAGATGTCTGCTGATGCCACGCAATTACCGTGTAATCAGCAGAAATGTGTTGGAAAAACACCCATCAGTGACTTCACAAGAAAGCCACACTCAAGACAGGTAAAGAACAGAAGCATAAAACCCCAAAGGTATGAAATGGACAGATTTTCATTGGGAATGAGCAACTCCTGTATTCTTGGTTCTAGAACTAGGGGCTTGTAATAAATAGACTGTCTCCTTGCCAAACGTAAACTTGGTGTCATGAACTGCTCACTGCCCGTTGAAGTGCAGGGCTAGTAGACTAATATTTGCCATGGCAGGCATATTGTATGGCTTTCCTGTTAAAAAGAAATTGGTTTTGCTCATAGCAATCTAGATATGTACCCAGTCTGACACCTATTTTTTAGGCTATATTTCCAAGTAAATGGCTTCCATGATGATGCAGTAAGTTTATGTCATGAACAGGAATGAAGTGATTGCATGCATCCTTTTTTACCCTAAGCCAGCTGCTGAGTAATGAGACAGAGGCTCTCACTGACGCCAAGGAGTGCCCGTGCTTTTGGGAAAAGCACTGGGCAGATAAAGCCTATTTCCACATTTCTTGCTAGCGTCTCCTTCAAAGTTCATGGGTTTGTTCATCTTTTAGAGCTGTTCTAGATGTTCTTTGTAGTTTACATGTACTAAATGTAGCAGGTATTGCTTTCATGGCGTCCTACTAGATTTGAAGTTGGGATCTACTCAGGCTTCAATGTCTCAGAAGAAGCAACGTTGATTCTTTGAATTCTACTCTTGAACGTGAGAATGCTACTTATGTAGTTAATGAATTAATTAAATCGAATTCACTTGAATGGAAAAATTGTCTTGTTCATGTAGATTTTAACTTGGGAAATTGATATTTGAGTTCTACTTTTCATTGTTGTTGCTTTTCTGTATTCTTTGATTGCACAGATAGCAGATGTACTGACCAAGTATTGTGTGAAACTGGAGGAAATGTCCTTCCTCTTGGCAGCTGATGTTCACAAGCTCATTAACGCTAAGGCCATGGTAAATGTTTTACCTGGGGCAAGATAGCAGTCTGAATATTCCTAGAATGTCTTTCTTTCCCCAGATGAAATTCATTTTTTCTGCCTATCAATCACTGAAATATAGAAGAAATTTCTACTTGTCAGGGTATTGGTTATCATTTGTGTTCTTTTCTCCCCTCATTTTCTGTAGAAGAGACAATTTTTGGTTTGTTTTTGCATGTTGTATGCTGCTTCTACTTCTGGTTTTGTTTTTTAATACACAGAATATAAACGGAGCACTGCTGGATAATGAGAGGGCAACTGCCAAGCTACTCTTGAATCGAATGAAATCAGAGCTTGAGAAAGAAAAATGGCATCAACTGAAATGGCAAGGGACTGGAAGCTCATGCAAAAGAAGTGTGGAGTTCAGAGTTTCAGGTCAGAAATTTGGCAGTCTTCTTTTGGACAATGAGCAACACCAAGAGGCTAGTGTTCACTTTTGGTTTCTGTTAAAGTAATACTTGATCATTTTTTCTTTCTACGTGATACCACGTATGATATCACATATATCATGTGATTCCATTCTACATATCTACTTTCCATCCTGCAGAGAATTTATGGCAAGTGAAGAAATACAGAATCCCCCAACTGTGAATATGGAAATGGAAAAGTTGATAAAGGAGCAGATGGTACTCAGTGAAGAGAGACTGAAGGTTTTGCAATATATCGGGTATGGCAAAAGAGGGTATAGCATAAAGGAAAACAAAATTGTTGCTGGAGTTAATGAAGGACTTGGCTACAAAATGCACTTTGCTTCCTGTCAATGTGTGATTGCTAAATGCAGCAGTAAGGCAGGGTCTACATCTATTTCTGTACAGCTCTTTTGAATGGAAAAAATGCATTCTTGATTTTCAGTGCCCCAGCTACACTTAATAGGTGGCGATCAGGCTCTAAAAATGGAGGAATGTAGAAGTAAATCTCGAAACATAGCAGAAATGGGCAAAGAGGGGTGGAGAGCTAGAACTTGGTGTTTTTGTCAAGGCATTTTTTTCTCCATGGCGTGGGATTTTATTTGCGGAATAAATGAAGAGAGGAGTCTGGATAGAAATCTAACGTTGCTACGTTTGAATATCCATCCTGAACACAAGACACATTGGTGTGGGTGCAATGCATTATGATCTTTACAGGGAGGTTTTTTACGGTGGATGTAGGAACCAGGTAGATGACAGTTAGTTCCTTATCGGGCAGTAAACAGTTGGCCTTGAACAACAACAATCTCAGGTTTATTTTCATTGCCAAGATGGCTGTAAATAAAAGAACGCCCAGTAGTATGGATATTCGGATTCATAATTTTATATTTGAAGTACTGACTGGTTTGTATTTTAGGATACCTGACTCTTGTTTCCTGCTTTGATAGCACCCTGTTGCCTCCAACACGTGCCAAATCTGATGGAAACGAATGGTGCAGAACTCTGGAGAATTGAAACAAAAGTCTAGGTAGGTCGGGAAATCCTAAGAACAGTCTGGAATTCAAGCAATATTTTCTTTTCTCCTGGGCAACGATGAGGCAGACGGTTGCTTTGAGAGTGCATGTTTGCTCTATTCTTTGTTCCGTGTGTTGCCACATACCTTCTCAGTTGCTTGGAGGTGGCAGTAAGAGCCAAAGAAGCTGCCTGTGGCATGGCTTTCCTTTGGCCAGTACAAACACCTGTGCATGGGGAGATCTAGCAGGAACTGGCTCGGTTAGAATGAATCTGGGGGAAATCAAATGTTAATTTTGACGTGGATCCCTTCTCAGTCATACAAAAATACTCCTTTTTAACTCCTGGAGAAGAAGAGGGGAAGTATGAGAAGAAAAGGGGAAGTATTGGAGATACTTCCTTTCTCTGTGTCCTTGCAGCATGCCTTCCCGCTCTGTGTCTGCCTTCTCTTGCTCCAGAGCACATCCAGTTGGGATGTTTGTAGCCTGTATGGTAGCAAAGAAGTTGGTAGCGATTGTTAAGTACCTTGCTACTTTGAAGCATAATGAGAAACAGCTGTGTATGAAAATGTCTTGATTTCTTTGGCTGGTAATGTCTGGTGTCTGTAGGCACTGCTGGCATCTGTTCCGTGTGCTGAGATTCAGCACATGGCCTCTGTCATGTTTCCATGTCACACTGCACTGTGAAAGATGGGAATTTTGACTGTGGTCTGTTCCGTATCATTCAGACAGCCCTAATGTGGAGTGCGTGGAGAAAATGAGCATCCAGTATGAGCTGGTCGAGGGCAAATGTCAGGAGAAAGGGCAGATGTGCAAGTTGAGTGCCACAGCTTTTGGCTGTGATAGCCGTGGTCCAATGTGTCATTAGAGAGAGTAAAGATGCACCAGACAGTGAGATAACAAGTGGAATTCCTTTTTAACCTCCGCCTTACTCTGTTCAAAAAGTAAGCCATCCGTTTGGTTTCACAGTAGTAGTTGGTATTTGTGCTTGAAATGTGGAAAAGCCGTAACAAATGCCAGTAATGAAGGGAGTGCTGTCCTACATGAATGTGGAAGATGCAAGGAGCCTCAGCCCTTGTGCTAAATCTGTCTTATCTTGGGAAAGAAATTCCACCTCTGCCTCAATTTCTCCCTTTGTGTCCAACCAGATGGTATTGTTTAGTAATCTAATATGGCATGTAGGAGGCTGAATCTATCTCTGTCCATCACAAGAAAAGAAACACTACGTTTAGCCAGGCTCTCTGAAAGCCACACAGTATTTCTTCTGTGCATGTCAATAATTTGTTCTTCTTTTCCTTCAGATGACCCTGTTGGATGTGAACATTTGCACAGCAGAAGATGCTGAAGTTGTGCACTCCAACATGCTTCAGATGACTGAGAAACGAAAATGTAGGTTTGAAGAAGAAGTGGAGCACGTGGATGTACGTTTCTTTTATTTGATGACATATATCTTCATCACTCCTTGGGATGAGTCTGTTCTTCCTGTGCTCCCACCTGCAATGCCTTCTGCGTGGTAGGCTATTGATGTCACCTTAGAAAGAGGTCCATAGTGTGACAAAACACTCCAGAGAAACAGTTTGGTGTGGAAGAGTTTCATGTGGAAGTGTTCATAATTCTTGTGTTTATTATTTGTAATAGAAATAGATTGTATTTTTATGATCATTTCTATCTGAAATACATAGGATAGCAATGAATGACGTATGGCCCAGTCTGCTTAAGATCAGACTTCAGGAAGAGCTGGAAATGATCTCCCAAATGTCTTCCAATCTTTTCTATACATAAAAAAAGTCGGGCAGTTGTTTCTAAAGGGATAAATTATAGAATGTGATTTGGTGCTTTATGGTGCCAGAATAAACAGAAGTTTTGAGAATCCGCATTCTTACCAGTTTACTTGGAGACTGATTTTTTTTTACTCTCCAGATAGAAGACGCCATGTTGGATACCAGTCGTAAAATTCCAGGCAGCCTTTTATCATGTTACATATCCTCTTACTCATTCATTTCACCTTCCAGCAGTTTAGAAAGAACTTGTTCACTTGAATGTTTTTCTTTGGAGTGATTTGAAGGAGACGGCTAAATGGCCATAATCCAGGTAGAAACATAAAAACAAGGGTGTGCTATAAAGACAGGACTTCTTAATGCAAAGAGCCCTCTGAAATTCAAAATACCTGCTATAAAATTAAAAATGTAATCTTTGACTTTTAGATGGGAATTTCTCCTCTTCAGTTTCATTCTGTCAGGTGCATTTTTGCTAACTACTTGATTCACGCTGAATGGACAGTCCTGTCTTATTGTTGGTATGGCAACAGCGATAGAGATCACTGCTGCTTTCTGTAGAAAGTGGCTGCAAGTTGCTATGACGAGATCTTGTGCAGGTCTAGAGTCTGATTGGATGTGAGGTTCTCATTGTTTCAGAACACCAACTTGGGGTGGCAGTGTCAGAGGTGTTCATTATCTAGGAAGATTTTCATAGGCGATGAGTTTTGCTGAGGTAGCTTTCTCTTCTGGGTGTAGAAGATATGTGCATAATTAACTTCCTTGAATCCTAAAGAGCTGGGGAGATTTTAGTATCTACGAAACCATTTTTACTAGCTTTTTTATGTGGCCTTAGATGATGAAAGTGATCTGGATACAATCTTAGAAAAAAGGCAAACGGTGAGCTGTGAGGAAGAGCTGAAGGAGTATTTGGAGAACACCCTTTCTTCTTGAGATCAACTTAGAACAAGGTATGAATTTGGTATGTTTTGTAAACTTAAAAGGTAGAGCATCTTTGAACATTGGTTGTACTACTTAGGCCTTGTTTTAATGCTGTTGTGTGAAGGTATGGAAAAAGAGTGCTTTTCACTTCATGTAAGAATATAATGTCCCTACTGAACAAGGTTAAGGCAAATAATGCCCACGGTTTAGGAATGGGACAAAGGAAGACTGCTATCATTCAAAAACCATAGCACATCAGTATTACTGTGCATACCATCACATCCATGCCTTATTCAGAAGGTAAAAGTAGTAGTGCAGATTCTTGGATCACCGGAATCAGAAGTTGGTCTGCACCATCATCTCTTCACTCATAGATTTGATCTCATTCAAAGTTCTAGGAACTCAGACGTTTAAGACAGCCAAGCACCGGCAACTTTAAAAACCATCTAAAAATGGGTACAATACCGCTCTCCTTCCTGAAGATCTTAGCAGCAGCTCTGAAGCCGTAGAGGAAGCAGCACTGTTCACACACCCAGGAGGTCTTTCCTACCTGCTCGATCAGAGGCACATTAGAAGAGCAGTATGGACCTGAGGGGCAGTTGCACATGCCTTCACACACCTCGCAGTGGGACTGTGGTTAGAGCTGGAGGTTTGATACTCTTCCTAATAATTTGAGCCGTTAAAACAAAGCCAGAGGTAACAGACCAAGTGAAAATACAATGCCAGGTTGCGGAAAGAGAATGTTACCTATCTGAACTCGTACAAAAATTCCCCATCATTCTCTTTGTTTAGGAGACCAAGCCAATGTCCGTGTAAATGAAAACAAGAGTGAATATTGATTTTTCTTGAATCAAGACTCAGCTTTATGTCCAAGTCAAAGGCAAATAAACCAGAAAGGCTCCGCTGAGCACAGTGCAGAACTAACATGGAAGACAGTCATTTGACCTCTTATGTAAGCGGTGTTGGTGTGGTTCCCCATCCAAAAGGAAGGATGTCAAATGCTTCTTTGGAAATATTTTAACTTCTCTGCGTTTCTTTCTTTGTAATGAACTAATCTCTAACAAGCCAGGACGTGATTGTGTTCAGTAGAAACAGATCAATGGCAACATTTAGCCTAAAGGTTTTATGAGATTGATCAGGAAGTTCGATTTCGATTTAAAGGCACTGTAGTCATATTTAATTTTATTTCTCTCCGCACTTGAGTCTCTTAAACAGGGACCTTCAATTGGACAGGAACGGGACACTGAAGCAAATTGTAATGGATGACGTAATGGCTTACCCAGAAGCATTTTGTGGGAATTGATTTCTTCTAGGTATCCATCAGCCAGCATTTTAGTGTGAAGGGAATCTTCAAACAGGTAAAACAAAAATTCCCGTTGGTTTCAAACCTGACTGCTATATTAATTTTTCACTTTGGAGAAAATTTTCATGACCTTTAAAATTCAGACTGTATCAAGTATTGTTTCAGCCATTGAAGAAAGTGCTTTTGATGGAGATAGGAGAGGGAAACCAAAACATTTCTCAGAGCCACACTTTGAGCTCTGTCCTTGTTACAAACGGCACTTGAGCAAATGCATTTGCCTTTGGAACAGAAAACGACAAGGTAACAGGCTTATCATTACGGATTTGAGTGTTCCAGGTTCTTTAGGTAGTAAGTGATCTATTCAAGATGATCTCTTCCTGAAATAGATCCATTTTGAGAAGGGATATGGATTTCTTAGAAGAAGGCAAATCCCTATGTTAAAACGGTGTGGTGGGTGTTTTTTGTTGTTGTTGTTTTGCTTTTAGAACTTGCAAGGCACAATCGACTTCATAGTTGGAGATGCAGATAAGACCACGACATTCCAAACAGGTGTTTCTTTTTGGTTGTTTTTCAATCTGTCTATCTTTGGATTGTAACCAGTAGAACTGTGCTTGAACTGGAAAGAAGTAGCGGAGGTTTCAGAAGTGGAGCATGCGGTGGAACAGTAAGCTGAGAGCATTGTGCAAGGAGAGGAAAGAGGGGAAAATGGTAAGAGTTTCCTGAGTCGGAAGGGACCCCTAGGGATCGTCAAAGTCCAACTCCTGGCCCTGCACAGACACTCCAACAGTCCCACCCTCTGCATCCCTGAGAGCATTGGCCAAACGCTCCTGGATCTCTGGCAGCCTTGGGGCTGTGCCCATTGCCTGGAGAACCTATTCAGTGCCCGACCAGCCTCTGAGGAAAAAAAACCTTTCCCTGATAGCCAGCCTAATCGTCCCCTGACACAGCTCCTGGCATTCCCTTGGCTCCTGTCCCTGGTCGCAGAGAGCAGAGAGCAAAGCTGTCCCTGTGCTGCCCTTGGGAGGAGCTGAGAGGTCCCAAGTGAGGTGTGAGCTCAGTGTCCTCTCTGCAGCTGAACCAAATGCCCTGAGCCACTCTTTGTATGGCTTTCCCTCCAGCCTCTTCGCTATCCCTGTGTCCCTCCTTTGGACATTTCTCCAATAGCCTGAGGTCTTTCTGACGCTGTGGCATCCAAAATTGCCCCCAGGGCTTGAAGAGAGCGCAGTCCCAGCCCAGAGCAGAGCGGGACAATCGCCTCTCTCGAGCGAGCGGTGCCAGAAGATAGGGACAGTTGTCAAAAAATCAGCTGGAGAAAGAAATCTAACAGAGAAACGGGTGATCTTGGCACAGGAAATGGAAGAAGCAGAGGAAGAAGAAGATGAGGAGAGGATTCCTTGTAAAAGTGAAGAAAATGAGCATGCAGAACAGGGACTAAGCATTATGCAGGTAAGTGAGCAAGAGAATAAGTTTGAAAGTGAAGGCAGTTTTGTCCAAAAGAAGGAGGAATAGGAAGTCTTTTTGCTGAGAATGAATAGAAAGGTTTTTTGCATTTAGTTTGTATACGAAGCGCACAGGGCTCTAGATCCTTTTGTGGGAAAATGGAGTGTGTAAAGTTGCCAATCATTTTGGAGCGAATTTGGAGGTTTTTGGGGTCCCAGGTGAATTTTGGGTTGAATTCTGGGGATTTGGGAGTGCCCAGGTGAATTGGGGGGGGGCGGGGCGGGGCGGGGATTTGGGGAGATCCAGGTGAGTTTTGAGGGGTCCCAGGTTGATTTTGGGGGAGAATTTGTGGAATTTTGGGGGATCCCGGGTAGCGAGGTTTGGGGTGAATTTGTGGAATGTGGGGAGTCCCAGTTGAATTTTAGGGGGAATTTGTGGAATTCTAGGGATCTCAGGGGAATTTTGGGGTGAATTTGGTGAATTTTAGGGTATACGTGTGAATTTTAGGGTTCTCAGGTGAGTTTTGGGAATGCCAGGCGTATTTTGGGGTGAATTCTGTCGATTTTGGGGTATCCAGGTGAGCATTTGGAAGTCGTGGGAGAATTTTGGGATGAATTTGGGGGGATGCAGGTGGATTTTCCGGGGAATTTTGGTGATTTTTGGGAGTCCCAGATGGGTCTGGGAGTGAATTTGGTGGATTTGGGGGTATCTGGGAGGGTTTTGAGGGGGATTGGAGACATTTTGGAGTGAATTTGGGAGGTGTTGGGGGGACTGGGTCTTGGGGGTGATTTGAGGGGTTTTGGGGGTTGCAGGTGGGATTTTGGGGTGAAGCCCTGGGATTTGGGGGTCCCCCGTGAATTTTGGGGTGAATTTGTGGGCTTTTGGGAGTTGCCAGGTGAGTGCTGAGCGTCCCAGGGGGGACTTCGGGGTGAATTTTGGGGATTTGGGGTTTCCCAGGTGAATTTCTGAGGTGGAAAGGTTCAAAAAGGGTTTTTTTTGAAAACAAGTTAAAGCCAGAAGGTTATTGAAAATTAATAGATGTGATGCAAGTAGGTAATATGCAGACAATACACAGCGAGACAAATCATGGGAAAAATACAGTGGTAACACATGAGTGTGTGAGGATGGGATCAGTATAGCTAAGGCTCAGTTGAAGCTGAATTTGGAAAAGCATGCCAAAACTAAGAATAATAAAGGCACCTACGGGTATTTCAGTGGGAAAAGGAAGATGAAAAGAAACCTATCACACCTCCCCTATTCCCCCCCCCCCCCCCCCCACCCCCATAAGCCAGACAGGACTAGTGACAACAGACAAGGAGAAGGCTGAGGTACTCAACAAGTGTTGGTCTCAATTTTTACTGCCAGTCACTATTTCCACATCTCTCAGGTTATTGGATTGGTGGACTTGATTCTAACCCATAGTAGCAGGTCAGCTTTCAGACCACTTGAGGAACCTGAGCATGCAAGACCATGGCACCCACCCAGAGGCATGTCAGGGCCCTGAGAGAACAGTCTCCAGACACTGTGTTGTATTGACTCCAGTCCTCTTGGTCTTTTTTGTAAATCTTAGAGCTCTGAGTCAATGTTGGGGGTTGAATGCTTCGCTTTTCTTTCTGTGGAATTTCTCCCATTGTTATGCTAATTAATTGTGGCTACACCTTAAAACGACAGATAATGTTCTCTCGTAGGGGGGTGGCTGGAGGGGGAGGGGGGGGGAACCGGAAAAGGAAAGGTGGGATAGGGGGGTCTGGAGCGGGGGACGCTCTCTCGCTTGGCTCCTGGAGTGGGAAGACAACCTGGGCTCTGCTCTGGCATCTTCCCCTGTCATCCCAGCGCTGAGATCCACGCTCCCTGCCTTTGGACATCGCTCCGCGGCTCTCCCAGCTCACCCTACTACCTCCGGACACTCTGCTGAGCACCACGACCGACACCGTGAGGGGGGAGTAACTTTCCCCATCCTCTCTCTCCCCTGGGCCGCGGCCGCCATCACCCAGCCCTCTTCAACTGCGCGGGACCTGCCCTGCCCCCACAGCACCGGTAACAGCACAGGGAGACGGCCTGCGGCCAGAAGGGACTGGAGTGGAGCTAGACTGTTTCTGTTGCCAATTTTTATAGCTGCTGTTGTTTTTTTTCTGCTTTGTTAAATACCAGTAAAGAACTGTTATTCTCATCCCCATATCTCCTGCCTGAAGGTGTCTGAATTGGACCTAAAATAATTAAAAGGGAGGGGGATTGCACTCTGCATCGCAGAAAAGGGGCTTCTGCCTTTCCTTAGACCATACCTGTCTTTCAAACCGAGACAGATTTTGGCGCCCAACGTGGGGCATTGCCTGAGGGCATTGAGAGAGGGGTAGAAAAGGGGATAACAGTTCTTAAATTACCCAAGCTTGTGGTAGGTTTCACCATGCTGTCCAGCTTACCCTGGATTGGCCTCCATGTGGTCACTGCTATATCTCTCCCATTTGCAAGCCCTTTTTTAAACATGAGTTTCATAACCAAAGTTACTGTGGCTATTATCCAGTTTATTATGTGGGTTGATCAGTTGAGGAATTCATGGATTTTTAATTTTCTCTGGAAGATGGCCACATGGATTCAGAGCTATCACACTCTAAGTGTGTGTTTCTGGGGCTACTTCAATAATGGTACTTACTGTGAGGAAGTGGCAGCAGGTGAAATTTTTTCTCAACCCATCACAGGGTTTTTGAAGTTCACCCCACCAGTCTTCAAGGGGTTCCAATCCACTTTAAATGCTAATGACATTATATTGTGGCTAGTGTTGCTTATATCCCTGTTAAACCTGTTCTATCTAACATTCAGAGATAAGGGGAGATTGACTTGGATAACAACCCTGATACCTACCCGAGGAAATAGTGATGTTACCCCAGAGCCTGATCCTGTCCCAGAGACTAGGGAGGTTACCCCAGAGCCTGATCTTGTCCCAGAGACTAGGGAGGTTACCCCAGAGCCTGATCCTATCCCAGAGACTAGGGATATTACCCCAGAGTTTGACCCTGCTCCACAGCCCACCTTGGAAAGGAACCACCCAGAATGGGTGGGGGTGCTAGCAAAGGAGATACGTGAGATGGGCCAGATGCTGAAGGAGTACCTCTCCCCAGCTGGTGAGAAACCCTCCCCCTGCCTTAAAGAGGGAGACTCTGGTGGTGCAGCAGTGGGACCCACAGATGTTACATCTGTCCAGGTTCCAGCTGAACTGCAAGGGCACTCACAGCCAGCAGCAGTTGCCCCTGTGGAAACTAGGAAGTCTAAGATGAAAACAAGGCACCTAGATAATAAGGGTCAGGAAGGGGGCCCCTCACAACCAGCAGGGGAGCCAGAAGTTGAGATCATCACCGAGTCCCTGTCATACGAGAGTCTCCGTAACCTGCGAAAAGACATTGTACGACGGGGCCGTGAGGCTTTTACAACCTGGTTACTGCGGGTCTGGGACCTTATGGGTACAGGTGTGCAACTGGATGGTACTGAGGCAAGGAATTTGGGAGCCTTGACCCAGGACTCAGGTGTGGACCAGGTATTTGTAAGGGAGACAGGTCTCCTTTCCCTCTGGGAGCGACTTTTAATGAGTGTGAGAGAGAGATTTGTCCACAGGGAAAGAATGCAGGAGTACCACCAGAGAACACGTTGGAATACCCTTGAGGAAGGGATCCAAAAGCTGAGAGAAGTGGCAGTACTGGAGGTGCTCTTTGGGAGGGATGGACAGCATGACAATGACCCTGACAAGGTCAGGTGCACAGGGCAGATGTTGTGGAATCTGGCAAACCTGGGCCCATCTCAATATACCCCCTTTATTGCAATGATTGATGCTGATACCAACCAAGTGACAGTGGGTTCTGTTGCCAACAGGCTCAGGAATTATCAGAGTATGATGGCTGGCCCAGTGCAGGCTCATGTCTCTGCTGTGGCTAAGGACCTCAGAGAGGAGTTTAAGGAGGAGATGAAGGAGATAAGGGAAGAGGTGAGGAAGATCAGTGCAGCACCAGTGAGAGTCATGGACCCCAAAAGTAGAGCCCAACGCCCCCCAGCTAGGGAGAGAGGGTATACCCCACGTGCTGACCTGTGGTTTTTTCTACGTGACCACGGGGAAGACATGAGAAGGTGGGATGGGAAACCCACTTCCGTCCTGGCAGCACGGGTGCGCCAAATCAGGGAGGGGAACACCAACAGAGGGAACTCCACTAAAGTGAGGGTAGCCTCAGCCTCCCATGGAGGTGCAGGGTATTACAGAAGGGAGGATGATCTGTCAGATCCCCTTGAAGGAACCTCCAGTATGTATGCCCAGGAGAGAAATAATAACCAGGGCTAGAGGGGCCCTGCCTCTAGCCAGGGAGAGGCACGGGAAAACCGGATCTTTTGGACGGTGTGGATCCGATGGCCTGGCACATCAGAGCCACAGGAACACAGAGCATTGGTTGACACTGGTTCACAATGTACATTAATACCATCAGGACATGTCGGAAAGGAACCTGTTTCAATTGCTGGGGTTACAGGGGGATCTCAGGAATTGACTCTGCTGGAGGCTGAGGTGAGCCTGACTGGGAAAGAGTGGCAGAAACATCCAATTGTGACTGGCCCAGAGGCACCATGTATCCTAGGCATAGACTTCCTCAGGAATGGCTATTACAAAGACCCAAAGGGACTCAGGTGGGCTTTTGGAATAGCTGCTGTGGCAGCAGAGGGCATTAAGCAGTTGAACACCCTGCCTGGGCTATCAGAAAACCCATCTGCAGTGGGACTCCTCAGGGTGAAAGAGCAACAGGTGCCAATTGCTACCTCAACAGTGCACCGCCGGCAGTACCGGACGAATCGAGATGCCGTGATCCCCATCCACAAGATGATCCGTGAGCTGGAGAGCCAAGGGGTGGTCAGCAAAACCCACTCACCCTTCAACAGCCCCATCTGGCCTGTGCGTAAATCGGAAGGAGAATGGAGATTGACAGTGGACTATCGTGCACTGAATGAGGTGACTCCACCGCTGAGCGCTGCTGTGCCGGACATGCTGGAACTGCAGTACGAGCTGGAGTCCAAGGCAGCAAAGTGGTACGCCACCATTGACATCGCCAATGCATTCTTCTCCATTCCTCTGGCAGCAGAGTGCAGGCCTCAGTTCGCTTTCACCTGGAGGGGTGTGCAATACATGTGGAACCGACTGCCCCAGGGGTGGAAACACAGCCCCACCATCTGTCATGGGCTGATCCAGGCTACACTGGAGAAGGGTGGAGCTCCAGAACATCTGCAGTACATTGATGACATCATTGTGTGGGGGGATACGGCAATGGAAGTATTTCAGAAAGGAGAAAAGATCATTGAGATTCTGCTGCGAGCCGGCTTCGCCATTAAAAAGAGCAAAGTCAAAGGGCCTGCCCAAGAGATCCAGTTCCTGGGAGTAAAGTGGCAAGATGGATGGCGCCAGATCCCCAGTGAGGTCATCAATAAGATCACTGCAATGTCTCCACCAACCAGCAAGAAGGAAACACAAGCCTTCCTAGGTGCCATAGGCTTTTGGAGAATGCACATTCCTGAGTACAGCCAGATTGTGAGCCCTCTTTACCTGGTCACCCGCAAGAAGAATGATTTCCACTGGGGCCCTGAGCAGCAGCAAGCCTTTGCCCAGATCAAGCAGGAGATTGCTCATGCTGTAGCCCTTGGCCCAGTCAGGACGGGACCAGATGTGAAGAACGTGCTCTACTCTGCAGCCGGGAACCATGGTCTGTCCTGGAGCCTTTGGCAGAAGGTGCCTGGTGAGACGCGAGGCCGACCACTGGGGTTCTGGAGCCGAAGCTACAGAGGGTCCGAGGCCAACTACACTCCGACAGAGAGGGAGATCTTGGCCGCCTATGAAGGGGTCCAAGCAGCCTCAGAGGTGGTTGGCACAGAAACACAACTCCTCCTGGCACCCCGACTGCCAGTGCTGAGCTGGATGTTTAAAGGAAAGGTTCCCTCAACCCACCATGCCACTGACGCCACATGGAGTAAATGGATTGCCCTCATCACACAACGTGCCCGTATTGGAAACCCGAATCGCCCTGGGATTTTGGAGATTATTACCAACTGGCCGGAAGGGGAAGACTTTGGCCTTGCCGACGAAGAGGAACAGGAACAGGTGACCCGGGCCGAAGAAGCCCCACCGTATAACCAACTGCCAGCAGATGAAACATGCTATGCTCTTTTCACTGATGGTTCCTGCCGCATCGTGGGGATGAACCGGAAGTGGAAAGCAGCCGTATGGAGCCCCACACGACAGGTTGCACAAGCTACCGAAGGAGAAGGTGGATCGAGTCAACTTGCTGAACTCAAAGCTGTTCAGCTGGCCCTGGACATTGCTGAAAGAGAGAAGTGGCCAAAACTCTACCTTTACACTGATTCATGGATGGTAGCCAATGCTCTGTGGGGATGGCTGGAAAGGTGGAAAAAGGCTAACTGGCAACGTAGGGGAAAACCAATCTGGGCTGCCAATGAATGGAAAGACATTGCCACCCGGGTAGAGAAGTTGCCTGTGAAAGTCCGTCACGTAGATGCCCATGTCCCCAAGAGTCGGGCTAATGAGGAACACCGACACAATGAGCAGGTAGATCAGGCTGCACAGATAGAGGTGTCGCAGATAGATTTAGACTGGCAGCACAA
Source organism: Sturnus vulgaris (assembly GCF_052056855.1). Taxonomy (NCBI): domain Eukaryota; kingdom Metazoa; phylum Chordata; class Aves; order Passeriformes; family Sturnidae; genus Sturnus; species Sturnus vulgaris. The sequence goes on along the minus strand of NW_028276432.1, from coordinate 601,838 downwards.
GGGAGAGTTGTTCCTGGCTCGATGGGCCCATGATGCCTCAGGTCATCAGGGCAGAGATGCCACATATAAGTGGGCACGAGACCGAGGGGTGGATCTAACCATGGACAGTATTTCTCAAGTTATCCATGACTGTGAGACATGCGCTGCCATCAAGCAGGCCAAGCGGGTGAAGCCCCTCTGGTATGGGGGGCGATGGTCCAAATATAAGTATGGAGAGGCCTGGCAGATTGACTACATCACACTGCCTCAAACCCGCCAGGGCAAGCGCTATGTACTGACCATGGTGGAAGCCACCACTGGATGGTTGGAGACCTACCCTGTGCCTCATGCCACTGCTCGGAACACCATCCTGGGCCTGGAAAAACAAGTTCTTTGGAGGCATGGTACCCCTGAGAGAATTGAGTCAGACAATGGGACTCATTTCAAGAACAGCCTTATAAACACCTGGGCTAGAGAACACGGCATTGAGTGGGTGTACCATATCCCCTACCATGCACCAGCTGCAGGGAAAGTTGAACGGTGCAATGGCCTGCTTAAAACCACCTTGAAGGCACTGGGTGGGGGAACTTTCAAGAACTGGGAGATTAATCTACCAAAGGCCACCTGGTTAGTGAACACCCGAGGTTCCACTAACCGAGCAGGCCCTGCCCAATCTGAGCCCTTGGGAATATCGAATGGAGATAAGGTTCCAGTGGTACACATGAGAGGTATGCTAGGAAAAACTGTTTGGGTGAATCCTGCCTCCAGCAAAGACAATCCCATCCATGGAGTTGTATTCGCTCAAGGACCAGGTTGCACCTGGTGGGTGATGCAAAAGAATGGAGAGACCAGATGCATACCCCAAGGAGACCTTGTTTTAGGGTGAAATACCTATAGTACTGTGCCTATGTCTCTAACTGCATGTATGTATATATAATGTAACAGTTTAATTTGATATAGCATATTAGTATGGGAGAAATTCAGGGGTGGATAATGTTGGGGGTTGAATGCTTCGCTTTTCTTTCTGTGGAATTTCTCCCATTGTTATGCTAAGTAATTGTGGCTACACCTTAAAACGACAGATAATGTTCTCTCGTAGGGGGGTGGCTGGAGGGGGAGGGGGGGGGAACCGGAAAAGGAAAGGTGGGATAGGGGGGTCTGGAGCGGGGGACGCTCTCTCGCTTGGCTCCTGGAGTGGGAAGACAACCTGGGCTCTGCTCTGGCATCTTCCCCTGTCATCCCAGCGCTGAGATCCACGCTCCCTGCCTTTGGACATCGCTCCGCGGCTCTCCCAGCTCACCCTACTACCTCCGGACACTCTGCTGAGCACCACGACCGACACCGTGAGGGGGGAGTAACTTTCCCCATCCTCTCTCTCCCCTGGGCCGCGGCCGCCATCACCCAGCCCTCTTCAACTGCGCGGGACCTGCCCTGCCCCCACAGCACCGGTAACAGCACAGGGAGACGGCCTGCGGCCAGAAGGGACTGGAGTGGAGCTAGACTGTTTCTGTTGCCAATTTTTATAGCTGCTGTTGTTTTTTTTCTGCTTTGTTAAATACCAGTAAAGAACTGTTATTCTCATCCCCATATCTCCTGCCTGAAGGTGTCTGAATTGGACCTAAAATAATTAAAAGGGAGGGGGATTGCACTCTGCATCGCAGAAAAGGGGCTTCTGCCTTTCCTTAGACCATACCTGTCTTTCAAACCGAGACAGTCAATTTCTGCAGAGGATTCCCAATGCAGTTTCAAAAATGGAATCTTTGTTACTGGTCCTCATGTTGATCTTGGATATTTCCATTTTCTGCACTCCTTTATTTTCGAAACATTTGTAATGACTGAAAAGAAAGCTGAGACGAGGCATTATGCTCTTTCCAGTGATAGAAATGGAGCAGTATTCTTTTCAGACAAATATATTTTTGCTGTGTCTAAGCACATGTGCATACCTGTGTTTGATTTATGTGTCCAGGTTTTGGCAATGGCCCAGGTGCTGCCCTGTCCCGCTTTCTTCCAACTGGCTCCACTTCAGGATGTCCTCCCTGCTGAGAGAAGAGGCTGGGACAGCACCTTTAGAAATGTGACTTTCTGTTTTTTTGTTTTGTTTTGTTTTGTTTTGTTATTTTTAAAGTTACTAAAAACCTTCACCCTGATTTTTTGTGTTGGGTTTGGGGTTTTTTTTTAGTTTTGGGTGGGTTTTTTGGTGGGCTTTTTTGGGGGCTTTTTTTGTCTCTTTGGGGATTATTGGTTGGGGGGTTTTGTGTGTTTGTTTGGTCTGCTTTTTTTGTTTGTTTGTTTGTTTGTTTGTTTTTTAATTACGGTTTTGTAGAGTATTTTAAGCAAATTGATTGGAAAACTGAATAGTCCTCCACTATAGTCTCCTGGATTCACCTGAGATTCTTCCTAGGCATCTCCCTGATCCTTTTTGCAATGAGTCTCACATCATTCTCCTGAAGAAACTGTCTGCTTATGGTTTGCATGGGTGGGCTGTTTGCTGGGTGACAAACTGGGTGATGGCCAGGCCCACAGAGTGGTGGGAAATAGAGTTCATCCAGCTGGTCCCCAAGGCTCAGTCTTGGGCCCAGTCCTGTTTAATATCTTGCTCATTGTTCTGGACAAGGGCATAGAGTACACGCCCAGGAAGTTCACAGATGATGCAAAGTTGGCTGGTAGTTTTTTTTTCTTCTGGAGGACAGCAGGCTCTGCTTCTTCTTCCTCCTGTTCTGAGGTCGCTGCTCCCTCTTCATCCCTCATTAAGTGTGCTGATTTTGTCACTTGGATGAGAAAACAAACAATTTTAGCAACAATACTAGTGGCAGGGTACAAGAAAGGAAGAGTTCACACGAATTCCCCCCCCCCCCAACAACAGACAATACCTGATGGCTCCTCTGCCCAGCTTACTGACTACACCGGAACCCATTGTCCCCCAAAGATACGCCCTTCTCCCTGCCCCCAGCCATGATGTGAGATGGAATAGAATAACTAAGATTAAGATTCTCCCTATGGAACTCCATCATACTTCGATTCTGGGAAAAAAAATTTCTTGAAGTTCTATCATTTCAGATCATTTGAATTTGAATTTGCATACTAAAAAGTCTAGCCAGAAACTCATGACAATATTAATAGCCCATTCTAGAATGTCCGAGATGATAGACACTTCTTTCAAGAGAATGTGATACCTCACGTGACTTCTCCAGAATTTAAATGAACAGCGGGAGTAGTCTACAAGATTCTTGCTGCCATCTGGATTTCCAAACACTCAATGTGAATGCAAAGAGCAGAATCTTTATTCTAACAAAAACGTTTCCAGCTATTGTTTATAGTTTCTTAAAAGCAGTATGATTGGTTACACAAAAGACTTATATATGCTAGTAGTAATTCTATTGGTTTATCTAAGATCTATCTCTCTAAAGTTTAGTTATTGCATAAGATTCTCTTTGATGTGGACATGGTATGTCGACTAAACAGGATCTTGCATTCCCAGATGTCTTTCCCTTTGATCTTGCTTATCTCAGCATTAAAATTTATGATCTTGTTTTTCTCCTATAGTCATGCCAAGCACATGGTGACCTTGAACAGACCTTTAGTATATTTAGGGTAGTTTTCTGAAGACAGGCTGCAGAGCTAAGGCTCCTATTAGGCCGCCAACAGCCCGGTGTCACAATTCCAGTCTGAGGACAATATTTGGTTTGGAATCCCAACCGCAGTTCAAGGCTCGAGGTCAAAATTCCAGTCTGAGGACAAAATTCTGGCTTGGAATCCCAACTGCAGCTCAAGTCTTGAGGTCACAATTCCAGTCTGAGGCCCTAATTCTGGTTTGGAATCACAACTACAGTTCAAGGTTCGAGGTCACAATTCCAGTTTGACGTCCCAAATCCGGTTTGGAGTCACAATTTCCGTTCATGGCTCGAGGTCACGAGTCCAGTCTGAGGACCAAATTCTGGTTTGGAACCACAACTGCAGCTCAAGACTCCAGGTCACAATTCCAGTCCGAGGCCACAATTCCAGTTTGGAATCACAATTGTAGTTCAAGGCTTGTGGTCACAATTCCGGTTTGGAATTACAATTGCAGTTCAAGGCTTGAGGTCACAATTCCAATCTGAGGTAACAACTCCATTTTGGAATCACAATTGCAGTTCAATTTTTCAGGTCATAATTCCGGTTTGGAATCATAATTCCAGTTCAAGGCTTGAGGTCACAATTCTCGTTTGGAATCACAATTGCAGTCCAAGGCTTGTGGTCACAAGTCCAGTTTGCATCACAACTGCAGTTCAAGGCTCGAGGTCACAAATCCAGTCTGAGGTCAAAATTCCAGTTTGGAAGCACAACTGCAGCTGAAGACTTGAGGTCACAGTTCGAGTCTGAGGCGGCAATTCCGGTTTGTAATCACAATTGCAATTCTCGTCTTGAGGTCAGACTTCCAGTCTGAGGTCACAATTCTGGTTTGGAATCACAATTGCAGTTCGAAGCTTGAGATCACAGTTGAAGTCTGAGGCCTCAAGTGAATTTTGGAATCACAATTGCAGTTCAAGCCTTGAGGACGCAATTCCAGTTTGGAATCCTAATGGCAGTTCAAGGCTTGAGGTCACAATTCCAGTTTGGAATCACAATAGCTGATCAAGGCTTGAGGTCACCTTTACAATCTGAGGTCAAAATTTCCGTTTGGACTCACAATTGTACTTCAATTCTCCAGGTGACAATTCCAGTGTGACGTCCCAATTCCAGTTTGGAATCACAGTAGCATTTCAAGGCTTGAGGTCACCATTACTGTCTGAGGTCAAAATTTCCGTTTGGAAACACAACTGCAGCTCAAGGCTTGAGGTCACAATTCCAGTCTGAGGCCCCAGTTGCGGTTTGGAATCACAACTGCAGTTCCAGGCTCGAGGTCACAGTTCGAGTCTGAGACTGCAATTCCTGTTTGGAATCACAACTTCAGTTCAAGGCTCGAGGTCACAATTCCAGTCTGAGGTCACAATTCCGGTTTGGCATCACAATTGTAGTTCAAGGCTCGAGATCACAATTCCAGTTTGGAATCACATTTGCACTTCAAGTCTTGAGGTCACAATTCCAGTCTGAGGTCACAATTCCTGTTTGGAATCACAATTGCAGTTCCAGGCTCGAGGTGCCAATTCCAGTCTGAGGTCACAATTGCTGTTTGGAATCAAAATTGCTGTTCAACGCTTGAGGTCACAATTCAAGTCTGAGGACACTATTCCGGTTTGGAAAGGCAATTTCAGTTTGGACTCACAATTCCAGTTCAGAATCATATTTCCAGTTTGGAATCACAATTGCAGTGCAAGGCTAGAGGTCGCAATTCCGCTATGGAATCACAATTGCAGTTCAAAGCTCAGGGTCACAATTCCAGTCTGAGGTCACAATTCCAGTTTGGAATTACCATTGCAGATCAAGGCTTGAGGTCCCAACTCCAGTCTGCGGTCACAATTCCGCTATGGAATCCCAATTGCAGTTCAAAGCTCAGGGTCAGAATTCCACTCTGAGGTCACAATTTCAGTTTGCAATTACAATTGCAGATCAAGGCTTGAGCTCACAATTCCAGTTTGGAATCACAAATTCATTTCTATATCACAATTCCTTTCTAAGCTCACAATTCCTGATTGGAATCATAATTCCTCTACTATGTCACAATTAGAGACTGAGGGCAGAATTCCAGTTTGGAATCACAAATCCAATTTATATCACAATTCCAGTCTGGGATCAAAATTCCAGTTTGGAATCAAAATTGCACATCAAGGCTTCAGGTCCCAATTCCAGTCAGAGGTCACATTTTCAGTTTGGAGTCACAATTGTAGATCAAGACTAGAGCTCACAATTGCAGTTTGGAATCACAATTTCATTTCTATATCACAATTCCTTCTGAGCTCACAATACATGTTTGGAATCACAATTCCACTTTTATGTCCCCATTCCAATCTGCGGTCACAATTCAGGTTTGGAATTACAATTGCAGATCAAGGCTAGAGGTCCCAATTCCAGTTTGGAATCACAAGATCATTTCTTTATCACAATTCCCTTCCAAGCTCACAATTCCTGATTGGAATAAAAATTCCTCTACTATGTCACAATTAGAGACTGAGGGCAGAATTCCAGTTTGGAATCACAGATCCATTTGATGTCACAAATCCAGTCTGAGCTGAAAATTCCAGTTTGGAATCAAAATTGCAGATCAAGGCTTGAGCTCCCAATTCCAGTTTGCGGTCACAATTCCGCTATGGAATCACAATTGCAGTTCAAAGCTCAGGGTCACAATTCCAGTCTGAGGTCACAATTCCAGTTTGGAATTACAATTGCAGATCAAGGCTTCAGGTCCGAATTCCAGACCGAGGTCACAATTCTGGTTTGGAATCACAATTGCAGTGCAAGGCTAGAGGTCACAATTCCGCTATGGAATCACAATTGCAGTTCAAAGCTCAGGGTCACAATTCCAGTCTGAGGTCACAATTCCAGTTTGCAATTACAATTGCAGATCAAGGCTTGAGCTCACAATTTCATTATGGAATCACAAGTTCGTTTCTATATCACAATTCCTTTCTTATCTCACAATTCCTGATTGGAATCATAATTCTTCTACTATGTCACAATTATAGACTGAGGGTAGAATTACAGTTTGGAATCACAAATCCATTTTATATCAGAATTCCAGTCTGGGCTCAAAATTCCAGTTTGGAATCACTATTGCAGATCAAGGCTTGAGCTCACAATTGCAGTTTGGAATCACAATTTCATTTCTATATCACAATTCCTTCTGAGCTCACAATACATGTTTGGAATCACAATTCCACTTTTATGTCCCCATTCCAATCTGCGGTCACAATCCAGGTTTGGAATCACAATTGCAGTGCATGGCTAGAGGTCCCAATTCCAGTTTGGAATCACAAATTCATTTCTTTATCACAATTCCTTTCTAAGCTCACAATTCCTGATGGAATCATAATTCCTCTACTATGTCACAATTAGAGACTGAGGGCGGAATTACAGTTTGGAATCACAAATCAATTTGATGTCACAAATCCAGTCTGAGCTCAAAATTCCAGATTGGAATCACAGTTGCAGATCAAGGCTTGAGATCCCAATTCCAGTTTGCGGTCACAATTACGGTTTGGAATCACAATTGCAGTGAAAGTCTAGAGGTCACAATTCCATTACGGAATCAGAATTGCAGTTCAAAGCTCACGGTCACAATTCCGGTCTGAGGTCACAATTCCAGTTTGGAATCACAAGATAATTTCTTTATCACAATTCCCTTCTAAGCTCACAATTCCTGATTTGAATAATAATTCCTCTACTATGTCACAATTAGAGACTGAGGGCAGAATTCCAGTTTGGAATCACAGATCCATTTGATGTCACAAATCCAGTCTGAGCTTAAAATTCCAGTTTGGAATCAAAATTGCAGATCAAGGCTTGAGCTCCCAATTCCAATTTGCGGTCACAATTCCGCTATGGAATCACAATTGCAGTTCAAAGCTCAGGGTCACAATTCCATTCTGAGGTCACAATTCCAGTTTGGAATCAGAAATTCATTTCTATATCACAATTCCTTTCTAAGCTCAAAATTCCTGATTGGAATCATAATTCCTCTACTATGTCACAATTAGAGACTGAGGGCAGAATTACAGTTTGGAATCACAAATCCATTTTATGTTACAATTCCAGCCTGGGCTCAAAATTCCAGTTTGGAATCAAAATTGCAGATCAAGGCTTCAGGTCCCAATTCCAGTCCGAGGTCTGTTTTGAAGTTTGGAATCACAATTGCAGATCAAGGCTAGAGGTCACGATTCCAGTATGGAATCACAATTGCATTTGAAAGCTCAGGGTCACAATTGCACTCTGAGGTCACAATTCCAATTTGGAATTACAATTTCATTTCTATATCACAATTCCTTGCTGAGCTTAAAATACATGTTTGGAATCACAATTCCACTTTTATGTCCCCATTCCAATCAGTGTTCATAATTCCTGTTTGGAATCACTAGTTCATTTCTATATCACAATTCCTTTCTAAGCTCAAAATTCCTTATTGGAATAACAATTCCTCTACTATGTCACGATTAGAGACTGAGGGCAGAATTACACTTTGGAATCACAAATCCATTATATATCACAATTCCAGTCTGGGCTCAAAATTCCAGTTTGGAATCAAAATTGCACATCAAGGCTTCAGGTCCCAATTCCAGTCAGAGGTCACATTTCCAGTTTGGAATCACAATTGCAGATCAAGGCTTGAGCTCACAATTGCAGTTTGGAATCACAATTTCATTTCTATATCACTATTCCTTCTGAGCTCACAATACATGTTTGGAATCACAATTCCACTTTTATGTCCCCATTCCAATCTGCGGTCACAATCCCGGTTTGGAATCACAATTGCAGTGCAAGGCTAGAGGTCACAATTCCATTATGGAATCACAATTGCAGTTCAAAGCTCAGGGTCACAATTCCAGTCTGAGGTCACAATTCCAGTTTGGAATTACAATTGCAGATCAAGGCTTGAGCTCACAATTCCAGTTTGGAATCACAAGATCATTTCTTTATCACGATTCCTTTCTAAGCTCACAATTCCTGATTGGAATAACAATTCTTCTACTATGTCACAATTAGAGACTGAGGGCAGAATTCCAGTTTGGAATCACAAATCCTTTTTATGTCACAATTCTAATCTCAGCTCACAATTCCAGTTTGGTATCAAAATTGCAGATCAAGGCTTGAGGTCCCAACTCCAGTCTGCGGTCACAATTCCGCTATGGAAACACAATTGCAGTTCAAAGCTCAGGGTCACAATTCCAGTCTGAGGTCACAATTTCAGTTTGGAATCACAAGATCATATCTTTATTACAATACGTTTCTAAGCTCACAATTCCTGATTGGAATCATAAATCTTCTACTATGTCACAATTAGAGACTGAGGGCAGAATTCCAGTTTGTAATCACAAATCCATTTTATATCACAATTCCAGTCTGAGCTCAATATTCCAGTTTGGAATCAAAATTGCAGATCAAGGCTTCAGGTCGCAATTCCAGTCAGAGGTCACATTCCAAGTTTGGAATCACAATTTCAGATCAAGGCTTGAGCTCACAATTGCAGTTTGAAATCACAATTTCATTTCTATTTCACAATTCCTTCTGAGCTCACAATACATGTTTGGAATCACAATTCCACTTTTATGTCCCCATTCCAATCTGCGGTCACAATTCCAGTTTGGAATTACAATTGCAGATCAAGGCTGGAGGTCACAATTCCAGTTTGGAATCACAAGATCATTTCTTTATCACAATTCCTTTCTAAGCTCACAATTCCTGATTGGAATAACAATTCTTCTACTATGTCACAATTAGAGACTGAGGGCAGAATTCCAGTTTGGAATCACAGATCCATTTGATGTCACAAATCCAGTCTGATCTCAAAATTCCAGTTCAGAATCCAAATTGCAGATCAAGGCTTGAGCTCACAATTCCAGTCTGCGTTCACAATTACGGTTTGGAATCACAATTGCAGTGCAAGGCTAGAGGTCGCAATTCCGCTATGGAATCACAATTGCAGTTCAAAGCTCAGGGTCACAATTCCAGTCAGAGGTCACAATTCCAGTTTGGAATTACAATTGCAGATCAAGGCTTGAGCTCACAATTCCAGTTTGGAATCACAAGATCATTTCTTTATCACAATTCCCTTCTAAGCTCACAATTCCTGGTTGGAATAATAATTCCTCTTCGATGTCACAATTAGAGACTGAGGGCAGAATTACAGTTTGGAATCGCAATTCCATTTTATGTTACAAATCCAGTCTGAGCTGAAAATTCCAGTTCGGAATCAAAATTGCAGATCAAGGCTTGAGCTCACAATTCCAGTCTGCGGTCACAATTCCGCTATGGAATCACAATTGCAGTTCCAAGCTCAGGGTCACAATTCCAGTCTGAGGTCACAATTCCAGTTTGCAATTACAATTGCAGATCAAGGCTTGAGCTCACAATTCCGGTTTGGAATCACAAATTCATTTCTATATCACAATCATTTTCTAAGCTCACAATTCCTGATTGGAATCATAATTCCTCTAGTATGTCACAATTAGAGACTGAGGGCAGAATTACAGTTTGGAATCACAAATCCATTTTATATCACAATTCCAGCCTGGGCTCAAAATTCCAGTTTGGAATCAAAATTGCACATCAAGGCTTCAGGTCCTAATTCCAGTCCGAGGTCACTTTTGGAGTTTGGAATCCAAATTGCAGATCAAGGCTTGAGCTCACAATTCCAGTCTGAGGTCACAATTCCAGTTAGGAATCACAATTGCAGTGCAAGGCTAGAGGTCACGACTCCAGTATGGAATCACTATTGTATTTGAAAGCTCAGGGTCACAATTGCACTCTGAGGTCACAATTCCAATTTGGAATTACAATTTCATTTCTATATCACAATTCCTTGCTGAGCTTAAAATACATGTTTGGAATCACAATTCCACTTTTATGTCCCCATTCCAATCAGTGGTCATAATTCCTGTTTGGAATCACTAGTTCATTTCTATATCACAATTCCTTTCTAAGCTCACAATTCCTGATTGGAATAACAATTTCTCTACTATGTCACAATTAGAGACTGAGGGCAGAATTACACTTTGGAATCACAAATCCATTATATATCACAATTCCAGTCTGGGCTCAAAATTCCAGTTTGGTATCAAAATTGCACATCAAGGCTTCAGGTCCCAATTCCAGTCAGAGGTCACATTCCCAGTTTGGAATCACAATTGCAGATCAAGGCTTGAGCTCACAATTCCAGTTTGGAATCACAATTTCATTTCTATATCACAATTCCTTCTGAGCTCACAATATATGTTTGGAATCACAATTCCACTTTTATGTCCCCATTCCAATCTGCGGTCACAATCCAGGTTTGGAATCACAATTGCAGTGCAAGGCTAGAGGTCACAATTCCATTATGGAATCACAATTGTAGTTTAAAGCTCAGGGTCACAATTCCAGTCTGTGGTCACAATTCCAGATTGGAATTACAATTGCAGATCAAGGCTTGAGCTCACAATTCCAGTTTGGAATCACAAGATCATTTCTTTTTCTAAGGCCATTTTCTAAGATCATTTTCCTTTCTAAGCTCACAATTCCTGATTGGAATCATAAATCTTGTACTATGTCACAATTAGAGACTGAGGGCAGAATTCCAGTTTGGAATCACAAATCCATTTTATATCACAATTCCAGCCTGGGCTCAAAATTCCAGTTTGCGGTCACAATTGCAGATCAAGGCTTCAGGTCCCAATTCCAGTTAGAGGTCACATTCCCAGTTTGGAATCACAATTGCAGATCAAGGCTTGAGCTCACAATTGCAGTTTGAAATCACAATTTCATTTCTATTTCACAATTCCTTCTGAGCTCAGAATACATGTTTGGAATCACAATTCCACTTTTATGTCCCCATTCCAATCTGCGGTCACAATTCAGGTTTGGAATCACAATTGCAGTTCAATGTTAGAGGTCACAATTCCAGTTTGGATTCACATGATCATTTCTTTATCACAATTCCTTTCTAAGCTCACAATTCCTGATTGGAATAACAATTCTTCTACTATGTCACAAATAGAGACTGAGGGCAGAATTCCAGTTTGGAATCACAATTCCATTTTATGTCACAATTCCAATCTCAGCTCACAATTCCGGTTTGGAATCAAAATTGCAGTGCAAGGCTAGAGGTCACAATTCCATTATGGAATCACAATTGCAGTTCAAAGCTCCGGGTCACAATTCCAGTCTGAGGTCACAATTCCCGTTTGCAATTACAATTGCAGATCCAGGCTTGAGCTCACAATTCCAGTTTGGAATCACAAGATCATTTCTTTATCACAATTCCTTTCTGAGCTCACAATTCCTGATTGGAATCATAATTCCTCCACTATGTCACAATTAGAGACTGAGGGCAGAATTCCAGTTTGGAATCACAATTCCATTTTATGTTACAAATCCAGTCTGAGCTGAAAATTCCAGTTCGGAATCAAAATTGCAGATGAAGGCTTGAGCTCACAATTCCAGTCTGCGGTCACAATTCTGCTATGGAATCACAATTGCAGTTCAAAGCTCAGGGTCAGAATTCCTGTCTGAGGTCACAATTCCAGTTTGCAATTACAATTGCAGATCAAGGCTTGAGCTCAGAATTCCAGTTTGGAATCACAAATTCATTCTATATCACAATCATTTTCTAATCTCAAAATTCCTGATTGGAATCATAATTCCTCTACTATGCTACAACTAGGGACTGAGGGCAGAATTACAGTTTGGAATCACAAATCCATTTTATATCACAATTCCAGTCTGGGCTCAAAATTCCAGTTTGGAATCAAAATTGCAGATCAAGACTTCAGGTCCCAATTGCAGTCCGAGGTCACATTTCCAGTTTGGAATCACAATTGCAGTTTGGAATCACAATTTCATTTCTATATCACAATTCCTTCTGAGCTCAAAATACATGTTTGGAATCACAATTCCACTTTTATGTCCCCATTCCAATCTGCGGTCACAATTCAGGTTTTGAATCACATTTGCAGTGTAAGGCAAGAGGTCACAATATCATTAAGGAATCACAGCTGAATTTCAAGGTCCGGGTCAAAATTCCACTCTGAGGTCACATTTCCAGTTTGGAATTACAAGTTCATTTCTTTATCACAATTCTTTCTAAGCTCACAATTCCTGATTGGAATCAGAATTCTTCTACTATGTCACAAAGAGAGACTGAGGGCAGAATTCGAGTTTGGAATCAAAATTCCATTTTATGCTACAAATCCAGTCTGAGCTGAAAATTCCAGTTTGGAATTACAATTGCAGATCAAGGCTTGAGCTCACAATTCCAGTTTGGAATCACAAGATCATTTCTTTATCACAATTCCTTTCTAAGCTCACAATTCCTGATTGGAATCATAATTCCTCTACTATGTCAAAATTAGAGACTGAGGGCAGAATTCCAGTTTGGAATCACAATTCCATTTTATGTTACAAATCCAGTCTGAGCTCAAAATTCCAGTTTGGAATCAAAATTGCAGATCAAGGCTTGAGCTCACAATTCCAGTCTGCGGTCACATTTCCAGTTTGGAATCACAATTGCAGTGCAAGGCTAGAGGTCACAATTCCATTATGGAATCACAATTGCAGTTCAAAGCTCAGGGTCACAATTCCAGTCTGAGGTCACAATTCCAGTTTGGAATTACAATTGCAGATCCAGGCTTGAGCTCACAATTCCAGTTTGGAATCACAAATTCATTTCTATATCACAATCATTTTCTAAGCTCAAAATTCCTGATTGGAATCATAATTCCTCTAGTATGTCACAATTAGAGACTGAGGGCAGAATTACAGTTTGGAATCACAAATCCATTTTATATCACAATCCCTGTCTGGGCTCAAAATTCCAGTTTGGAATCAAAATTGCACATCAAGACTTCAGGTCCCAATTCCAGTCTGAGGTAAAATTTCCAGTTTGGAATCCAAATTGCAGATCAAGGCTTGAGCTCACAACTGCAGTTTGGAATCACAATTTCATTTCTATATCAGAATTCCTTCTGAGCTCACAATACATGTTTGGAATCACAATTCCACTTTTATGTCCCCGTTCCAATCTGCGGTCACAATTCAGGTTTGGAATCACAATTGCAGTGCAAGGCTAGACGTCCCAATTCCAGTTTGGAATCACAAATTCATTTCTTTATCACAATTCCCTTCTAAGCTCACAATTCCTGATGGAATCATAATTCCTCTACTATGTCACAATTAGAGCCTGAGGGCAGAATTCCAGTTTGGAATCACAGATCCATTTTATGTCACACATCCAGTCTGAGCTCAAAATTCCAGTTTGGAATCAAAATTGCAGATCAAGGCTTGAGCTCACAATTCCAGTCTGCGTTCACAATTCCGGTTTGGAATCACAAATTCATTTCTATATCACAATTCCTTTCTAAGCTCACAATTCCTGATTGGAATCATAATTCCTCTACTATGTCACAATTAGAGACTGAGGGCAGAATTACAGTTTGGAATCACAAATCCATTTTATATCACAATTCCAGCCTGGGCTCAAAATTCCAGTTTGGAATCAAAATTGCAGATCAAGGCTTCAGGTCCTAATTCCAGTCCGAGGTCACTTTTGGAGTTTGGAATCAAAATTGCAGATCAAGGCTTGAGCTCACAATTCCAGTCTGAGGTCACAATTCCAGATAGGAATCACAATTGCAGTGCAAGGCTAGAGGTCACGATTCCAATATGGAATCACAATTGCATTTGAAAGCTCAGGGTCACAATTGCACTCTGAGGTCACAATTCCAATTTGGAATTACAATTTCATTTCTATATCACAATTCCTTGCTGAGCTTAAAATACATGTTTGGAATCACAATTCCACTTTTATGTCCCCATTCCAATCAGTGGTCATAATTCCTGTTTGGAATCACTAGTTCATTTCTATATCACAATTCCTTTCTAAGCTCAAAATTCCTTATTGGAATAACAATTCCTCTACTATGTCACAATTAGAGACTGAGGGCAGAATTACACTTTGGAATCAGAAATCCATTATATATCACAATTCCAGTCTGGGCTCAAAATTCCAGTTTGGTATCAAAATTGCACATCAAGGCTTCAGGTCCCAATTCCAGTCAGAGCTCACATTTCCAGTTTGGAATCACAATTGCAGATCAAGGCTTGAGCTCACAATTGCAGTTTGGAATCACAATTTCATTTCTATATCACAATTCCTTCTGAGCTCACAATACATGTTTGGAATCACAATTCCACTTTTATGTCCCCATTCCAATCTGAGCTCACAATCCAGGTTTGGAATCACCATTGCAGTGCAAGGCTAGAGGTCACAATTCCATTATGGAATCACAATTGTAGTTTAAAGCTCAGGGTCACAATTCGAGTCTGTGGTCAAAATTCCAGCTTGGAATTACAATTGCAGATCAAGGCTTGAGCTCACAATTCCAGTTTGGAATCACAAGATCATTTCTTTATCACAATTCCTTTCTAAGCTCACAATTCCTGATTGGAATCATAAATCTTCTACTATGTCACAATTAGAGACTGAGGGCAGAATTCCAGTTTGGAATCACAGATCCGTTTGATGTCACAAATCCAGTCTGAGCTCAAAATTCCAGTTCAGAATCAAAATTGCAGATCAAGGCTTGAGCTCACAATTCCAGTCTGCGTTCACAATTACGGTTTGGAATCACAATTGCAGTGCAAGGCTAGAGGTCGCAATTCCGCTATGGAATCACAATTGCAGTTCAAAGCTCAGGGTCACAATTCCAGTCAGAGGTCACAATTCCAGTTTTGAATTACAATTGCAGATCAAGGCTTGAGCTCACAATTCCAGTTTGGAATCACAAGATCATTTCTTTATCACAATTCCCTTCTAAGCTCACAATTCCTTGTTGGAATAATAATTCCTCTACTATGTCACAATTAGAGACTGAGGGCAGAATTACAGTTTGGAATCACAATTCCATTTTATGTTACAAATCCAGTTTGAGCTGAAAATTCCAGTTCGGAATCAAAATTGCAGATCAAGGCTTGAGCTCACAATTCCAGTCTGAGGTCACAATTCCAGTTTGCAATTACAATTGCAGATCCAGGCTTGAGCTCACAATTCCAGTTTGGAATCACAAATTCATTTCTATATCACAATTCCTTTCTAAGCTCACAATTCCTGATTGGAATCATAATTCCTCTAGTATGTCACAATTAGAGACTGAGGGCAGAATTACAGTTTGGAATCACAAATCCATTTTATATCACAATCCCTGTCTGGGCTCAAAATTCCAGTTTGGAATCAAAATTGCACATCAAGACTTCAGGTCCCAATTCCAGTCTGAGGTAAAATTTCCAGTTTGGAATCAAAATTGCAGATCAAGGCTTGAGCTCACAACTGCAGTTTGGAATCACAATTTCATTTCTATATCAGAATTTCTTCTGAGCTCACAATACATGTTTGGAATCACAATTCCACTTTTATGTCCCCGTTCCAATCTGCGGTCACAATTCAGGTTTGGAATCACAATTGCAGTGCAAGGCTAGACGTCCCAATTCCAGTTTGGAATCACAAATTCATTTCTTTATCACAATTCACTTCTAAGCACACAATTCCTGATGGAATCATAATTCCTCTACTATGTCACAATTAGAGCCTGAGGGCAGAATTCCAGTTTGGAATCACAGATCCATTTTATGTCACACATCCAGTCTGAGCTCAAAATTCCAGTTTGGAATCAAAATTGCAGATCAAGGCTTGAGCTCACAATTCCAGTCTGCGTTCACAATTCCGGTTTGGAATCACAAATTCATTTCTATATCACAATTCCTTTCTAAGCTCACAATTCCTGATTGGAATCATAATTCCTCTAGTATGTCACAATTAGAGACTGAGGGCAGAATTCCAGTTTGGAATCACAGATCTGTTTGATGTCACAAATCCAGTCTGAGCTCAAAATTCCAGTTTGGAATCAAAATTGCAGATCAAGGCTTGAGCTCCCAATTCCAGTCTGCGGTCACAATTCCGCTATGGAATCACAATTGCAGTTCAAAGCTCAGGGTCACCATTCCAGTCTGAGGTCACAATTCCAGTTTGGAATTACAATTGCAGATCAAGGCTAGAGGTCACAATTCCAGTTTGGAATCACAAGATCATTTCTTTATCACAATTCCTTTCTAAGCTCACAATTCCTGATTGGAATAACAATTCTTCTACTATGTCACAATTAGAGACTGAGGGCAGAATTCCAGTTTGGAATCACAGATCCATTTGATGTCACAAATCCAGTCTGATCTCAAAATTCCAGTTCAGAATCAAAATTGCAGATCAAGGCTTGAGCTCACAATTCCAGTCTGCGTTCACAATTACGGTTTGGAATCACAATTGCAGTGCAAGGCTAGAGGTCGCAATTCCGCTATGGAATCACAATTGCAGTTCAAAGCTCAGGGTCACAATTCCAGTCAGAGGTCACAATTCCAGTTTGGAATTACAATTGCAGATCAAGGCTTGAGCTCACAATTCCAGTTTGGAATCACAAGATCATTTCTTTATCACAATTCCCTTCTAAGCTCACAATTCCTGGTTGGAATAATAATTCCTCTACTATGTCACAATTAGAGACTGAGGGCAGAATTACAGTTTGGAATCACAATTCCATTTTATGTTACAAATCCAGTCTGAGCTGAAAATTCCAGTTCGGAATCAAAATTGCAGATCAAGGCTTGAGCTCACAATTCCAGTCTGCGGTCACAATTCCGCTATGGAATCACAATTGCAGTTCCAAGCTCAGGGTCACAATTCCAGTCTGAGGTCACAATTCCAGTTTGCAATTACAATTGCAGATCAAGGCTTGAGCTCACAATTGCTGTTTGGAATCACAAATTCATTTCTATATCACAATTCCTTTCTAAGCTCACAATTCCTGATTGGAATCATAATTCCTCTAGTATGTCACAATTAGAGACTGAGGGCAGAATTCCAGTTTGGAATCACAAATCCATTTTATATCACAATTCCAGCCTGGGCTCAAAATTCCAGTTTGGAATCAAAATTGCAGATCAAGGCTTCAGGTCCTAATTCCAGTCCGAGGTCACTTTTGGAGTTTGGAATCAAAATTGCAGATCAAGGCTTGAGCTCACAATTCCAGTCTGAGGTCACAATTCCAGTTAGGAATCACAATTGCAGTGCAAGACTAGAGGTCACGACTCCAGTATGCAATCACTATTGTATTTGAAAGCTCAGGGTCACAATTGCACTCTGAGGTCACAATTCCAATTTGGAATTACAATTTCATTTCTATATCACAATTCCTTGCTGAGCTTAAAATACATGTTTGGAATCACAATTCCACTTTTATGTCCCCGTTCCAATCAGTGGTCATAATTCCTGTTTGGAATCACTAGTTCATTTCTATATCACAATTCCTTTCTAAGCTCAAAATTCCTTATTGGAATAACAATTTCTCTACTATGTCACAGTTAGAGACTGAGGGCAGAATTACACTTTGGAATCAGAAATCCATTATATATCACAATTCCAGTCTGGGCTCAAAATTCCAGTTTGGTATCAAAATTGCACATCAAGGCTTCAGGTCCCAATTCCAGTCAGAGGTCACATTTCCAGTTTGGAATCACAATTGCAGATCAAGGCTTGAGCTCACAATTGCAGTTTGGAATCACAATTTCATTTCTATATCACAATTCCTTCTGAGCTCACAATACATGTTTGGAATCACAATTCCACTTTTATGTCCCCATTCCAATCTGTGGTCACAATCCAGGTTTGGAATCACAATTGCAGTGCAAGGCTAGAGGTCACAATTCCATTATGGAATCACAATTGTAGTTTAAAGCTCAGGGTCACAATTCCAGTCTGTGGTCACAATTCCAGTTTGGAATTACAATTGCAGATCAAGGTTTGAGCTCACAATACCAGTTTGGAATCACAAGATCATTTCTTTATCACAATTCCTTTCTAAGCTCACAATTCCTGATTGGAATCATAAATCTTGTACTATGTCACAATTAGAGACTGAGGGCAGAATTCCAGTTTGGAATCACAAATCCATTTTATATCACAATTCCAGCCTGGGCTCAAAATTCCAGTTTGGAATCAAAATTGCACATCAAGGCTTCAGGTCCCTATTCCAGTTAGAGGTCACATTCCCAGTTTGGAATCACAATTGCAGATCAAGGCTTGAGCTCACAATTGCAGTTTGAAATCACAATTTCATTTCTATTTCACAATTACTTCTGAGCTCACAATACATGTTTGGAATCACAATTCCACTTTTATGTCCCCATTCCAATCTGCGGTCACAATTCAGGTTTGGAATCACAATTGCAGTTCAAGGTTAGAGGTCACAATTCCAGTTTGGATTCACATGATCGTTTCTTTATCACAATTCCTTTCTAAGCTCACAATTCCTGATTGGAATAACAATTCTTCTACTATGTCACAAATAGAGACTGAGGGCAGAATTCCAGTTTGGAATCACAATTCCATTTTATGTCACAATTCCAATCTCAGCTCACAATTCCAGTTTGGAATCAAAATGGAAGATCAAGGCTTGAGCTCACAATTCCAGTTTGCGGTCACAATTCCGGTTTGGAATCACAATTGTAGTGCAAGGCTAGAGGTCACAATTCCACTATGGAATCACAATTGCAGTTCAAAGCTCAGGGTCACAATTCCAGTCTGAGCTCACAATTCCAGTTTGGAATTACAATTGCAGATCAAGGCTTGAGCTCACAAGTCCAGTTTGGAATCACAAGTTTATTTGTATGTCACAATTCCTTTCTAAGCTCACAATTCCTGATGGAATTATAATTCCTCTACTATGTCACAATTAGAGACTGAGGGCAGAATTCCAGTTTGGAATCACAGATCCATTTGATGTCACAAATCCAGTCTGAGCTCAAAATTCCAGTTTGGAATTACAATTGCAGATCAAGGCTTGAGCTCACAATTCCAGTCTGCGGTCACAATTCCGGTTTGGAATCACAATTGCAGTGCAAGGCTAGAGGTCACAATTCCACTATGGAATCACAATTGCAGTTCAAAGCTCAGGGTCACAATTCCAGTCTGAGGTCACAATTCCAGTTTGGAGTTACAATTGCAGATCAAGGCTTGAGCTCTCAATTCCAGTTTGGAATCACAAGTTCATTTCTATATCACAGTTCCCTTCTAAGCTCACAATTCCTGATTTCAATCATATAATTCTTCTACTATGTCACAAATAGAGACTTAGGGCAGAATTCCAGTTTGGAATCACAATTCCATTTTATGTCACAAATCCAGTCCGTGCTCAAAATTCCAGTTCGTAATCAAAATTGCAGATCAAGGCTTGAGCTCACAATTCCAGTTTGGAATCACAAGTTTATTTCTATATCACGATTCCTTTCTAAGCTCACAATTCCTGATTGGAATCATAATTCTTCTACTATGTCACAATTAGAGACTGAGGGCAGAATTCCAGTTTGGAATCACAACTCCATTTTTTGTCGCAATTCCAGTCTGAGCTCAAAATTCCAGTTTGGAATCAAAATTGCAGATCAAGGCTTGAGCTCACAATTCCAGTCTGCGGTCACAATTCCGCTATGGAATCACAATTGCAGTTCAAAGCTCAGGGTCACCATTCCAGTCTGAGGTCACAATTCCAGTTTGGAATTACAATTGCAGATCAAGGCTAGAGGTCACAATTCCAGTTTGGAATCACAAGATCATTTCTTTATCACAATTCCTTTCTAAGCTCACAATTCCTGATTGGAATAACAATTCTTCTACTATGTCACAATTAGAGACTGAGGGCAGAATTCCAGTTTGGAATCACAGATCCATTTGATGTCACAAATCCAGTCTGATCTCAAAATTCCAGTTCAGAATCCAAATTGCAGATCAAGGCTTGAGCTCACAATTCCAGTCTGCGTTCACAATTACGGTTTGGAATCACAATTGCAGTGCAAGGCTAGAGGTCGCAATTCCGCTATGGAATCACAATTGCAGTTCAAAGCTCAGGGTCACAATTCCAGTCAGAGGTCACAATTCCAGTTTGGAATTACAATTGCAGATCAAGGCTTGAGCTCACAATTCCAGTTTGGAATCACAAGATCATTTCTTTATCACAATTCCCTTCTAAGCTCACAATTCCTGGTTGGAATAATAATTCCTCTACTATGTCACAATTAGAGACTGAGGGCAGAATTACAGTTTGGAATCACAATTCCATTTTATGTTACAAATCCAGTCTGAGCTGAAAATTCCAGTTCGGAATCAAAATTGCAGATCAAGGCTTGAGCTCACAATTCCAGTCTGCGGTCACAATTCCGCTATGGAATCACAATTGCAGTGCAAGGCTAGAGGTCGCAATTCCGCTATGGAATCACAATTGCAGTTCCAAGCTCAGGGTCACAATTCCAGTCTGAGGTCACAATTCCAGTTTGGAATTACAATTGCAGATCAAGGCTTGAGCTCACAATTCCAGTTTGGAATCACAAATTCATTTCTATATCACAATTCCTTTCTAAGCTCACAATTCCTGATTGGAATCATAATTCCTCTAGTATGTCACAATTAGAGACTGAGGGCAGAATTCCAGTTTGGAATCACAAATCCATTTTATATCACAATTCCAGCCTGGGCTCAAAATTCCAGTTTGGAATCAAAATTGCAGATCAAGGCTTCAGGTCCTAATTCCAGTCTGAGGTCACTTTTGGAGTTTGGAATCAAAATTGCAGATCAAGGCTTGAGCTCACAATTCCAGTCTGAGGTCACAATTCCAGTTAGGAATCACAATTGCAGTGCAAGACTAGAGGTCACGACTCCAGTATGCAATCACTATTGTATTTGAAAGCTCAGGGTCACAATTGCACTCTGAGGTCACAATTCCAATTTGGAATTACAATTTCATTTCTATATCACAATTCCTTGCTGAGCTTAAAATACATGTTTGGAATCACAATTCCACTTTTATGGCCCCGTTCCAATCAGTGGTCATAATTCCTGTTTGGAATCACTAGTTCATTTCTATATCACAATTCCTTTCTAAGCTCAAAATTCCTTATTGGAATAACAATTTCTCTACTATGTCACAGTTAGAGACTGAGGGCAGAATTACACTTTGGAATCAGAAATCCATTATATATCACAATTCCAGTCTGGGCTCAAAATTCCAGTTTGGTATCAAAATTGCACATCAAGGCTTCAGGTCCCAATTCCAGTCAGAGGTCACATTTCCAGTTTGGAATCACAATTGCAGATCAAGGCTTGAGCTCACAATTGCAGTTTGGAATCACAATTTCATTTCTATATCACAATTCCTTCTGAGCTCACAATACATGTTTGGAATCACAATTCCACTTTTATGTCCCCATTCCAATCTGTGGTCACAATCCAGGTTTGGAATCACAATTGCAGTGCAAGGCTAGAGGTCACAATTCCATTATGGAATCACAATTGTAGTTTAAAGCTCAGGGTCACAATTCCAGTCTGTGGTCACAATTCCAGTTTGGAATCACAATTGCAGTTCAAGGTTAGAGGTCACAATTCCAGTTTGGATTCACATGATCGTTTCTTTATCACAATTCCTTTCTAAGCTCACAATTCCTGATTGGAATAACAATTCTTCTACTATGTCACAAATAGAGACTGAGGGCAGAATTCCAGTTTGGAATCACAATTCCATTTTATGTCACAATTCCAATCTCAGCTCACAATTCCAGTTTGGAATCAAAATGGAAGATCAAGGCTTGAGCTCACAATTCCAGTCTGCGGTCACAATTCCGGTTTGGAATCACAATTGCAGTGCAAGGCTAGAGGTCACAATTCCACTATGGAATCACAATTGCAGTTCAAAGCTCAGGGTCACAATTCCAGTCTGAGGTCACAATTCCAGTTTGGAGTTATAATTGCAGATCAAGGCTTGAGCTCTCAATTCCAGTTTGGAATCACAAGTTCATTTCTATATCACAGTTCCCTTCTAAGCTCACAATTCCTGATTTCAATCATATAATTCTTCTACTATGTCACAAATAGAGACTTAGGGCAGAATTCCAGTTTGGAATCACAATTCCATTTTATGTCACAAATCCAGTCCGTGCTCAAAATTCCAGTTCGTAATCAAAATTGCAGATCAAGGCTTGAGATCACAATTCCAGTTTGGAATCACAAGTTTATTTCTATATCACGATTCCTTTCTAAGCTCACAATTCCTGATTGGAATCATAATTCTTCTACTATGTCACAATTAGAGACTGAGGGCAGAATTCCAGTTTGGAATCACAACTCCATTTTTTGTCGCAATTCCAGTCTGAGCTCAAAATTCCAGTTTGGAATCAAAATTGCAGATCAAGGCTTGAGCTCACAATTCCAGTCTGCGGTCACAATTCCGGTTTGGAATCACAATTGCAGTGCAAGGCAAGAGGTCACAATTCCACTATGGAATCACAATTGCAGTTCAAAGCTCAGGGTCACAATTCCAGTCTGAGGTCACAATTCCAGTTTGTAATTACAATTTCAGATCAAGGCTTGAGCTCACAATTCCAGTTTGGAATCACAAATTCATTTCTATATCACAATCATTTTCTATGCTCACAATTCCTGATTGGAATCATAATTCCTCTAGTATGTCACAATTAGAGACTGAGGGCAGAATTCCAGTTTGTAATCACAATTGCATTGCACGGCTAGATGTCACAATTCCACTATGGAATCACAATTGCAGTTCAAAGCTCAGGGTCACAATTCCAGTCTGAGGTCACAATTCCAGTTTGCAATTACAATTGCAGATCCAGGCTTGAGCTCACAATTCCAGTTTGGAATCACAAGATTATTTCTTTATCACAATTCCTTTCTAAGCTCACAATTCCTGATTAGAATCATAAATCTTCTACTATGTAACA
The DNA here is from genome assembly GCF_052056855.1 of Sturnus vulgaris. Taxonomy (NCBI): domain Eukaryota; kingdom Metazoa; phylum Chordata; class Aves; order Passeriformes; family Sturnidae; genus Sturnus; species Sturnus vulgaris. The sequence continues at coordinate 578,429 of NW_028276432.1, read as the reverse complement.
ATTAGAGACTGAGGGCAGAATTCCAGTTTGGAATCGCAATTGCAGTGCACGGCTAGATGTCACAATTCCAATATGGAATCACAATTGCAGTTCAAAGCTCAGGGTCACAATTCCAGTCTGAGCTCACAAGTCCAGTTTGCAATTACAATTGCAGATCAAGGCTTGAGCTCACAATTCCAGTTTGGAATCACAAGATCATTTCTTTATCACAATTCCTTTCTAAGCTCACAATTCCTGATTAGAATCATAAATCTTCTACTATGTAACAATTAGAGACTGAGGGCAGAATTCCAGTTTGGAATCACAACTCCATTTTTTGTCGCAATTCCAGTCTGAGCTCAAAATTCCAGTTTGGAATCAAAATTGCAGATAAAGGCTTGAGCTCACAATTCAAGTCTGCGGTCACAATTCCGGTTTGGAATCACAATTGCAGTGCAAGGCTAGAGGTCACAATTCCACATTGGAATCACAATTGCAGTTCAAAGCTCAGGGTCACAATTCCAGTCAGAGGTCACAATTCCAGTTTGGAATTACAATTGCAGATCAAGGCTTGAGCTCACAATTCCAGTTTGGAATAACAAGATCATTTCTATGTCACAATTCCTTTATAAGCTCACAATTCCTGATTGGAATCATAATTCCTCTACTATGTCACAATTAGAAACTGAGGGCAGAATTGCAGTTTGGAATCACGATTCCATTTTTTGTCACAATTCCCGTCTGTGTTCAAAATTCCAGTTCGAAATCAAAATTGCAGATCAAGGCTTGTGCTCACAATTCCAGTCTGCGTTCACAATTCCGCTATGGAATCACAATTACAGTTCAAAGCTCAGGGTCACCATTCCAGTCTGAGGTCACAATTCCAGTTTGGAATTACAATTGCAGATCAAGGCTTGAGCTCACAATTCCAGTTTGGAATCACAAGATCATTTCTTTATCACAATTCCTTTCTAAGCTCACAATTCCTGATTGGAATCATAATTCCTCCACTATGTCACAATTAGAGACTGAGGGCAGAATTCCAGTTTGGAATCACAATTCCATTTTATGTTACAAATCCAGTCTGAGCTGAAAATTCCAGTTCGGAATCAAAATTGCAGATCAAGGCTTGAGCTCACAATTCCAGTCTGCGGTCACAATTCTGCTATGGATTCACAATTGCAGTTCAAAGCTCAGGGTCAGAATTCCTGTCTGAGGTCACAATTCCAGTTTGCAATTACAATTGCAGATCAAGGCTTGAGCTCAGAATTCCAGTTTGGAATCACAAATTCATTTCTATATCACAATCATTTTCTAATCTCAAAATTCCTGATTGGAATCATAATTCCTCTACTATGCTACAACTAGGGACTGAGGGCAGAATTACAGTTTGGAATCACAAATCCATTTTATATCACAATTCCAGTCTGGGCTCAAAATTCCAGTTTGGAATCAAAATTGCAGATCAAGACTTCAGGTCCCATTTGCAGTCCGAGGTCACATTTCCAGTTTGGAATCACAATTGCAGTTTGGAATCACAATTTCATTTCTATATCACAATTCCTTCTGAGCTCACAATACATGTTTGGAATCACAATTCCAGTTTTATGTCCCCATTCCAATCTGCGGTCACAATTCAGGTTTTGAATCACATTTGCAGTGTAAGGCAAGAGGTCACAATATCATTAAGGAATCACAACTGAATTTCAAGGTCAGGGTCAAAATTCCACTCTGAGATCACATTTCCAGTTTGGAATTACAAGTTCATTTCTTTATCACAATTATTTCTAAGCTCACAATTCCTGATTGGAATCATAATTCTTCTACTATGTCACAAAGAGAGACTGAGGGCAGAATTCCAGTTTGGAATCAAAATTCCATTTTATGTTACAAATCCAGTCTGAGCTGAAAATTCCAGTTTGGAATTACAATTGCAGATCAAGGCTTGAGCTCACAATTCCAGTCTGCGGTCACATTTCCGGTTTGGAATCACAATTGCAGTGCAAGGCTAGAGGTCACAATTCCATTATGGAATCACAATTGCAGTTCAAAGCTCAGGGTCACAATTCCAGTCTGAGGTCACAATTCCAGTTTGCAATTTCAATTGCAGATCCAGGCTTGAGCTCACAATTCCAGTTTGGAATCACAAATTCATTTCTATATCACAATCATTTTCTAAGCTCACAATTCCTGTTTGGAATCATAATTCCTCTAGTATGTCACAATTAGAGACTGAGGGCAGAATTACAGTTTGGAATCACAAATCCATTTTATATCACAATCCCTGTCTGGGCTCAAAATTCCAGTTTTGAATCAAAATTGCACATCAAGACTTCAGGTCCCAATTCCAGTCTGAGGTAAAATTTCCAGTTTGGAATCAAAATTGCAGATCAAGGCTTGAGCTCACAACTGCAGTTTGGAATCACAATTTCATTTCTATATCAGAATTCCTTCTGAGCTCACAATACATGTTTGGAATCACAATTCCACTTTTATGTCCCCGTTCCAATCTGCGGTCACAATTCAGGTTTGGAATCACAATTGCAGTGCAAGGCTAGACGTCCCAATTCCAGTTTGGAATCACAAATTCATTTCTTTATCACAATTCCCTTCTAAGCTCACAATTCCTGATGGAATCATAATTCCTCTACTATGTCACAATTAGAGCCTGAGGGCAGAATTCCAGTTTGGAATCACAGATCCATTTTATGTCACACATCCTGTCTGAGCTAAAATTCCAGTTTGGAATCAAAATTGCAGATCAAGGCTTGAGCTCACAATTCCAGTCAGAGGTCACATTTCCAGTTTGGAATCACAATTGCAGATCAAGGCTTGAGCTCACAACTGCAGTTTGGAATCACAATTTCATTTCTATATCACAATTCCTTCTGAGCTCACAATACATGTTTGGAATCACAATTCCACTTTTATGTCCCCATTCCAATCTGAGCTCACAATCCAGGTTTGGAATCACCATTGCAGTGCAAGGCTAGAGGTCACAATTCCATTATGGAATCACAATTGTAGTTTAAAGCTCAGGGTCACAATTCCAGTCTGAGGTCACAATTCCAGTTTGGAATTACAATTGCAGATCAAGGCTTGAGCTCACAATTCCAGTTTGGAATCACATGTTTATTTCTATATCACAATTCCTTTCTAAGCTCACAATTCCTGATTGGAATCACAATTCCTCTACTATGCCAGAATTAGAGACTGAGGGCAGAATTCCAGTTTGGAATCACAATTCCATTTGATGTCACAATTTCAGTCTGAGCTCACAATTCCAGTTTGGAATCAAAATTGCAGATCAAGGCTTGAGGTCCCAATTCCAGTCTGCGGTGACAATTCCGGTTTGGAATCACAATTGCAGTGCAAGGCTAGAGGTCACAATTCCACATTGGAATCACAATTGCAGTTCAAAGCTCAGGATCACAATTCAAGTCTGAGGTCACAATTCCAGTTTGGAATTACAATTGCAGATCAACGCTTGAGCTCACAATTCCAGTTTGGAATCACAATTTCATTTCTATATCACAATTCCATTCTAAGCTCACAATTCCTGATTGGAATGACAATTCCTCTACTATGTCACAATTAGAGACTGAGGGCAGAATTCCAGTTTGGAATCAAAATTGCAGATCAAGGTTTGAGGTCCCAATTACAGCCTGTGGTCACAATTCTGGTTTGGAATCACAAATGCAGTGCAAGTTTAGAGGTCACAATTCCACTATGGAATCACAATTGCATTTCAGAGCTCAAGGTCACAATTCCAGTCTGAGGTCACAATTCCGGTTTGCAATTACAATAGCAGATCAACGCTTGAGCTCACAATTCCAGTTTGGAATCACAATTTCATTTCTATATCACAATTCCTTTCTAAGCTCACAATTCCTGATTGGATTCACAATTCCTCTTCGATGTCACAATTAGAGACTGTGGGCAGAATTCCAGTTTGGAATCCAATTACAGATCAAGGCTTGATGTCAAAATTCCAGTCTGCGGTCACAATTCCAGTTTGGAATCAAAATTGCAGATCAAGGCTTGAGGTCCCAATTCCAGTCTGCTGTCACAATTCCAGTTTGGAATTACAATTGCAGATCAACGCTTGAGCTCACAATTCCAGTTTGGAATCACAAGTTCATTTCTATATCACAATTCCATTCTAAGCTCACAATTCCTGATTGGAATCAGAATTCCTCTACTATGCCACAATTAGAGACTGAGGGCAGAATTCCAGTTTGGAACCACAATTCCATTTGATGTCACAATTCCAGTCTGAGGTCACAATTCCAGCTTGGAATCAAAATTGTACATCAAGGCTTGAGGTCCCAATTCCAGTCTGCGGTGACAATTCCGGTTTGGAATCACAATTGCAGTGCAAGGCTAGAGGTCACAATTCCACTATGGAATCACAATTGCAGTTCAAAGCTCAGGGTCACAATTCCAGTCGGAGGTCACAATTCCTGTCTGCAATTAGAATATCAGATCAACGCTTGAGCTCACAATTCCAGTTTGGAATCACAATTCCATTTGATGTCACAATTTCAGTCTGAGCTCACAATTCCAGTTTGGAATCAAAATTGCAGATCAAGGCTTGAGGTCCCAATTCCAGTCTGCGGTCACAATTCCGGTTTGGAATCACAATTGCAGTGCACGGCTAGATGTCACAATTCCACTATGGAATCACAATAACTTTTCAAACATCAGGGTCACAATTCCAGTCCAAGGTCAGAATTCCACTTTAGAATTAACATTGCATATAACGGCTTGAGCTGACAATTCCTGTTTGGAATCACTAGTTCATTTCTACATGACAATTCCATTCTAAGCTTACAATTCCTGATTGGAATCACAATTCCACTACTATGTCACAATTAGAGACTGAGGGCAGAATTCCAGTTTGGAATCAAAATTGCAGATCAAGGCTTGGAGGTCCCAATTCCAGTCTGCGGTCAAAATTCCGGATTGGAATGAGAATTGCAGTGCAAGGCTAGAGGTCACAATTCCACTATGGAATCACAATTGCAGTTCAAAGCTCAGGATCACAATTCAAGTCTGAGGTCACAATTCCAGTTTGGAATTACAATTGCAGATCAACGCTTGAGCTCACAATTCCAGTTTGGAATCACAAGTTCATTTTATGTCACAATTCCCGTCTGAGCTCAAAATTCCAGTTTGGAATCAAAATTGCAGATCAAGGCTTGTGGTCCCAATTCCAGTCTGAGCTCAAAATTCCGGTTTGGAATCACAACTGCAGTGAAAGGCTAGATGTCACATTTCCACTATGCATTCAGAAATGCAATTCAAAGCTAAGGGTCACAATTCCAGTCTGAGGTCACAATTCCAGTTTGGAATTACAATTGCAGATCAACGCTTGAGCTCACAATTCCAGTTTGGAATCACAGTTTCATTTCTAAATCACAATTCCTTTCTAAGCTCACAATTCCTGATTGGAATCACAATTCCTCTACTATGTCACAATTAGAGACTGAGGGCAGAATTCCAATTTAGAATCCAATTGTAGATCAAGGCTTGATGTCAAAATTCCAGTCTGAGCTCAAAATTCCAGTTTGGAATCAAAATTGCAGATCAAGGCTTGAGGTCCCAATTCCAGTCTGCTCTCACAATTCCATTTTGGAATCACAATTGCTGTTCATGGCTAGAGGTCACAATTCCACATTGGAATCACAATTGCAGTTCAAAGCTCAGGATCACAATTCAAGTCTGAGGTCACAATTCCAGTTTGGAATTACAATTGCAGATCAACGCTTGAGCTCACAATTCCAGTTTGGAATCACAAGTTCATTTCTATATCACAATTCCATTCTAAGCTCACAATTCCTGATTGGAATCAGAATTCCTCTACTATGCCACAATTAGAGACTGAGGGCAGAATTCCAGTTTGGAACCACAATTCCATTTGATGTCACAATTCCAGTCTGAGCTCAAAATTCCAGTTTGGAATCAAAATTGCAGATCAAGGCTTGTGGTCCCAATTCCAGTCTGAGCTCAAAATTCCGGTTTGGAATCACAACTGCAGTGAAAGGCTAGATGTCACATTTCCACTATGCATTCAGAAATGCAATTCAAAGCTAAGGGTCACAATTCCAGTCTGAGGTCACAATTCCAGTTTGGAATTACAATTGCAGATCAACGCTTGAGCTCACAATTCCAGTTTGGAATCACAGTTTCATTTCTAAATCACAATTCCTTTCTAAGCTCACAATTCCTGATTGGAATGACAATTCCTCTACTATGTCACAATTAGAGACTGAGGGAAGAATTCCAGTTTGGAATCAAAATTGCAGATCAAGGTTTGAGGTCCCAATTACAGCCTGTGGTCACAATTCTGGTTTGGAATCACAAATGCAGTGCAAGTTTAGAGGTCACAATTCCACTATGGAATCACAATTGCATTTCAGAGCTCAAGGTCACAATTCCAGTCTGAGGTCGCAATTCCGGTTTGCAATTACCATAGCAGATCAAGGCTTGAGCTCACAATTCCAGTTTGGAATCACAATTTCATTTCTATATCACAATTCCTTTCTAAGCTCACAATTCCTGATTGGATTCACAATTCCTCTTCGATGTCACAATTAGAGACTGTGGGCAGAATTCCAGTTTGGAATCCAATTACAGATCAAGGCTTGATGTCAAAATTCCAGTCTGCGGTCACAATTCCAGTTTGGAATCAAAATTGCAGATCAAGGCTTGAGGTCCCAATTCCAGTTTGGAATCACAATTCCAGTTTGGAATTACAATTGCAGATCAACGCTTGAGCTCACAATTCCAGTTTGGAATCACAAGTTCATTTCTATATCACATTTCCATTCTAAGCTCACAATTCCTGATTGGAATCAGAATTCCTCTACTATGCCACAATTAGAGACTGAGGGCAGAATTCCAGTTTGGAACCACAATTCCATTTGATGTCACAATTCCAGTCTGAGCTCACAATTCCAGCTTGGAATCAAAATTGTACATCAAGGCTTGAGGTCCCAATTCCAGTCTGCGGTGACAATTCCGGTTTGGAATCACAATTGCAGTGCAAGGCTAGAGGTCACAATTCCACTATGGAATCACAATTGCAGTTCAAAGCTCAGGGTCACAATTCCAGTCGGAGGTCACAATTCCTGTCTGCAATTAGAATATCAGATCAAGGCTTGAGCTCACAATTCCAGTTTGGAATCACAATTCCATTTGATGTCACAATTTCAGTCTGAGCTCACAATTCCAGTTTGGAATCAAAATTGCAGATCAAGGCTTGAGGTCCCAATTCCAGTCTGCGGTCACAATTCCGGTTTGGAATCACAATAACTTTTCAAACATCAGGGTCATAATTCCAGTCCAAGGTCAGAATTCCACTTTAGAATTAACATTGCATATAATGGCTTGAACTGACAATTCCTGTTTGGAATCACTAGTTCATTTCTACATGACAATTCCATTCTAAGCTTACAATTCCTGATTGGAATCACAATTCCACTACTATGTCACAATTAGAGACTGAGGGCAGAATTCCAGTTTGGAATCAAAATTGCAGATCAAGGCTTGGAGGTCCCAATTCCAGTCTGCGGTCACAATTCCGGTTTGGAATCACAATTGCAGTGCACGGCTAGATGTCACAATTCCACTATGGAATCACAATAACTTTTCAAACATCAGGGTCACAATTCCAGTCCAAGGTCAGAATTCCACTTTAGAATTAACATTGCATATAACGGCTTGAGCTGACAATTCCTGTTTGGAATCACTAGTTCATTTCTACATGACAATTCCATTCTAAGCTTACAATTCCTGATTGGAATCACAATTCCACTACTATGTCACAATTAGAGACTGAGGGCAGAATTCCAGTTTGGAATCAAAATTGCAGATCAAGGCTTGGAGGTCCCAATTCCAGTCTGCGGTCAAAATTCCGGATTGGAATGAGAATTGCAGTGCAAGGCTAGAGGTCACAATTCCACTATGGAATCACAATTGCAGTTCAAAGCTCAGGGTCACAATTCCAATCTGAGGTCACAATTCCAGTTTGGAATTACAATTGCAGATCAAGGCTTGAGCTCACAATTCCAGTTTGGGATCACAAATCCATTTTATGTCACAATTCCCGTCTGAGCTCAAAATTCCAGTTTGGAATCAAAATTGCAGATCAAGGCTTGTGGTCCCAATTCCAGTCTGAGCTCAAAATTCCGGTTTGGAATCACAACTGCAGTGAAAGGCTAGATGTCACATTTCCACTATGCATTCAGAAATGCAATTCAAAGCTAAGGGTCACAATTCCAGTCTGAGGTCACAATTCCAGTTTGGAATTACAATTGCAGATCAACGCTTGAGCTCACAATTCCAGTTTGGAATCACAGTTTCATTTCTAAATCACAATTCCTTTCTAAGCTCACAATTCCTGATTGGAATCACAATTCCTCTACTATGTCACAATTAGAGACTGAGGGCAGAATTCCAATTTAGAATCCAATTGCAGATCAAGGCTTGATGTCAAAATTCCAGTCTGAGCTCAAAATTCCAGTTTGGAATCAAAATTGCAGATCAAGGCTTGAGGTCCCAATTCCAGTCTGCTCTCACAATTCCATTTTGGAATCACAATTGCTGTTCATGGCTAGAGGTCACAATTCCACATTGGAATCACAATTGCAGTTCAAAGCTCAGGATCACAATTCAAGTCTGAGGTCACAATTCCAGTTTGGAATTACAATTGCAGATCAACGCTTGAGCTCACAATTCCAGTTTGGAATCACAAGTTCATTTCTATATCACAATTCCATTCTAAGCTCACAATTCCTGATTGGAATCAGAATTCCTCTACTATGCCACAATTAGAGACTGAGGGCAGAATTCCAGTTTGGAACCACAATTCCATTTGATGTCACAATTCCAGTCTGAGCTCAAAATTCCAGTTTGGAATCAAAATTGCAGATCAAGGCTTGTGGTCCCAATTCCAGTCTGAGCTCAAAATTCCGGTTTGGAATCACAACTGCAGTGAAAGGCTAGATGTCACATTTCCACTATGCATTCAGAAATGCAATTCAAAGCTAAGGGTCACAATTCCAGTCTGAGGTCACAATTCCAGTTTGGAATTACAATTGCAGATCAACGCTTGAGCTCACAATTCCAGTTTGGAATCACAGTTTCATTTCTAAATCACAATTCCTTTCTAAGCTCACAATTCCTGATTGGAATGACAATTCCTCTACTATGTCACAATTAGAGACTGAGGGAAGAATTCCAGTTTGGAATCAAAATTGCAGATCAAGGTTTGAGGTCCCAATTACAGCCTGTGGTCACAATTCTGGTTTGGAATCACAAATGCAGTGCAAGTTTAGAGGTCACAATTCCACTATGGAATCACAATTGCATTTCAGAGCTCAAGGTCACAATTCCAGTCTGAGGTCGCAATTCCGGTTTGCAATTACAATAGCAGATCAAGGCTTGAGCTCACAATTCCAGTTTGGAATCACAATTTCATTTCTATATCACAATTCCTTTCTAAGCTCACAATTCCTGATTGGATTCACAATTCCTCTTCGATGTCACAATTAGAGACTGTGGGCAGAATTCCAGTTTGGAATCCAATTACAGATCAAGGCTTGATGTCAAAATTCCAGTCTGCGGTCACAATTCCAGTTTGGAATCAAAATTGCAGATCAAGGCTTGAGGTCCCAATTCCAGTTTGGAATCACAATTCCAGTTTGGAATTACAATTGCAGATCAACGCTTGAGCTCACAATTCCAGTTTGGAATCACAAGTTCATTTCTATATCACATTTCCATTCTAAGCTCACAATTCCTGATTGGAATCAGAATTCCTCTACTATGCCACAATTAGAGACTGAGGGCAGAATTCCAGTTTGGAACCACAATTCCATTTGATGTCACAATTCCAGTCTGAGCTCACAATTCCAGCTTGGAATCAAAATTGTACATCAAGGCTTGAGGTCCCAATTCCAGTCTGCGGTGACAATTCCGGTTTGGAATCACAATTGCAGTGCAAGGCTAGAGGTCACAATTCCACTATGGAATCACAATTGCAGTTCAAAGCTCAGGGTCACAATTCCAGTCGGAGGTCACAATTCCTGTCTGCAATTAGAATATCAGATCAAGGCTTGAGCTCACAATTCCAGTTTGGAATCACAATTCCATTTGATGTCACAATTTCAGTCTGAGCTCACAATTCCAGTTTGGAATCAAAATTGCAGATCAAGGCTTGAGGTCCCAATTCCAGTCTGCGGTCACAATTCCGGTTTGGAATCACAATAACTTTTCAAACATCAGGGTCATAATTCCAGTCCAAGGTCAGAATTCCACTTTAGAATTAACATTGCATATAATGGCTTGAACTGACAATTCCTGTTTGGAATCACTAGTTCATTTCTACATGACAATTCCATTCTAAGCTTACAATTCCTGATTGGAATCACAATTCCACTACTATGTCACAATTAGAGACTGAGGGCAGAATTCCAGTTTGGAATCAAAATTGCAGATCAAGGCTTGGAGGTCCCAATTCCAGTCTGCGGTCACAATTCCGGTTTGGAATCACAATTGCAGTGCACGGCTAGATGTCACAATTCCACTATGGAATCACAATAACTTTTCAAACATCAGGGTCACAATTCCAGTCCAAGGTCAGAATTCCACTTTAGAATTAACATTGCATATAACGGCTTGAGCTGACAATTCCTGTTTGGAATCACTAGTTCATTTCTACATGACAATTCCATTCTAAGCTTACAATTCCTGATTGGAATCACAATTCCACTACTATGTCACAATTAGAGACTGAGGGCAGAATTCCAGTTTGGAATCAAAATTGCAGATCAAGGCTTGGAGGTCCCAATTCCAGTCTGCGGTCAAAATTCCGGATTGGAATGAGAATTGCAGTGCAAGGCTAGAGGTCACAATTCCACTATGGAATCACAATTGCAGTTCAAAGCTCAGGGTCACAATTCCAATCTGAGGTCACAATTCCAGTTTGGAATTACAATTGCAGATCAAGGCTTGAGCTCACAATTCCAGTTTGGGATCACAAATCCATTTTATGTCACAATTCCCGTCTGAGCTCAAAATTCCAGTTTGGAATCAAAATTGCAGATCAAGGCTTGTGGTCCCAATTCCAGTCTGAGCTCAAAATTCCGGTTTGGAATCACAACTGCAGTGAAAGGCTAGATGTCACATTTCCACTATGCATTCAGAAATGCAATTCAAAGCTAAGGGTCACAATTCCAGTCTGAGGTCACAATTCCAGTTTGGAATTACAATTGCAGATCAACGCTTGAGCTCACAATTCCAGTTTGGAATCACAGTTTCATTTCTAAATCACAATTCCTTTCTAAGCTCACAATTCCTGATTGGAATCACAATTCCTCTACTATGTCACAATTAGAGACTGAGGGCAGAATTCCAATTTAGAATCCAATTGTAGATCAAGGCTTGATGTCAAAATTCCAGTCTGAGCTCAAAATTCCAGTTTGGAATCAAAATTGCAGATCAAGGCTTGAGGTCCCAATTCCAGTCTGCTCTCACAATTCCATTTTGGAATCACAATTGCTGTTCATGGCTAGAGGTCACAATTCCACATTGGAATCACAATTGCAGTTCAAAGCTCAGGATCACAATTCAAGTCTGAGGTCACAATTCCAGTTTGGAATTACAATTGCAGATCAACGCTTGAGCTCACAATTCCAGTTTGGAATCACAAGTTCATTTCTATATCACAATTCCATTCTAAGCTCACAATTCCTGATTGGAATCAGAATTCCTCTACTATGCCACAATTAGAGACTGAGGGCAGAATTCCAGTTTGGAACCACAATTCCATTTGATGTCACAATTCCAGTCTGAGCTCAAAATTCCAGTTTGGAATCAAAATTGCAGATCAAGGCTTGTGGTCCCAATTCCAGTCTGAGCTCAAAATTCCGGTTTGGAATCACAACTGCAGTGAAAGGCTAGATGTCACATTTCCACTATGCATTCAGAAATGCAATTCAAAGCTAAGGGTCACAATTCCAGTCTGAGGTCACAATTCCAGTTTGGAATTACAATTGCAGATCAACGCTTGAGCTCACAATTCCAGTTTGGAATCACAGTTTCATTTCTAAATCACAATTCCTTTCTAAGCTCACAATTCCTGATTGGAATGACAATTCCTCTACTATGTCACAATTAGAGACTGAGGGAAGAATTCCAGTTTGGAATCAAAATTGCAGATCAAGGTTTGAGGTCCCAATTACAGCCTGTGGTCACAATTCTGGTTTGGAATCACAAATGCAGTGCAAGTTTAGAGGTCACAATTCCACTATGGAATCACAATTGCATTTCAGAGCTCAAGGTCACAATTCCAGTCTGAGGTCGCAATTCCGGTTTGCAATTACAATAGCAGATCAAGGCTTGAGCTCACAATTCCAGTTTGGAATCACAATTTCATTTCTATATCACAATTCCTTTCTAAGCTCACAATTCCTGATTGGATTCACAATTCCTCTTCGATGTCACAATTAGAGACTGTGGGCAGAATTCCAGTTTGGAATCCAATTACAGATCAAGGCTTGATGTCAAAATTCCAGTCTGCGGTCACAATTCCAGTTTGGAATCAAAATTGCAGATCAAGGCTTGAGGTCCCAATTCCAGTTTGGAATCACAATTCCAGTTTGGAATTACAATTGCAGATCAACGCTTGAGCTCACAATTCCAGTTTGGAATCACAAGTTCATTTCTATATCACATTTCCATTCTAAGCTCACAATTCCTGATTGGAATCAGAATTCCTCTACTATGCCACAATTAGAGACTGAGGGCAGAATTCCAGTTTGGAACCACAATTCCATTTGATGTCACAATTCCAGTCTGAGCTCACAATTCCAGCTTGGAATCAAAATTGTACATCAAGGCTTGAGGTCCCAATTCCAGTCTGCGGTGACAATTCCGGTTTGGAATCACAATTGCAGTGCAAGGCTAGAGGTCACAATTCCACTATGGAATCACAATTGCAGTTCAAAGCTCAGGGTCACAATTCCAGTCGGAGGTCACAATTCCTGTCTGCAATTAGAATATCAGATCAAGGCTTGAGCTCACAATTCCAGTTTGGAATCACAATTCCATTTGATGTCACAATTTCAGTCTGAGCTCACAATTCCAGTTTGGAATCAAAATTGCAGATCAAGGCTTGAGGTCCCAATTCCAGTCTGCGGTCACAATTCCGGTTTGGAATCACAATAACTTTTCAAACATCAGGGTCATAATTCCAGTCCAAGGTCAGAATTCCACTTTAGAATTAACATTGCATATAATGGCTTGAACTGACAATTCCTGTTTGGAATCACTAGTTCATTTCTACATGACAATTCCATTCTAAGCTTACAATTCCTGATTGGAATCACAATTCCACTACTATGTCACAATTAGAGACTGAGGGCAGAATTCCAGTTTGGAATCAAAATTGCAGATCAAGGCTTGGAGGTCCCAATTCCAGTCTGCGGTCACAATTCCGGATTGGAATGAGAATTGCAGTGCAAGGCGAGAGGACAAAATTCCACTATGGAATCACAATTGCAGTTCAAAGCTCAGGGTCACAATTCCAATCTGAGGTCACAATTCCGGTTTGCAATTACAATTGCAGATCAAGGCTTGAGCTCACAATTCCAGTTTGGGATCACAAATCCATTTTATGTCACAATTCCCGTCTGAGCTCAAAATTCCAGTTTGGAATCAAAATTGCAGATCAAGGCTTGTGGTCCCAATTCCAGTCTGAGCTCAAAATTCCGGTTTGGAATCACAACTGCAGTGAAAGGCTAGATGTCACATTTCCACTATGCATTCAGAAATGCAATTCAAAGCTCAGGGTCACAATTCCAGTCTGAGGTCACAATTCCAGTTTGGAATCAAAATTGCAGATCAAGGCTTGAGCTCACAATTCCAGTCTGAGGACACAATTCTAGTTTGGTATGACAAATGCAGTGCAAGTTTAGAGGTCACAATTCCACTATGGAATCAAAAAAGCATTTCAAAAGTCAGGGTCACAATTCCAGTCTGAGGTCACAATTGCAGTTTGGAATTACAATTGCAGATCAACGCTTGAGCTCACAATTCCAGTTTGGAATCACAATTTCATTTCTATATCACAATTCCTTTCTAAGCTCACAATTCCTGATTGGATTCACAATTCCTCTACTATGTCACAATTAGAGACTGAGGGCAGAATTCCAGTTTGGAATCAAAATTGCAGATCAAGGTTTGAGGTCCCAATTACAGCCTGTGGTCACAATTCTGGTTTGGAATCACAAATGCAGTGCAAGTTTAGAGGTCACAATTCCACTATGGAATCACAATTGCATTTCAAAGCTCAAGGTCACAATTCCAGTCTGAGGTCACAATTCCGGTTTGCAATTACAATAGCAGATCAAGGCTTGAGCTCACAATTCCAGTTTGGAATCACAATTTCATTTCTATATCACAATTCCTTTCTAAGCTCACAATTCCTGATTGGATTCACAATTCCTCTTCGATGTCACAATTAGAGACTGTGGGCAGAATTCCAGTTTGGAATCCAATTACAGATCAAGGCTTGATGTCAAAATTCCAGTCTGCGGTCACAATTCCAGTTTGGAATCAAAATTGCAGATCAAGGCTTGAGGTCCCAATTCCAGTTTGGAATCACAATTCCAGTTTGGAATTACAATTGCAGATCAACGCTTGAGCTCACAATTCCAGTTTGGAATCACAAGTTCATTTCTATATCACATTTCCATTCTAAGCTCACAATTCCTGATTGGAATCAGAATTCCTCTACTATGCCACAATTAGAGACTGAGGGCAGAATTCCAGTTTGGAACCACAATTCCATTTGATGTCACAATTCCAGTCTGAGCTCACAATTCCAGCTTGGAATCAAAATTGTACATCAAGGCTTGAGGTCCCAATTCCAGTCTGCGGTGACAATTCCGGTTTGGAATCACAATTGCAGTGCAAGGCTAGAGGTCACAATTCCACTATGGAATCACAATTGCAGTTCAAAGCTCAGGGTCACAATTCCAGTCGGAGGTCACAATTCCTGTCTGCAATTAGAATATCAGATCAAGGCTTGAGCTCACAATTCCAGTTTGGAATCACAATTCCATTTGATGTCACAATTTCAGTCTGAGCTCACAATTCCAGTTTGGAATCAAAATTGCAGATCAAGGCTTGAGGTCCCAATTCCAGTCTGCGGTCACAATTCCGGTTTGGAATCACAATAACTTTTCAAACATCAGGGTCATAATTCCAGTCCAAGGTCAGAATTCCACTTTAGAATTAACATTGCATATAATGGCTTGAACTGACAATTCCTGTTTGGAATCACTAGTTCATTTCTACATGACAATTCCATTCTAAGCTTACAATTCCTGATTGGAATCACAATTCCACTACTATGTCACAATTAGAGACTGAGGGCAGAATTCCAGTTTGGAATCAAAATTGCAGATCAAGGCTTGGAGGTCCCAATTCCAGTCTGCGGTCACAATTCCGGATTGGAATGAGAATTGCAGTGCAAGGCGAGAGGACAAAATTCCACTATGGAATCACAATTGCAGTTCAAAGCTCAGGGTCACAATTCCAATCTGAGGTCACAATTCCGGTTTGCAATTACAATTGCAGATCAAGGCTTGAGCTCACAATTCCAGTTTGGGATCACAAATCCATTTTATGTCACAATTCCCGTCTGAGCTCAAAATTCCAGTTTGGAATCAAAATTGCAGATCAAGGCTTGTGGTCCCAATTCCAGTCTGAGCTCAAAATTCCGGTTTGGAATCACAACTGCAGTGAAAGGCTAGATGTCACATTTCCACTATGCATTCAGAAATGCAATTCAAAGCTCAGGGTCACAATTCCAGTCTGAGGTCACAATTCCAGTTTGGAATCAAAATTGCAGATCAAGGCTTGAGCTCACAATTCCAGTCTGAGGACACAATTCTAGTTTGGTATGACAAATGCAGTGCAAGTTTAGAGGTCACAATTCCACTATGGAATCAAAAAAGCATTTCAAAAGTCAGGGTCACAATTCCAGTCTGAGGTCACAATTGCAGTTTGGAATTACAATTGCAGATCAACGCTTGAGCTCACAATTCCAGTTTGGAATCACAATTTCATTTCTATATCACAATTCCTTTCTAAGCTCACAATTCCTGATTGGATTCACAATTCCTCTACTATGTCACAATTAGAGACTGAGGGCAGAATTCCAGTTTGGAATCAAAATTGCAGATCAAGGTTTGAGGTCCCAATTACAGCCTGTGGTCACAATTCTGGTTTGGAATCACAAATGCAGTGCAAGTTTAGAGGTCACAATTCCACTATGGAATCACAATTGCATTTCAAAGCTCAAGGTCACAATTCCAGTCTGAGGTCACAATTCCGGTTTGCAATTACAATAGCAGATCAACGCTTGAGCTCACAATTCCAGTTTGGAATCACAATTTCATTTCTATATCACAATTCCTTTCTAAGCTCACAATTCCTGATTGGATTCACAATTCCTCTTCGATGTCACAATTAGAGACTGTGGGCAGAATTCCAGTTTGGAATCCAATTACAGATCAAGGCTTGATGTCAAAATTCCAGTCTGCGGTCACAATTCCAGTTTGGAATCAAAATTGTACATCAAGGCTTGAGGTCCCAATTCCAGTCTGCGGTGACAATTCCGGTTTGGAATCACAATTGCAGTGCAAGGCTAGAGGTCACAATTCCACTATGGAATCACAATTGCAGTTCAAAGCTCAGGGTCACAATTCCAGTCGGAGGTCACAATTCCTGTCTGCAATTAGAATATCAGATCAAGGCTTGAGCTCACAATTCCAGTTTGGAATCACAATTCCATTTGATGTCACAATTTCAGTCTGAGCTCACAATTCCAGTTTGGAATCAAAATTGCAGATCAAGGCTTGAGGTCCCAATTCCAGTCTGCGGTCACAATTCCGGTTTGCAATTACAATAGCAGATCAAGGCTTGAGCTCACAATTCCAGTTTGGAATCACAATTTCATTTCTATATCACAATTCCTTTCTAAGCTCACAATTCCTGATTGGATTCACAATTCCTCTTCGATGTCACAATTAGAGACTGTGGGCAGAATTCCAGTTTGGAATCCAATTACAGATCAAGGCTTGATGTCAAAATTCCAGTCTGCGGTCACAATTCCAGTTTGGAATCAAAATTGCAGATCAAGGCTTGAGGTCCCAATTCCAGTCTGCTGTCACTATTCCAGTTTGGAATTACAATTGCAGATCAACGCTTGAGCTCACAATTCCAGTTTTGAATCACAATTTCATTTCTATATCACAATTCCATTCTAAGCTCACAATTCCTGATTGGAATCAGAATTCCTCTACTATGCCACAATTAGAGACTGAGGGCAGAATTCCAGTTTGGAACCACAATTCCATTTGATGTCACAATTCCAGTCTGAGCTCACAATTCCAGCTTGGAATCAAAATTGTACATCAAGGCTTGAGGTCCCAATTCCAGTCTGCGGTGACAATTCCGGTTTGGAATCACAATTGCAGTGCATGGGTAGAGGTCACAATTCCACTATGGAATCACAATTGCAGTTCAAAGCTCAGGGTCACAATTCCAGTCTGAGGTCACAATTCCTGTCTGCAATTAGAATATCAGATCAACGCTTGAGCTCACAATTCCAGTTTGGAATCACAATTCCATTTGATGTCACAATTTCAGTCTGAGCTCACAATTCCAGTTTGGAATCAAAATTGCAGATCAAGGCTTGAGGTCCCAATTCCAGTCTGCGGTCACAATTCCGGTTTGGAATCACAATAACTTTTCAAACATCAGGGTCATAATTCCAGTCCAAGGTCAGAATTCCACTTTAGAATTAACATTGCATATAACGGCTTGAGCTGACAATTCCTGTTTGGAATCACTAGTTCATTTCTACATGACAATTCCATTCTAAGCTTACAATTCCTGATTGGAATCACAATTCCACTACTATGTCACAATTAGAGACTGAGGGCAGAATTCCAGTTTGGAATCAAAATTGCAGATCAAGGCTTGGAGGTCCCAATTCAAGTCTGCGGTCACAATTCCGGATTGGAATGAGAATTGCAGTGCAAGGCTAGAGGACAAAATTCCACTATGGAATCACAATTGCAGTTCAAAGCTCAGGGTCACAATTCCAATCTGAGGTCACAATTCCAGTTTGGAATTACAATTGCAGATCAAGGCTTGAGCTCACAATTCCAGTTTGGGATCACAAATCCATTTTATGTCACAATTCCCGTCTGAGCTCAAAATTCAAGTTTGGAATCAAAATTGCAGATCAAGGCTTGTGGTCCCAATTCCAGTCTGAGCTCAAAATTCCGGTTTGGAATCACAACTGCAGTGAAAGGCTAGATGTCACATTTCCACTATGCATTCAGAAATGCAATTCAAAGCTAAGGGTCACAATTCCAGTCTGAGGTCACAATTCCAGTTTGCAATTACAATTGCAGATCAACGCTTGAGCTCACAATTCCAGTTTGGAATCACAAGTTCATTTCTATATCACAATTCCATTCTAAGCTCACAATTCCTGATTGGAATCAGAATTCCTCTACTATGCCACAATTAGAGACTGAGGGCAGAATTCCAGTTTGGAACCCCAATTCCATTTGATGTCACAATTCCAGTCTGAGCTCACAATTCCGGCTTGGAATCAAAATTGTACATCAAGGCTTGAGGTCCCAATTCCAGTCTGCGGTGACAATTCCGGTTTGGAATCACAAAAAGCAGTGCACGGCTAGATGTCACAATTCCACTATGGAATCACAATTGCATTTCAAATCTCAGGGTCACAATTCCAGTCTGAGGTCACAATTCCTGTCTGCAAATAGAATATCAGATCAAGGCTTGAGCTCAGAATTCCAGTTTGGAATCAAAATTGCACATCAAGGGTTGAGGTCACAATACCAGTCTGCTCTCATAATTCCAGTTTGGAATCAAAATTGCCGCGCCAGTATTGATATCACATTTCAACTATGGAATGAGAAATGTAATTCAAAGCTCAGGGTCACAATTCCAATCTGAGCTCACAATTCCAGTTTGGAATCAAAATTCCAGATCAAGGGTTGAGGTCACAATTCCACTATGGAATCAGAATTGCCGTTCAAAGCTCAGGGTCACAATTCCAGTCTGAGGTCACAATTCCGGTTTGCAATTACAATAGCAGATCAAGGCTTGAGCTCACAATTCCAGTTTGGAATCACAATTTCATTTCTATATCACAATTCCTTACTGAGCTCACAATACATGTTTGGAATCACAATTCCACTTCTATGGCCCCATTCCAATCTGTGGTCACAATTCTGGTTTGGAATCACAATTACATCTCAAGGCTTGAGGTCAAAATTCCAGTCTGAGATCACAATCCCGGTTTGGAATCACAATTGCCGTGCAAGGCTTGAGGTCACAATTCCATTATGGAATCACAATTGCAGTTCAAAGCTCAGGGTCACATTTCCAGTCTGAGATCACAATTCCAATTTGGAAGTACAATTGCAGATCAACGCTTGAGCTCACAATTCCAGTTTGGAATCACAATTTCATTTCTATATCACAATTCCTTTCTAAGCTCACAATTCCTGATTGGAATCACAATTCCTCTACTATGTCACAATTAGAGACTGAGGGCAGAATTCCAATTTAGAATCCAATTGCAGATCAAGGCTTGATGTCAAAATTCCAGTCTGAGCTCACAATTCCAGTTTGGAATCAAAATTGCAGATCAAGGCTTGAGGTCCCAATTCCAGTCTGCTCTCACAATTCCATTTTGGAATCACAATTGCAGTTCATGGCTAGAGGTCACAATTCCACATTGGAATCACAATTGCAGTTCAAAGCTCAGGATCACAATTCCAGTCTGAGGTCACAATTCCAGTTTGGAATTTCAATTGCAGATCAACGCTTGAGCTCACAATTCCAGTTTGGAATCACATGTTTATTTCTATATCACAATTCCTTTCTAAGCTCACAATTCCTGATTGGAATCACAATTCCTCTACTATGCCAGAATTAGACACTGAGGGCAGAATTCCAGTTTGGAATCACAATTCCATTTGATGTCACAATTTCAGTCGGAGCTCACAATTCCAGTTTGGAATCAAAATTGCAGATCAAGGCTTGAGCTCACAATTCCAGTCTGCGGTCACAATTCCAGTTTGGAATCACAATTGCAGTGCACGGCTAGATGTCACAATTCCACATTGGAATCACAATAACTTTTCAAACATCAGGGTCACAATTCCAGTCTGAGGTCACAATTGCAGTTTGGAATTACAATTGCAGATCAACGCATGAGCTCACAATTCCAGTTTGGAATCACAATTTCATTTGTATATCACAATTCCTTTCTAAGCTCACAATTCCTGATTGGAATGACAATTCCTCTACTATGTCACAATTAGAGACTGAGGGCAGAATTCCAGTTTGGAATCAAAATTGCAGATCAAGGTTTGAGGTCCCAATTACAGCCTGTGGTCACAATTCTGGTTTGGAATCACAAATGCAGTGCAAGTTTAGAGGTCACAATTCCACTATGGAATCACAATTGCATTTCAAAGCTCAAGGTCACAATTCCAGTCTGAGGTCACAATTCCGGTTTACAATTACAATAGCAGATCAAGGCTTGAGCTCACAATTCCAGTTTGGAATCACAATTTCATTTCTATATCACAATTCCTTTCTAAGCTCACAATTCCTGATTGGATTCACAATTCCTCTTCGATGTCACAATTAGAGACTGTGGGCAGAATTCCAGTTTGGAATCCAATTACAGATCAAGGCTTGATGTCAAAATTCCAGTCTGCGGTCACAATTCCAGTTTGGAATCAAAATTGCAGATCAAGGCTTGAGGTCCCAATTCCAGTCTGCTGTCACAATTCCAGTTTGGAATTACAATTGCAGATCAACGCTTGAGCTCACAATTCCAGTTTGGAATCACAACTTCATTTCTGTATCACAATTCCATTCTAAGCTCACAATTCCTGATTGGAATCACAATTCCTCTACTATGCCACAATTAGAGACTGAGGGCAGAATTCCAGTTTGGAACCACAATTCCATTTGATGTCACAATTCCAGTCTGAGCTCAAAATTCCAGTTTGGAATCAAAATTGCAGATCAAGGCTTGTGGTCCCAATTCCAGTCTGAGCTCAAAATTCCGGTTTGGAATCACAACTGCAGTGAAAGGCTAGATGTCACATTTCCACTATGCATTCAGAAATGCAATTCAAAGCTAAGGGTCACAATTCCAGTCTGAGGTCACAATTCCAGTTTGGAATCACAGTTTCATTTCTAAATCACAATTCCTTTCTAAGCTCACAATTCCCGATTGGAATCAAAATTGCAGATCAAGGCTTGAGCTCACAATTCCAGTCTGAGGACACAATTCCAGTTTGGTATGACAAATGCAGTGCAAGGCTAGAGGTCACAATTCCACATTGGAATCACAATTGCATTTCAAAGTCAGGGTCGCAATTCCAGTCTGCAGTCACAATTCCAGTTTGGAATTACAATTGCAGATCAACGCATGAGCTCACAATTCCAGTTTGGAATCACAATTTCATTTCTATATCACAATTCCTTTCTAAGCTCACAATTCCTGATTGGAATGACAATTCCTCTACTATGTCACAATTAGAGACTGAGGGCAGAATTCCAGTTTGGAATCAAAATTGCAGATCAAGGTTTGAGGTCCCAATTACAGCCTGTGGTCACAATTCTGGTTTGGAATCACAAATGCAGTGCAAGTTTAGAGGTCACAATTCCACTATGGAATCACAATTGCATTTCAAAGCTCAAGGTCACAATTCCAGTCTGAGGTCACAATTCCGGTTTGCAATTACAATAGCAGATCAAGGCTTGAGCTCACAATTCCAGTTTGGAATCACAATTTCATTTCTATATCACAATTCCTTTCTAAGCTCACAATTCCTGATTGGATTCACAATTCCTCTTCGATGTCACAATTAGAGACTGTGGGCAGAATTCCAGTTTGGAATCCAATTACAGATCAAGGCTTGATGTCAAAATTCCAGTCTGCGGTCACAATTCCAGTTTGGAATCAAAATTGCAGATCAAGGCTTGAGGTCCCAATTCCAGTCTGCTGTCACAATTCCAGTTTGGAATTACAATTGCAGATCAACGCTTGAGCTCACAATTCCAGTTTGGAATCACAAGTCCATTTCTTTATCACAATTCCATTCTAAGCTCACAATTCCTGATTGGAATCACAATTCCTCTACTATGCCACAATTAGAGACTGAGGGCAGAATTCCAGTTTGGAACCCCAATTCCATTTGATGTCACAATTCCAGTCTGAGCTCACAATTCCAGCTTGGAATCAAAATTGTACATGAAGGCTTGAGGTCCCAATTCCAGTCTGCGGTCACAATTCCGGTTTGGAATCACAATTGCAGTGCAAGGCTAGAGTTCACAATTCCACTATGGAATCACAATTGCAGTTCAAAGCTCAGGGTCACAATTCCAGTCGGAGGTCACAATTCCTGTCTGCAATTAGAATATCAGATCAACGCTTGAGCTCACAATTCCAGTTTGGAATCACAATTCCATTTGATGTCACAATTTCAGTCTGAGCTCACAATTCCAGTTTGGAATCAAAATTGCAGATCAAGGCTTGAGGTCCCAATTCCAGTCTGCGGTCACAATTCCAGTTTGGAATCACAATTGCAGTGCACGGCTAGATGTCACAATTCCACTATGGAATCACAATAACTTTTCAAACATCAGGGTCACAATTCCAGTCTGAGGTCATAATTGCGATTTGGAATCACAGTTTCATTGGAAGGCTTGAGCTCACAATTCCAGTTTGGAATCACAATTTCATTTCTGTATCACAATTCCTTTCCAAGCTCACAGTTCCTGATGGGATTCACAATTCCTCTTCGATGTCACAATTAGAGACTGAGGGCAGAATTCCAGTTTGGAATCACAATTCCGTTTGATGTCACAATTCCCGTCTGAGCTCAAAATTCCAGTTTGGAATTAAAATTGCAGATCAAGGCTTGTGGTCCCAATTCCAGTCTGCGGTCACAATTCCGGATTGGAATGAGAATTGCAGTGCAAGGCTAGAGGACAAAATTCCACTATGGAATCACAATTGCAGTTCAAAGCTCAGGGTCACAATTCCAATCTGAGGTCACAATTCCAGTTTGGAATTACAATTGCAGATCAAGGCTTGAGCTCACAATTCCAGTTTGGGATCAGAAATCCATTTTATGTCACAATTCCCGTCTGAGCTCAAAATTCAAGTTTGGAATCAAAATTGCAGATCAAGGCTTGTGGTCCCAATTCCAGTCTGAGCTCAAAATTCCGGTTTGGAATCACAACTGCAGTGAAAGGCTAGATGTCACATTTCCACTATGCATTCAGAAATGCAATTCAAAGCTAAGGGTCACAATTCCAGTCTGAGGTCACAATTCCAGTTTGGAATTACAATTGCAGATCAACGCTTGAGCTCACAATTCCAGTTTGGAATCATAGTTTCATTTCTATATCACAATTCCTTTCTAAGCTCACAATTCCTGATTGGAATCACAATTCCTCTACTATGTCACAATTAGAGACTGAGGGCAGAATTCCAATTTAGAATCCAATTGCAGATCAAGGCTTGATGTCAAAATTCCAGTCTGAGCTCACAATTCCAGTTTGGAATCAAAATTGCAGATCAAGGCTTGAGGTCAATATTCCAGTCTGAGATCACAATTCCATTTTGGAATCACAATTGCAGTTCATGGCTAGAGGTCACAATTCCACATTGGAATCACAATTGCAGTTCAAAGCTCAGGGTCACAATTCCAGTCTGAGGTCACAATTCCAGTTTGGATTTACAATTGCAGATCACATCTTGAGCTCACAATTCCAGTTTGGAATCACAATTCCATTTGATGTCACAATTTCAGTCTGAGCTCACAATTCCAGTTTGGAATCAAAATTGCAGATCAAGGCTTGAGGTCCGAATTCCAGTCTGCGGTCACAATTCCAGTTTGGAATCACAATTGCAGTGCACGGCTAGATGTCACAATTCCACTATGGAATCACAATAACGTTTCAAACATCAGGGTCACAATTCCAGTCCAAGGTCAGAATTCCACTTTAGAATTATCATTGCATATAACGGCTTGAGCTGTCAATTCCTGTTTGGAATCACTAGTTCATTTCTACATGACAATTCCATTCTAAGCTTTCAATTCCTGATTGGAATCACAATTCCACTACTATGTCACAATTAGAGACTGAGGGCAGAATTCCAGTTTGGAATCAAAATTGCAGATCAAGGCTTGGAGGTCCCAATTCCAGTCTGCGGTCACAATTCCGGATTGGAATGAGAATTGCAGTGCAAGGCTAGAGGTCACAATTCCACTATGGAATCACAATTGCAGTTCAAAGCTCAGGGTCACAATTCCAATCTGAGGTCACAATTCCAGTTTGGAATCACATGTTTATTTCTATATCACAATTCCTTTATAAGCTCACAATTCCTGATTGGAATCACAATTCCTCTACTATGCCAGAATTAGACACTGAGGGCAGAATTCCAGTTTGGAATCACAATTCCATTTGATGTCACAATTTCAGTCGGAGCTCACAATTCCAGTTTGGAATCAAAATTGCAGATCAAGGCTTGAGCTCACAATTCCAGTCTGCGGTCACAATTCCAGTTTGGAATGACGAATGCAGTGCAAGGCTAGATGTCACAATTCCAATATGGAATCACAATTTCATTTCAAAGCTCAGGGTCACAATTCCAGTCTGAGGCCACAATTCCCGTTTGGAATTACAGTTGCAGATCAAGGCTTGAGGTCACAATTCGAGTTTGGAATCACAATTGCAGATCAAGGCTTGTGGTCCCAATTCCAGTCTGCGTTCAAAATTCCGGTTTGGAATCACAATTGCAGGGAAAGTCTAGTTGTCACATTTCCACTATGCATTCAGAAATGTAATTCAAAGCTCAGGGTCACAATTCCAGTCTGATGTCACAATTCCAGTTTGGAATTACATTTGCAGATCAAGGCTTGAGCTCACAATTCCAGTTTGGAATCACAATTCCAATTCTATGTCTCAATTCCAATCTGTGGTCACAATTCCAGTTTGGAATCACAGTTCCATTTGATGTCACAATTCCAGTCCGAGGTCACAATTCCAGTTTGGAATTACAAGTTCATTTCTATATCACAATTCCTTTATAAGCTCACAATTCGTGATTGGAATCACAATTCCTCTACTATGTCACAATTAGAGACTGAGGGCAGAATTCCAGTTTGGAATCAAAATTGCAGATCAAGGTTTGAGGTCCCAATTCCAGTCTGTGGTCGCAATTCCAGTTTGGAATCACAAATGCAGTGCAAGTTTAGAGGTCACAATTCCACTATGGAATCACAATTGCATTTCAAAGCTCAAGGTCACAATTCCAGTCTGAGGTCATAATTCCGGTTTGGAATCACAATTTCATTGGAAGGCATTAGTTCACAATTCCAGTTTGGAATCACAATTTCATTTCTATATCGCAATTCCTTTCTAAGCTCACAATTCCTGATTGGATTCACAATTCCTCTTCGATGTCACAATTAGAGACTGAGGGCAGAATTTCAGTTTGGAATCAAAATTGCAGATCATGGCTTGAGGTCCCAATTCAAGTCTGCATTCACAATTCTGCTTTGGAATCACAATTGCAGTGCAAGGCTAGGGGTCACAATTCCACTATGGAATCACAATTGCATTTCAAAACTCAGGGTCACAATTCCAGTTTGGAATTACCGTTGCAGATCAAGGCTTGAGCTCACAATTCAAGTTTGGAATCACAAGTTCATTTCAATATCACAATTCCATTCTAAGCTCACAATTCCTGATTGGAATCACAATTCCTCTACTATGCCACAATTAGAGACTTAGGGCAGAATTCCAGTTTGGAATCACAATTGCAGTGCACGGCTAGATGTCACAATTCCACTATGGAGTCACAATTACATTTCAAACCTCAAGGTCACAATTCCACTCCAAGGTGAGAATTCCAGTTTAGAACTAACATTGCATATAACGGCTTGAGCTGACAAATCCTGTTTGGAATCACTAGTTCATTTCTACATGACAATTCCATTCTAAGCTCACAATTCCTGATTGGAATCACAATTCCATTTGATGTCACAATTTCAGTATGAGCTCACAATTCCAGTTTGGAATCAAAATTGCAGATCAAGGCTTGAGGTCACAATTCCAGTCTGCGGTCACAATTCCAGTTTGGAATGACTAATGCAGTGCAAGCCTAGAGGTCACAATTCCACTATGGAATCACAATTGCAGTTCCAAGCTCAGTGTCACAATTCCAGTCTGAGGTCACAATTGCAGTTTGGAATTACAGTTGCAGATCAAGGCTTGAGGTCACAATTCGAGTTTGGAATCACAATAACATTTTATGCCACAATTCCAGTCTGAGCTCACAATTCCAGTTTGGAATCACAATTGTAGATCAAGGCTTGAGGTCCCAATTCCAGTCTGCGTTCAAAATTCCGGTTTGGAATCAGAATTGCAGTGCAGGGCTTGAGGTCACAATTCCAGTTTGGAATCACAAGTTCATTTCTATATCACAATTCCTTTCTAAGCTCACAATTCCTGATTGGAATCACAATTCCTCTACTATGTCACAATTAGAGACTGAGGGCAGAATTCCAGTTTGGAATCACAATTCAATTTGATGTCACAATTTCAATCAGAGCTTACAATTCCAGTTTGGAATCAAAATTGCAGATCAAGGCTTTAGGTCCCAATTGCAGTCTGAGCTCAAAATTCCGTTTTGGAATCAAAATTGCAGTGAAAGGCTAGATGTCACATTTCCACTATGCATTCAGAAATTAAATTCAAAGCTCAGGGTAACAATTCCAGTCTGAGGTCACAATTCCAGTTTGGAATTACAGTTCCAGATGAAGGCTTGAGCTCACAATTCAAGTTTGGAATCACAATTTCATTTTATGTCACAATTCCAGTCTGAGCTCACAATTCCAGTTTGGAATTACAATTGTAGATCAAGGCTTGAGCTCACAATTCCAGTTTGGAATCATAAGTTCATTTCTATATCACAATTCCTTTCTGAGCTCACAATTCCTGATTGGAATCACAATTCATCTACTATGTCACAATTAGAGACTGAGGGCAGAATTCCAGTTTGGAATCACAATTCCATTTGATGTCACAATTCCAGTCTGAGCTCACAATTCCAGTTTGGAATCAAAATGGCAGATCAAGGCTTGAGGTCCCAATTCCAGTCTGAGGTCACAATTCCAGTTTGGATTTACAATTGCAGATCACATCTTGAGCTCACAATTCCAGTTTGGAATCACAATTTCATTTCTATATCACAATTCCTTGCAGAGCTCACAATACATGTTTGGAATCACAATTCCACTTCTATGTCCCCATCCCAATATGAGACCACAATTCTGGTTTGGAATCACAATTGCAGTGCAAGGCTAGAGATCAAAATTTCGATATGGAATCACAATTGCAGTTCCAAGCTCAGGGTCACAATTCCAGTCTGAGGTCACAATTCCAGTTTGGAATCACAAGTTCATTTCTATATCACAATTCCTTTCTAAGCACACAATTCCTGATTGGAATCACAATTCCGCTGCTATGTCACAATTAGAGACTGAGGGCAGAATTCCAGTTTGGAATCACAATTCCATTTGATGTCACAATTCCAGTCTGAGCTCAAAATTCCAGTTTGGAATCAAAATTGCAGATCAAGGCTTTAGGTCCCAATTCCAGTCTGAGCTCAAAATTCCGGATTGGAATGAGAATTGCAGTGCAAGGCTAGATGTCACATTTCCACTATGGAATCAGAAATGCAATTCAAAGCTCAGGGTCACAATTCCAGTCTGATGTCACAATTCCAGTTTGGAATTACAGTTGCAGATCAAGGCTTGAGCTCACAATTCCAGTTTGGAATCACAATTCCACTTCTATGTCCCCATTCCAATCTGTGGTCACAATTCCGGTTTGGAATCACAGTTCCATTTGATGTCACAATTACAGTCCGAGGTCACAATTCCAGTTTGGAATTACAATTGCAGGTGAAGGCTTGAGCTCACAATTCCAGTTTGGAATCACAAGTTCATTTCTATATCACAATTCCTTTCTAAGATCACAATTCCTTATTAGAATCACAATTCCTCTACTATGTCACAATTAGAGACTGAGGGCAGAATTCCAGTTTGGAATTACAATTCCATTTGATGTCACAATTTCAATCAGGGCTCACAATTCCAGTTTGGAATCAAAATTGCACATCAAGGCTTGAGATTCCAATTACAGTCTGAGGTCACAATTCCCGATTGGAATCACAATTGCAGTGCAAGGCTAGATGTCACATTTCCACTATGGAATCAGAAATGCAATTCAACGCTCAGGGTCACAATTCCAGTCTGAGGTCACAATTCCAGTTTGGAATTACAGTTGCAGATCAAGGCTTGAGCTCACAATTCCAGTTTGGAATCACAAGTTCATTTCTATATCACAATTCCATTCTAAGCTCACAATTCCTGATTGGAATCACAATTCCTCTACTATGCCACAATTAGAGACTGAGGGCAGAATTCCAGTTTGGAATCACAATAACATTTTATGCCACAATTCCAGTCTGAGCTCACAATTCCAGTTTGGAATCACAATTGTAGATCAAGGCTTGAGGTCCCAATTCCAGTCTGCGTTCAAAATTCCGGTTTGGAATCAGAATTGCAGTGCAGGGCTTGAGGTCACAATTCCAGTTTGGAATCACAAGTTCTTTTCTATATCACAATTCCTTTCTAAGCTCACAATTCCTGATTGGAATCACAATTCCTCTACTATGTCAGAATTAGAGACTGAGGGCAGAATTCCAGTTTGGAATCACAATTCAATTTGATGTCACAATTTCAATCAGAGCTTACAATTCCAGTTTGGAATCAAAATTGCAGATCAAGGCTTTAGGTCCCAATTGCAGTCTGAGCTCAAAATTCCGTTTTGGAATCACAATTGCAGTGAAAGGCTAGATGTCACATTTCCACTATGCATTCAGAAATGCAATTCAAAGCTCAGGGTAACAATTCCAGTCTAAGGTCACAATTCCAGTTTGGAATTACAGTTCCAGATGAAGGCTTGAGCTCACAATTCAAGTTTGGAATCACAATACCATTTTATGTCACAATTCCAGTCTGCAGTCACAATTCCAGTTTGGAATTACAATTGCAGATCAACGCTTGAGCTCACAATTCCAGTTTGGAATCATAAGTTCATTTCTATATCACAATTCCATTCTAAGCTCACAATTCCTGATTGGAATCACAATTCCTCTACTATGTCACAATTAGAGACTGAGGGCAGAATTCCAGTTTGGAATCACAATTCCATTTGATGTCACCATTCCAGTCTGACCTCACAATTCCAGTTTGGAATCAAAATGGCAGATCAAGGCTTGAGGTCCCAATTCCAGTCTGAGGTCACAATTCCAGTTTGGAATGACAAATGCAGTGCACGGCTAGAGCTCACAATTCCACTATGCAATCACAATTGCAGTTCCAAGCTCAGGGTCACAATTCCAGTCTGAGGTCACAATTCCAGTTTGGATTTACAATTGCAGATCACATCTTGAGCTCACAATTCCAGTTTGGAATCACAATTTCATTTCTATGTCACAATTCCTTGCTGAGCTCACAATACATGTTTGGAATCACAATTCCACTTCTATGTCCCCATTCCAATATGAGACCACAATTCTGGTTTGGAATCACAATTGCAGTGCAAGGCTAGAGATCAAAATTTCGATATGGAATCACAATTGCAGTTCCAAGCTCAGGGTCACAATTCCAGTCTGAGGTCACAATTCCAGTTTGGAATCACAAGTTCATTTCTATATCACAATTCCTTTCTAAGCTCACAATTCCTGATTGGAATCACAATTCCGCTGCTATGTCACAATTAGAGACTGAGGGCAGAATTCCAGTTTGGAATCACAATTCCATTTGATGTCACAATTCCAGTTTGAGCTCACAATTCCAGTTTGGAATCAAAATTGCAGATCAAGGCTTTAGGTCCCAATTACAGTCTGAGCTCAAAATTCCGGTTTGGAATCACAATTGCAGTGAAAGGCTAAATGCCACATTTACACTATGCATTCAGAAATGTAATTCAAAGCTCAGGGTCACAATTCCAGTCTGAGGTCACAATTCCAGTTTGGAATTACATTTGCAGATCAAGGCTTGAGCTCACAATTCCAGTTTGGAATCACAATTCCACTTCTATGTCCCCATTCCAATCTGTGGTCACAATTCCGGTTTGGAATCACAGTTCCATTTGATGTCACAATTCCAGACCGAGGTCACAATTCCAGTTTGGAATTACAATTGCAGATCAAGGCTTGAGCTCACAATTCCAGTTTGGAATCACAATTTCATTTCTATATCGCAATTCCTTTCTAAGCTCATAATTCCTGATTGGAATCACAATTCCTCTACTAGGTCACAATTAGAGACTGAGGGCAGAATTCCAGTTTGGAATCACAATTCCATTTTATGTCACAATTCCAGTCTGAGCTCTGAATTCCAGTTTGGAATGAAAATTCGAGATCAAGGCTTGAGGTCCCAATTCCAGTCTGCTTTCAAAATTCCAGTTTGGAATCACAATTGCAGTGCAAGTCTTGAGGTCACAATTCCACTATGGAATCACAATTGCCGTTCAAAGCTCAGGGTCACAATTCCAGTCTGAGGTCACAATTCCGGTTTGCAATTACAATAGCAGATCAAGGCTTGAGCTCAAAATTCCAGTTTGGAATCACAATTTCATTTCTATATCACAATTCCTTACTGACCTCACAATACATGTTTGGAATCATAATTCCACTTCTATGTCCCCATTCCAATGTGTGGTCACAATTCCGGTTTGGAATCACAGTTCCATTTGATGTCACAATTCCAGTCCGAGGTCACAATTCCAGTTTGGAATTACAATTGCAGATGAAGGCTTGAGCTCACAATTCCAGTTTGGAATCACAAGTTCATTTCTATATCACAATTCCTTTCTAAGCTCACAATTCCTGATTGGAATCACAATTCCTCTACTATGTCACAATTAGAGACTGAGGGCAGAATTCCAGTTTGGAATCACAATTCCATTTTATGTCACAATTCCAGTTTGAGCTCACAATTCCAGTTTCGAATCAAAATTGCATATTAAGGCTTGAGATTCCAATTACTGGCTGGGGTCACAATTCCCGATTGGAATCACAATTGCAGTGCTAGTCTAGATGTCACATTTCCACTATGGAATCAGAAATGCAATTCAACGCTCAGGGTCACAATTCCAGTCTGAGGTCACAATTCCAGTTTGGAATTACAGTTGCAGATCAAGGCTTGAGCTCACAATTCCAGTTTGGAATCACAATTTCATTTCTATATCACAATTCCTTTCTAAGCTAACAATTCCTTATTAGAATCAAAATTCCTCTACTATGTCACAATTATAGACTGAGGGCAGAATTCCAGTTTGGAATCACAATTCCATTTTATGTCACAATTCCAGTCTGAGCTCACAATTCCAGTTTGGAATCAAAATGGCAGATCAAGGCTTGAGGTCCCAAATCCAGTCTGAGGTCACAATTCCAGTTTGGATTTACAGTTGCAGATCAAGGCTAGAGCTCACAATTCCAGTTTGGAATCACAAGTTCATTTCTATATCACAATTCCTTGCAGAGCTCACAATACATGTTCGGAATCAGAATTCCACTTCTATGACCCCATTCCAATCTGAGATCACAATTCTGGTTTGGAATCACAATTGCAGTGCAAGGCTAGAGATCAAAATTTCGATATGGAATCACAATTGCAGTTCAAAGATGAGGGTCACAATTCCAATCTGAGATCACAATTCCTGTTTGGAATTACAATTGCAGATCAAGGCTTGAGCTCACAATTCCAGTTTGGAATCACAAGTTCATTTCTTTATCACAATTCCTTTCTAAGGACACAATTCCTGATTGGAATCACAATTCCGCTGCTATGTCACAATGAGAGACTGAGGGCAGAATTCCAGTTTGGAATCACAATTCCATTTTATGTCACAATTCCAGTTTGAGCTCACAATTCCAGTTTGGAATCAAAATTGCAGATCAAGACTTGAGGTCACAATTCCACTATGGAATCACAATTGCCGTTCAAAGCTCAGGGTCACAATTCCAGTCTGAGGTCACAATTCCAGTTTGGAATTACAATTGCAGATCAAGGCTTGAGCTCACAATTCCAGTTTGGAATCACAATTTCATTTCTATATCACAATTCCTTGCTGAGCTCACAATACATGTTTGGAATCACAATTCCACTTCTATGTCCCCATTCCAATCTGTGGTCACAATTCCAGTTTGGAATCATAATTCCATGTTATGTCATAATTTCAGTCTGAGCTCACAATTCCAGTTTGGAATCAAAATTGCAGATCAAGGCTTGAGGTCCCAATTCGAGTCTGAGCTCACAATTCCGGTTTGGAATGAAAATTGCAGTGCAAGGCAAGAGGTCACAATTCCATTATGGAATCACAATTGCAGTTCAAAGCTCAGGGTCACAATTCCAGTCTGAGGTCACAATTCCAGTTTGGAATTGCAATTGTAGATCAAGGCTTGAGCTCACAATTCCAGTTTGGAATCACAAGTTCATTTCTATATCACAATTCCTTTCTAAGGACACAATTCCTGATTGGAATCACAATTCCCCTGCTATGTCACAATTATAGACTGAGGGCAGAATTCCGGTTTGGAATCACAATTCCATTTGATGTCACAATTCCAGTCTCAACTCACAATTCCAGTTTGGAATCAAAATTGCAGTGAAAGGCTAGATATCACATTTCCACTATGCATTCAGAAATTAAATTCAAAGCTCACGGTCACAATTCCAGTCTAAGGTCACAATACCAGTTTGGAATTACAGTTGCAGATCAAGGCTTGAGCTTACAATTCAAGTTTGGAATCAGAATACCATTTTATGCCACAATTCCAGTCTGAGGTCACAATTCCAGTTTGGATTTACAATTGCAGATCACATCTTGAGCTCACAATTCCAGTTTGGATTCACAATTTCATTTCTATGTCACAATTCCTTGCTGAGCTCACAATACATGTTTGGAATCACAATTCCACTTCTATGTCCCCATTCCAATATGAGACCACAATTCTGGTTTGGAATCACAATTGCAGTTCCAAGCTCAGGGTCACAATTCCAGTCTGAGGTCACAATTCCAGTTTGGAATCACAAGTTCATTTCTATATCACAATTCCTTTCTAAGCACACAATTCCTGATTGGAATCACAATTCCGCTGCTATGTCACAATTAGAGACTGAGGGCAGAATTCCAGTTTGGAATCACAATTCCATTTGATGTCACAATTCCAGTCTGAACTCACAATTCCAGTTTGGAATCAAAATTGCAGATCAAGGCTTTAGGTCCCAATTCCAGTCTGAGCTCAAAATTCCGGTTTGGAATCACAATTGCAGTGAAAGGCTAGATGTCACATTTCCACTATGCATTCAGAAATGTAATTCAAAGCTCAGGGTCACAATTCCAGTCTGAGGTCACAATTCCAGTTTGGAATTACATTTGCAGATCAAGGCTTGAGCTCACAATTCCAGTTTGGAATCACAATTCCACTTCTATGTCCCCATTCCAATCTGTGGTCACAATTCCGGTTTGGAATCACAGTTCCATTTGATGTCACAATTCCAGTCTGAGCTCTGAATTCCAGTTTGGAATGAAAATTCGAGATCAAGGCTTGAGGTCCCAATTCCAGTCTGCTTTCGAAATTCCAGTTTGGAATCACAATTGCAGTGCAAGTCTTGAGGTCACAATTCCACTATGGAATCACAATTGCCGTTCAAAGCTCAGGGTCACAATTCCAGTCTGAGGTCACAATTCCGGTTTGCAATTACAATAGCAGATCAAGGCTTGAGCTCAAAATTCCAGTTTGGAATCACAATTTCATTTCTATATCACAATTCCTTACTGACCTCACAATACATGTTTGGAATCATAATTCCACTTCTATGTCCCCATTCCAATGTGTGGTCACAATTCCGGTTTGGAATCACAGTTCCATTTGATGTCACAATTCCAGTCCGAGGTCACAATTCCAGTTTGGAATTACAATTGCAGATGAAGGCTTGAGCTCACAATTCCAGTTTGGAATCACAAGTTCATTTCTATATCACAATTCCTTTCTAAGCTCACAATTCCTGATTGGAATCACAATTCCTCTACTATGTCACAATTAGAGACTGAGGGCAGAATTCCAGTTTGGAATCACAATTCCATTTTATGTCACAATTCCAGTTTGAGCTCACAATTCCAGTTTCGAATCAAAATTGCATATTAAGGCTTGAGATTCCAATTACTGGCTGGGGTCACAATTCCCGATTGGAATCACAATTGCAGTGCTAGTCTAGATGTCACATTTCCACTATGGAATCAGAAATGCAATTCAACGCTCAGGGTCACAATTCCAGTCTGAGGTCACAATTCCAGTTTGGAATTACAGTTGCAGATCAAGGCTTGAGCTCACAATTCCAGTTTGGAATCACAATTTCATTTCTATATCACAATTCCTTTCTAAGCTCACAATTCCTTATTAGAATCAAAATTCCTCTACTATGTCACAATTATAGACTGAGGGCAGAATTCCAGTTTGGAATCACAATTCCATTTTATGTCACAATTCCAGTCTGAGGTCACAATTCCAGTTTGGAATCAAAATGGCAGATCAAGGCTTGAGGTCCCAAATCCAGTCTGAGGTCACAATTCCAGTTTGGATTTACAGTTGCAGATCAAGGCTAGAGCTCACAATTCCAGTTTGGAATCACAAGTTCATTTCTATATCACAATTCCTTGCAGAGCTCACAATACATGTTCGGAATCAGAATTCCACTTCTATGACCCCATTCCAATCTGAGATCACAATTCTGGTTTGGAATC
Organism: Sturnus vulgaris; assembly: GCF_052056855.1. Lineage (NCBI taxonomy): Eukaryota > Metazoa > Chordata > Aves > Passeriformes > Sturnidae > Sturnus > Sturnus vulgaris. Next base: position 543,407 of record NW_028276432.1, on the reverse strand, counting down.
ACAATTGAAGTGCAAGGCTAGAGATCAAAATTTCGATATGGAATCACAATTGCAGTTCAAAGATGAGGGTCACAATTCCAATCTGAGATCACAATTCCTGTTTGGAATTACAATTGCAGATCAAGGCTTGAGCTCACAATTCCAGTTTGGAATCACAAGTTCATTTCTTTATCACAATTCCTTTCTAAGGACACAATTCCTGATTGGAATCACAATTCCGCTGCTATGTCACAATTAGAGACTGAGGGCAGAATTCCAGTTTGGAATCACAATTCCATTCGATGTCACAATTCCAGTTTGAGCTCACAATTCCAGTTTGGAATCAAAATTGCAGATCAAGGCTTGAGGTCACAATTCCACTATGGAATCACAATTGCCGTTCAAAGCTCAGGGTCACAATTCCAGTCTGAGGTCACAATTCCAGTTTGGAATTAAAATTGCAGATCAAGGCTTGAGCTCACAATTCCAGTTTGGAATCACAATTTCATTTCTATATCACAATTCCTTGCTGAGCTCACAATTCCAATTTGGAATCACAATTCCACTTCTATGTCCCCATTCCAATCTGTGGTCACAATTCCGGTTTGGAATCACAATTCCATGTTATGTCATAATTTCAGTCTGAGCTCACAATTCCAGTTTGGAATCAAAATTGCAGATCAAGGCTTGAGGTCCCAATTCGAGTCTGAGCTCACAATTCCGGTTTGGAATGAAAATTGCAGTGCAAGGCAAGAGGTCACAATTCCATTATGGAATCACAATTGCAGTTCAAAGCTCAGGGTCACAATTCCAGTCTGAGGTCACAATTCCAGTTTGGAATTGCAATTGTAGATCAAGGCTTGAGCTCACAATTCCAGTTTGGAATCACAAGTTCATTTCTATATCACAATTCCTTTCTAAGGACACAATTCCTGATTGGAATCACAATTCCACTGCTATGTCACAATTATAGACTGAGGGCAGAATTCCGGTTTGGAATCACAATTCCATTTGATGTCACAATTCCAGTCTCAACTCACAATTCCAGTTTGGAATCAAAATTGCAGTGAAAGGCTAGATATCACATTTCCACTATGCATTCAGAAATTAAATTCAAAGCTCACGGTCACAATTCCAGTCTAAGGTCACAATACCAGTTTGGAATTACAGTTGCAGATCAAGGCTTGAGCTTACAATTCAAGTTTGGAATCAGAATACCATTTTATGCCACAATTCCAGTCTGAGGTCACAATTCCAGTTTGGATTTACAATTGCAGATCACATCTTGAGCTCACAATTCCAGTTTGGATTCACAATTTCATTTCTATGTCACAATTCCTTGCTGAGCTCACAATACATGTTTGGAATCACAATTCCACTTCTATGTCCCCATCCCAATATGAGACCACAATTCTGGTTTGGAATCACAATTGCAGTGCAAGGCTAGAGATCAAAATTTCGATATGGAATCACAATTGCAGTTCCAAGCTCAGGGTCACAATTCCAGTCTGAGGTCACAATTCCAGTTTGGAATCACAAGTTCATTTCTATATCACAATTCCTTTCTAAGCACACAATTCCTGATTGGAATCACAATTCCGCTGCTATGTCACAATTAGAGACTGAGGGCAGAATTCCAGTTTGGAATCACAATTCCATTTGATGTCACAATTCCAGTCTGAACTCACAATTCCAGTTTGGAATCAAAATTGCAGATCAAGGCTTTAGGTCCCAATTCCAGTCTGAGCTCAAAATTCCGGTTTGGAATCACAATTGCAGTGAAAGGCTAGATGTCACATTTCCACTATGCATTCAGAAATGTAATTCAAAGCTCAGGGTCACAATTCCAGTCTGAGGTCACAATTCCAGTTTGGAATTACATTTGCAGATCAAGGCTTGAGCTCACAATTCCAGTTTGGAATCACAATTCCACTTCTATGTCCCCATTCCAATCTGTGGTCACAATTCCGGTTTGGAATCACAGTTCCATTTGATGTCACAATTCCAGTCTGAGCTCTGAATTCCAGTTTGGAATGAAAATTCGAGATCAAGGCTTGAGGTCCCAATTCCAGTCTGCTTTCGAAATTCCAGTTTGGAATCACAATTGCAGTGCAAGTCTTGAGGTCACAATTCCACTATGGAATCACAATTGCCGTTCAAAGCTCAGGGTCACAATTCCAGTCTGAGGTCACAATTCCGGTTTGCAATTACAATAGCAGATCAAGGCTTGAGCTCAAAATTCCAGTTTGGAATCACAATTTCATTTCTATATCACAATTCCTTACTGACCTCACAATACATGTTTGGAATCATAATTCCACTTCTATGTCCCCATTCCAATGTGTGGTCACAATTCCGGTTTGGAATCACAGTTCCATTTGATGTCACAATTCCAGTCCGAGGTCACAATTCCAGTTTGGAATTACAATTGCAGATGAAGGCTTGAGCTCACAATTCCAGTTTGGAATCACAAGTTCATTTCTATATCACAATTCCTTTCTAAGCTCACAATTCCTGATTGGAATCACAATTCCTCTACTATGTCACAATTAGAGACTGAGGGCAGAATTCCAGTTTGGAATCACAATTCCATTTTATGTCACAATTCCAGTTTGAGCTCACAATTCCAGTTTCGAATCAAAATTGCATATTAAGGCTTGAGATTCCAATTACTGGCTGGGGTCACAATTCCCGATTGGAATCACAATTGCAGTGCTAGTCTAGATGTCACATTTCCACTATGGAATCAGAAATGCAATTCAACGCTCAGGGTCACAATTCCAGTCTGAGGTCACAATTCCAGTTTGGAATTACAGTTGCAGATCAAGGCTTGAGCTCACAATTCCAGTTTGGAATCACAATTTCATTTCTATATCACAATTCCTTTCTAAGCTCACAATTCCTTATTAGAATCAAAATTCCTCTACTATGTCACAATTATAGACTGAGGGCAGAATTCCAGTTTGGAATCACAATTCCATTTTATGTCACAATTCCAGTCTGAGGTCACAATTCCAGTTTGGAATCAAAATGGCAGATCAAGGCTTGAGGTCCCAAATCCAGTCTGAGGTCACAATTCCAGTTTGGATTTACAGTTGCAGATCAAGGCTAGAGCTCACAATTCCAGTTTGGAATCACAAGTTCATTTCTATATCACAATTCCTTGCAGAGCTCACAATACATGTTCGGAATCAGAATTCCACTTCTATGACCCCATTCCAATCTGAGATCACAATTCTGGTTTGGAATCACAATTGAAGTGCAAGGCTAGAGATCAAAATTTCGATATGGAATCACAATTGCAGTTCAAAGATGAGGGTCACAATTCCAATCTGAGATCACAATTCCTGTTTGGAATTACAATTGCAGATCAAGGCTTGAGCTCACAATTCCAGTTTGGAATCACAAGTTCATTTCTTTATCACAATTCCTTTCTAAGGACACAATTCCTGATTGGAATCACAATTCCGCTGCTATGTCACAATTAGAGACTGAGGGCAGAATTCCAGTTTGGAATCACAATTCCATTCGATGTCACAATTCCAGTTTGAGCTCACAATTCCAGTTTGGAATCAAAATTGCAGATCAAGGCTTGAGGTCACAATTCCACTATGGAATCACAATTGCCGTTCAAAGCTCAGGGTCACAATTCCAGTCTGAGGTCACAATTCCAGTTTGGAATTAAAATTGCAGATCAAGGCTTGAGCTCACAATTCCAGTTTGGAATCACAATTTCATTTCTATATCACAATTCCTTGCTGAGCTCACAATTCCAATTTGGAATCACAATTCCACTTCTATGTCCCCATTCCAATCTGTGGTCACAATTCCGGTTTGGAATCACAATTCCATGTTATGTCATAATTTCAGTCTGAGCTCACAATTCCAGTTTGGAATCAAAATTGCAGATCAAGGCTTGAGGTCCCAATTCGAGTCTGAGCTCACAATTCCGGTTTGGAATGAAAATTGCAGTGCAAGGCAAGAGGTCACAATTCCATTATGGAATCACAATTGCAGTTCAAAGCTCAGGGTCACAATTCCAGTCTGAGGTCACAATTCCAGTTTGGAATTGCAATTGTAGATCAAGGCTTGAGCTCACAATTCCAGTTTGGAATCACAAGTTCATTTCTATATCACAATTCCTTTCTAAGGACACAATTCCTGATTGGAATCACAATTCCACTGCTATGTCACAATTATAGACTGAGGGCAGAATTCCGGTTTGGAATCACAATTCCATTTGATGTCACAATTCCAGTCTCAACTCACAATTCCAGTTTGGAATCAAAATTGCAGTGAAAGGCTAGATATCACATTTCCACTATGCATTCAGAAATTAAATTCAAAGCTCACGGTCACAATTCCAGTCTAAGGTCACAATACCAGTTTGGAATTACAGTTGCAGATCAAGGCTTGAGCTTACAATTCAAGTTTGGAATCAGAATACCATTTTATGCCACAATTCCAGTCTGAGGTCACAATTCCAGTTTGGATTTACAATTGCAGATCACATCTTGAGCTCACAATTCCAGTTTGGATTCACAATTTCATTTCTATGTCACAATTCCTTGCTGAGCTCACAATACATGTTTGGAATCACAATTCCACTTCTATGTCCCCATCCCAATATGAGACCACAATTCTGGTTTGGAATCACAATTGCAGTGCAAGGCTAGAGATCAAAATTTCGATATGGAATCACAATTGCAGTTCCAAGCTCAGGGTCACAATTCCAGTCTGAGGTCACAATTCCAGTTTGGAATCACAAGTTCATTTCTATATCACAATTCCTTTCTAAGCACACAATTCCTGATTGGAATCACAATTCCGCTGCTATGTCACAATTAGAGACTGAGGGCAGAATTCCAGTTTGGAATCACAATTCCATTTGATGTCACAATTCCAGTCTGAACTCACAATTCCAGTTTGGAATCAAAATTGCAGATCAAGGCTTTAGGTCCCAATTACAGTCTGAGCTCAAAATTCCTGTTTGGAATCACAATTGCAGTGAAAGGCTAGATGTCACATTTCCACTATGGAATCAGAAATGCAATTCAAAGCTCAGGGTCACAATTCCAGTCTGAAGTCACAATTCCAGTTTGGAATTACAGTTGCAGATCACGGCTTGAGCTCACAATTCCAGTTTGGAATCACAATTCCACTTCTATGTCCCCATTCCAATCTGTGGTCACAATTCCGGTTTGGAATCACAGTTCCATTTGATGTCACAATTCCAGTCTGAGGTCACAATTCCAGTTTGGAATTACAATTGCAGATGAAGGCTTGAGCTCACAATTCCAGTTTGGAATCACAAGTTCATTTCTATATCACAATTCCTTTCTAAGATCACAATTCCTTATTAGAATCACAATTCCTCTACTATGTCACAATTAGAGACTGAGGGCAGAATTCCAGTTTGGAATTACAATTCCATTTTATGTCACAATTTCAATCAGGGCTCACAATTCCAGTTTGGAATCAAAATTGCACATGAAGGCTAGAGATTCCAATTACAGTCTGAGGTCACAATACCCGATAGGAATCACAATTGCAGTGCAAGGCTAGATGTCACATTTCCACTATGGAATCAGAAATGCAATTCAACGCTCAGGGTCACAATTCCAGTCTGAGGTCACAATTCCAGTTTGGAATTACAGTTGCAGATCAAGGCTTGAGCTCACAATTCCAGTTTGGAATCACAAGTTCGTTTCTATATCACAATTCCATTCTAAGCTCACATTTCCTGATGGGAATCACAATTCCTCTACTATGTCACAATTAGAGACTGAGGGCAGAATTCCAGTTTGGAATCACAATTCCATTTTATGTCACAATTTCAATCAGAGCTCACAATTCCAGTTTGGAATCAAAATTGCACATCAAGGCTCGAGATTCCAATTACAGGCTGCGGTCACAATTCCCGATTGGAATCACAATTGCAGTGCAAGGCTAGATGTCACATTTCCACTATGGAATCAGAAATGCAATTCAAAGCTCAGGGTCACAATTCCAGTCTGAGGTCACAATTCCAGTTTGGAATTACAATTGCAGATCAAGGCTTGAGCTCACAATTCCAGTTTGGAATCACAATTTCATTTCTATATCACAATTCCTTGCTGAGCTCACAATACATGTTTGGAATCACAATTCCACTTCTATGTCCCCATTCCAATCTGTGGTCACAATTCCAGTTTGGAATCATAATTCCATGTTATGTCATAATTTCAGTCTGAGCTCACAATTCCAGTTTGGAATCAAAATTGCAGATCAAGGCTTGAGGTCCCAATTCGAGTCTGAGCTCACAATTCCGGTTTGGAATGAAAATTGCAGTGCAAGGCAAGAGGTCACAATTCCATTATGGAATCACAATTGCAGTTCAAAGCTCAGGGTCACAATTCCAGTCTGAGGTCACAATTCCAGTTTGGAATTGCAATTGTAGATCAAGGCTTGAGCTCACAATTCCAGTTTGGAATCACAAGTTCATTTCTATATCACAATTCCTTTCTAAGGACACAATTCCTGATTGGAATCACAATTCCCCTGCTATGTCACAATTATAGACTGAGGGCAGAATTCCGGTTTGGAATCACAATTCCATTTGATGTCACAATTCCAGTCTCAACTCACAATTCCAGTTTGGAATCAAAATTGCAGTGAAAGGCTAGATATCACATTTCCACTATGCATTCAGAAATTAAATTCAAAGCTCACGGTCACAATTCCAGTCTAAGGTCACAATACCAGTTTGGAATTACAGTTGCAGATCAAGGCTTGAGCTTACAATTCAAGTTTGGAATCAGAATACCATTTTATGCCACAATTCCAGTCTGAGGTCACAATTCCAGTTTGGATTTACAATTGCAGATCACATCTTGAGCTCACAATTCCAGTTTGGATTCACAATTTCATTTCTATGTCACAATTCCTTGCTGAGCTCACAATACATGTTTGGAATCACAATTCCACTTCTATGTCCCCATTCCAATATGAGACCACAATTCTGGTTTGGAATCACAATTGCAGTTCCAAGCTCAGGGTCACAATTCCAGTCTGAGGTCACAATTCCAGTTTGGAATCACAAGTTCATTTCTATATCACAATTCCTTTCTAAGCACACAATTCCTGATTGGAATCACAATTCCGCTGCTATGTCACAATTAGAGACTGAGGGCAGAATTCCAGTTTGGAATCACAATTCCATTTGATGTCACAATTCCAGTCTGAACTCACAATTCCAGTTTGGAATCAAAATTGCAGATCAAGGCTTTAGGTCCCAATTCCAGTCTGAGCTCAAAATTCCGGTTTGGAATCACAATTGCAGTGAAAGGCTAGATGTCACATTTCCACTATGCATTCAGAAATGTAATTCAAAGCTCAGGGTCACAATTCCAGTCTGAGGTCACAATTCCAGTTTGGAATTACATTTGCAGATCAAGGCTTGAGCTCACAATTCCAGTTTGGAATCACAATTCCACTTCTATGTCCCCATTCCAATCTGTGGTCACAATTCCGGTTTGGAATCACAGTTCCATTTGATGTCACAATTCCAGTCTGAGCTCTGAATTCCAGTTTGGAATGAAAATTCGAGATCAAGGCTTGAGGTCCCAATTCCAGTCTGCTTTCGAAATTCCAGTTTGGAATCACAATTGCAGTGCAAGTCTTGAGGTCACAATTCCACTATGGAATCACAATTGCCGTTCAAAGCTCAGGGTCACAATTCCAGTCTGAGGTCACAATTCCGGTTTGCAATTACAATAGCAGATCAAGGCTTGAGCTCAAAATTCCAGTTTGGAATCACAATTTCATTTCTATATCACAATTCCTTACTGACCTCACAATACATGTTTGGAATCATAATTCCACTTCTATGTCCCCATTCCAATGTGTGGTCACAATTCCGGTTTGGAATCACAGTTCCATTTGATGTCACAATTCCAGTCCGAGGTCACAATTCCAGTTTGGAATTACAATTGCAGATGAAGGCTTGAGCTCACAATTCCAGTTTGGAATCACAAGTTCATTTCTATATCACAATTCCTTTCTAAGCTCACAATTCCTGATTGGAATCACAATTCCTCTACTATGTCACAATTAGAGACTGAGGGCAGAATTCCAGTTTGGAATCACAATTCCATTTTATGTCACAATTCCAGTTTGAGCTCACAATTCCAGTTTCGAATCAAAATTGCATATTAAGGCTTGAGATTCCAATTACTGGCTGGGGTCACAATTCCCGATTGGAATCACAATTGCAGTGCTAGTCTAGATGTCACATTTCCACTATGGAATCAGAAATGCAATTCAACGCTCAGGGTCACAATTCCAGTCTGAGGTCACAATTCCAGTTTGGAATTACAGTTGCAGATCAAGGCTTGAGCTCACAATTCCAGTTTGGAATCACAATTTCATTTCTATATCACAATTCCTTTCTAAGCTCACAATTCCTTATTAGAATCAAAATTCCTCTACTATGTCACAATTATAGACTGAGGGCAGAATTCCAGTTTGGAATCACAATTCCATTTTATGTCACAATTCCAGTCTGAGGTCACAATTCCAGTTTGGAATCAAAATGGCAGATCAAGGCTTGAGGTCCCAAATCCAGTCTGAGGTCACAATTCCAGTTTGGATTTACAGTTGCAGATCAAGGCTAGAGCTCACAATTCCAGTTTGGAATCACAAGTTCATTTCTATATCACAATTCCTTGCAGAGCTCACAATACATGTTCGGAATCAGAATTCCACTTCTATGACCCCATTCCAATCTGAGATCACAATTCTGGTTTGGAATCACAATTGAAGTGCAAGGCTAGAGATCAAAATTTCGATATGGAATCACAATTGCAGTTCAAAGATGAGGGTCACAATTCCAATCTGAGATCACAATTCCTGTTTGGAATTACAATTGCAGATCAAGGCTTGAGCTCACAATTCCAGTTTGGAATCACAAGTTCATTTCTTTATCACAATTCCTTTCTAAGGACACAATTCCTGATTGGAATCACAATTCCGCTGCTATGTCACAATTAGAGACTGAGGGCAGAATTCCAGTTTGGAATCACAATTCCATTCGATGTCACAATTCCAGTTTGAGCTCACAATTCCAGTTTGGAATCAAAATTGCAGATCAAGGCTTGAGGTCACAATTCCACTATGGAATCACAATTGCCGTTCAAAGCTCAGGGTCACAATTCCAGTCTGAGGTCACAATTCCAGTTTGGAATTAAAATTGCAGATCAAGGCTTGAGCTCACAATTCCAGTTTGGAATCACAATTTCATTTCTATATCACAATTCCTTGCTGAGCTCACAATTCCAATTTGGAATCACAATTCCACTTCTATGTCCCCATTCCAATCTGTGGTCACAATTCCGGTTTGGAATCACAATTCCATGTTATGTCATAATTTCAGTCTGAGCTCACAATTCCAGTTTGGAATCAAAATTGCAGATCAAGGCTTGAGGTCCCAATTCGAGTCTGAGCTCACAATTCCGGTTTGGAATGAAAATTGCAGTGCAAGGCAAGAGGTCACAATTCCATTATGGAATCACAATTGCAGTTCAAAGCTCAGGGTCACAATTCCAGTCTGAGGTCACAATTCCAGTTTGGAATTGCAATTGTAGATCAAGGCTTGAGCTCACAATTCCAGTTTGGAATCACAAGTTCATTTCTATATCACAATTCCTTTCTAAGGACACAATTCCTGATTGGAATCACAATTCCACTGCTATGTCACAATTATAGACTGAGGGCAGAATTCCGGTTTGGAATCACAATTCCATTTGATGTCACAATTCCAGTCTCAACTCACAATTCCAGTTTGGAATCAAAATTGCAGTGAAAGGCTAGATATCACATTTCCACTATGCATTCAGAAATTAAATTCAAAGCTCACGGTCACAATTCCAGTCTAAGGTCACAATACCAGTTTGGAATTACAGTTGCAGATCAAGGCTTGAGCTTACAATTCAAGTTTGGAATCAGAATACCATTTTATGCCACAATTCCAGTCTGAGGTCACAATTCCAGTTTGGATTTACAATTGCAGATCACATCTTGAGCTCACAATTCCAGTTTGGATTCACAATTTCATTTCTATGTCACAATTCCTTGCTGAGCTCACAATACATGTTTGGAATCACAATTCCACTTCTATGTCCCCATCCCAATATGAGACCACAATTCTGGTTTGGAATCACAATTGCAGTGCAAGGCTAGAGATCAAAATTTCGATATGGAATCACAATTGCAGTTCCAAGCTCAGGGTCACAATTCCAGTCTGAGGTCACAATTCCAGTTTGGAATCACAAGTTCATTTCTATATCACAATTCCTTTCTAAGCACACAATTCCTGATTGGAATCACAATTCCGCTGCTATGTCACAATTAGAGACTGAGGGCAGAATTCCAGTTTGGAATCACAATTCCATTTGATGTCACAATTCCAGTCTGAACTCACAATTCCAGTTTGGAATCAAAATTGCAGATCAAGGCTTTAGGTCCCAATTCCAGTCTGAGCTCAAAATTCCGGTTTGGAATCACAATTGCAGTGAAAGGCTAGATGTCACATTTCCACTATGCATTCAGAAATGTAATTCAAAGCTCAGGGTCACAATTCCAGTCTGAGGTCACAATTCCAGTTTGGAATTACATTTGCAGATCAAGGCTTGAGCTCACAATTCCAGTTTGGAATCACAATTCCACTTCTATGTCCCCATTCCAATCTGTGGTCACAATTCCGGTTTGGAATCACAGTTCCATTTGATGTCACAATTCCAGTCTGAGCTCTGAATTCCAGTTTGGAATGAAAATTCGAGATCAAGGCTTGAGGTCCCAATTCCAGTCTGCTTTCGAAATTCCAGTTTGGAATCACAATTGCAGTGCAAGTCTTGAGGTCACAATTCCACTATGGAATCACAATTGCCGTTCAAAGCTCAGGGTCACAATTCCAGTCTGAGGTCACAATTCCGGTTTGCAATTACAATAGCAGATCAAGGCTTGAGCTCAAAATTCCAGTTTGGAATCACAATTTCATTTCTATATCACAATTCCTTACTGACCTCACAATACATGTTTGGAATCATAATTCCACTTCTATGTCCCCATTCCAATGTGTGGTCACAATTCCGGTTTGGAATCACAGTTCCATTTGATGTCACAATTCCAGTCCGAGGTCACAATTCCAGTTTGGAATTACAATTGCAGATGAAGGCTTGAGCTCACAATTCCAGTTTGGAATCACAAGTTCATTTCTATATCACAATTCCTTTCTAAGCTCACAATTCCTGATTGGAATCACAATTCCTCTACTATGTCACAATTAGAGACTGAGGGCAGAATTCCAGTTTGGAATCACAATTCCATTTTATGTCACAATTCCAGTTTGAGCTCACAATTCCAGTTTCGAATCAAAATTGCATATTAAGGCTTGAGATTCCAATTACTGGCTGGGGTCACAATTCCCGATTGGAATCACAATTGCAGTGCTAGTCTAGATGTCACATTTCCACTATGGAATCAGAAATGCAATTCAACGCTCAGGGTCACAATTCCAGTCTGAGGTCACAATTCCAGTTTGGAATTACAGTTGCAGATCAAGGCTTGAGCTCACAATTCCAGTTTGGAATCACAATTTCATTTCTATATCACAATTCCTTTCTAAGCTCACAATTCCTTATTAGAATCAAAATTCCTCTACTATGTCACAATTATAGACTGAGGGCAGAATTCCAGTTTGGAATCACAATTCCATTTTATGTCACAATTCCAGTCTGAGGTCACAATTCCAGTTTGGAATCAAAATGGCAGATCAAGGCTTGAGGTCCCAAATCCAGTCTGAGGTCACAATTCCAGTTTGGATTTACAGTTGCAGATCAAGGCTAGAGCTCACAATTCCAGTTTGGAATCACAAGTTCATTTCTATATCACAATTCCTTGCAGAGCTCACAATACATGTTCGGAATCAGAATTCCACTTCTATGACCCCATTCCAATCTGAGATCACAATTCTGGTTTGGAATCACAATTGAAGTGCAAGGCTAGAGATCAAAATTTCGATATGGAATCACAATTGCAGTTCAAAGATGAGGGTCACAATTCCAATCTGAGATCACAATTCCTGTTTGGAATTACAATTGCAGATCAAGGCTTGAGCTCACAATTCCAGTTTGGAATCACAAGTTCATTTCTTTATCACAATTCCTTTCTAAGGACACAATTCCTGATTGGAATCACAATTCCGCTGCTATGTCACAATTAGAGACTGAGGGCAGAATTCCAGTTTGGAATCACAATTCCATTCGATGTCACAATTCCAGTTTGAGCTCACAATTCCAGTTTGGAATCAAAATTGCAGATCAAGGCTTGAGGTCACAATTCCACTATGGAATCACAATTGCCGTTCAAAGCTCAGGGTCACAATTCCAGTCTGAGGTCACAATTCCAGTTTGGAATTAAAATTGCAGATCAAGGCTTGAGCTCACAATTCCAGTTTGGAATCACAATTTCATTTCTATATCACAATTCCTTGCTGAGCTCACAATTCCAATTTGGAATCACAATTCCACTTCTATGTCCCCATTCCAATCTGTGGTCACAATTCCGGTTTGGAATCACAATTCCATGTTATGTCATAATTTCAGTCTGAGCTCACAATTCCAGTTTGGAATCAAAATTGCAGATCAAGGCTTGAGGTCCCAATTCGAGTCTGAGCTCACAATTCCGGTTTGGAATGAAAATTGCAGTGCAAGGCAAGAGGTCACAATTCCATTATGGAATCACAATTGCAGTTCAAAGCTCAGGGTCACAATTCCAGTCTGAGGTCACAATTCCAGTTTGGAATTGCAATTGTAGATCAAGGCTTGAGCTCACAATTCCAGTTTGGAATCACAAGTTCATTTCTATATCACAATTCCTTTCTAAGGACACAATTCCTGATTGGAATCACAATTCCACTGCTATGTCACAATTATAGACTGAGGGCAGAATTCCGGTTTGGAATCACAATTCCATTTGATGTCACAATTCCAGTCTCAACTCACAATTCCAGTTTGGAATCAAAATTGCAGTGAAAGGCTAGATATCACATTTCCACTATGCATTCAGAAATTAAATTCAAAGCTCACGGTCACAATTCCAGTCTAAGGTCACAATACCAGTTTGGAATTACAGTTGCAGATCAAGGCTTGAGCTTACAATTCAAGTTTGGAATCAGAATACCATTTTATGCCACAATTCCAGTCTGAGGTCACAATTCCAGTTTGGATTTACAATTGCAGATCACATCTTGAGCTCACAATTCCAGTTTGGATTCACAATTTCATTTCTATGTCACAATTCCTTGCTGAGCTCACAATACATGTTTGGAATCACAATTCCACTTCTATGTCCCCATCCCAATATGAGACCACAATTCTGGTTTGGAATCACAATTGCAGTGCAAGGCTAGAGATCAAAATTTCGATATGGAATCACAATTGCAGTTCCAAGCTCAGGGTCACAATTCCAGTCTGAGGTCACAATTCCAGTTTGGAATCACAAGTTCATTTCTATATCACAATTCCTTTCTAAGCACACAATTCCTGATTGGAATCACAATTCCGCTGCTATGTCACAATTAGAGACTGAGGGCAGAATTCCAGTTTGGAATCACAATTCCATTTGATGTCACAATTCCAGTCTGAACTCACAATTCCAGTTTGGAATCAAAATTGCAGATCAAGGCTTTAGGTCCCAATTACAGTCTGAGCTCAAAATTCCTGTTTGGAATCACAATTGCAGTGAAAGGCTAGATGTCACATTTCCACTATGGAATCAGAAATGCAATTCAAAGCTCAGGGTCACAATTCCAGTCTGAAGTCACAATTCCAGTTTGGAATTACAGTTGCAGATCACGGCTTGAGCTCACAATTCCAGTTTGGAATCACAATTCCACTTCTATGTCCCCATTCCAATCTGTGGTCACAATTCCGGTTTGGAATCACAGTTCCATTTGATGTCACAATTCCAGTCTGAGGTCACAATTCCAGTTTGGAATTACAATTGCAGATGAAGGCTTGAGCTCACAATTCCAGTTTGGAATCACAAGTTCATTTCTATATCACAATTCCTTTCTAAGATCACAATTCCTTATTAGAATCACAATTCCTCTACTATGTCACAATTAGAGACTGAGGGCAGAATTCCAGTTTGGAATTACAATTCCATTTTATGTCACAATTTCAATCAGGGCTCACAATTCCAGTTTGGAATCAAAATTGCACATGAAGGCTAGAGATTCCAATTACAGTCTGAGGTCACAATACCCGATAGGAATCACAATTGCAGTGCAAGGCTAGATGTCACATTTCCACTATGGAATCAGAAATGCAATTCAACGCTCAGGGTCACAATTCCAGTCTGAGGTCACAATTCCAGTTTGGAATTACAGTTGCAGATCAAGGCTTGAGCTCACAATTCCAGTTTGGAATCACAAGTTCGTTTCTATATCACAATTCCATTCTAAGCTCACATTTCCTGATGGGAATCACAATTCCTCTACTATGTCACAATTAGAGACTGAGGGCAGAATTCCAGTTTGGAATCACAATTCCATTTTATGTCACAATTTCAATCAGAGCTCACAATTCCAGTTTGGAATCAAAATTGCACATCAAGGCTCGAGATTCCAATTACAGGCTGCGGTCACAATTCCCGATTGGAATCACAATTGCAGTGCAAGGCTAGATGTCACATTTCCACTATGGAATCAGAAATGCAATTCAAAGCTCAGGGTCACAATTCCAGTCTGAGGGCACAATTGCAGTTTGGAATTACAATTACAGATCAAGGCTTGAGCTCACAATTCCAGTTTGGAATCACAATTTCTTTTCTATATCACAATTCCTTTCTAAGCTCACAATTCCTGACTGGAATCACAATTCCTCTTCTATGTCACAATTAGAGACTGAGGGCAGAATTCCAGTTTGGAATCACAATTCCATTTTAAGTCACCATTTCAGTTTGAGCTCACAATTCCAGTTTGGAATCACAATTTTATTTTTATATCACAATTCCTTTCTAAGCTCACAATTCCTGATTGGAATCACAATTCCTCTACTATGTCACAATTAGAGACTGAGGGCAGAAGTCCAGTTTGGAATCACAATTACATTTCATGTCATAATTCCAATCTGAACTCACAATTTCAGTCTGGAATCAAAATTGCAGATCAAGGCTTGAGGTCCCTATTACAGTCTGCGGTCACAATTCCGGAATGGATTCAAAATTGGAGTGCAAGCCTAGAGGTGACAATTCCACTATGGAATCACAATTGCCGTTCAAAGCTCAGGGTCACAATTCCAGTCTGATGTCACAATTCCAGTTTGGAATCACAAGTTCATTTCTATATCACACTTCCTTGCTGAGCTCACAATACATGTTTGGAATCACAATTCCACTTCTATGTCCCCATCCCAATCTGAGATCGCAATTCTGGTTTGGAATCACAATTGCAGTGCAAGGCTAGAGATCAAAAGTTCCGTATGGAATCACAATTGCAGTTCAAAGCTCAGGGTCACAATTCCAGTCTGAGGTCACAATTCCAGTTTGGAATTGCAATTTCATTTCTATATCACAATTCCTTTCTAAGCACACAATTCCTGATTGGAATCACAATTCTGCTGCTATGTCACAATTAGAGACTGAGGGCAGAATTCCAGTTTGGAATCACAATTCCATTTGATGTCACAATTCCAGTCTCAGCTCACAATTCCAGTTTGGAATCAAAATTGCAGATCAAGGCTTGAGGTCCCAATTCCAGTCTGAGGTCACAATTCCAGTTTGGAATTACAGTTGCAGATCAAGGCTTGAGCTCACAATTCCAGTTTGGAATCACATGTTCATTTCTATATCACAATTCCTTTCTAAGATCACAATTCCTGATTAGAATCACAATTCCTCTACTATGTCACAATTAGAGGCTGAGGGCAGAATTCCAGTTTGGAATCACAATTCCATTTTATGTCACAATTTCAATCAGAGCTCACAATTCCAGTTTGGAATCAAAATTGCACATCAAGGCTAGAGATTCCAATTACAGGCTGCGGTCACAATTCCCGTTTGGAAACAAAATTGCAGTGCAAGGCTAGATGTCACCATTCCACTATGGAATCACAATTGCAGTTCAAAGGTTAGGGTCACAATTCCAGTCTAAGGTCACAATTCCAGTTTGGAATTACAATTACAGATCAAGGCTTGAGCTCACAATTCCAGTTTGGAACGACATGTTCATTTCTACATCACAATTCCTTTCTAAGCTCACAATTCCTGATTGGAATGAGAATTCCGCATCTATGTCACAATAAGAGACTGAGAGCAGAATTCCAGTTTGGAATTACAATTCCATTAGATGTCACAATTCCAGTCTGAGCTCACAATTCCAGTTTCTAATCACAAATTCATTTCTATATCACAATTCCAGACTGAGCTCAGAATTCGTGATTGGAATCATAATTCCTCTACTATGTCCCCAATCCAATCTGTGGTCACAATTCCTGATTGGAATCACAATTCCTCTACTATGTCACAATTAGAGACTGAGGACAGAATTCCAGTTTGGAATCACAATTCCATTTTATGTCACAATTTGAATCTGAGCTCACAATTCCAGTTTGGAATCAAAACTCGAGATCAAGGCTTGAGGTCACAATTATAGTGTGAGATCACAATACCGGTTTGGAATCACAATGGCAGTGCAAGGCTAGAGGTCACAATTCCACTAGGGAATCACAATTGCTTTATCAAACTCAGGGTCAGAATTCCAGTCTGAGGTCACAATTGCAGTTTGCAATTACAATAGCAGATCAAGGCTTGAGCTCACAATTCCAGTTTGGAATCACAATTTCATTTCTATATCACAATTCCTTTCTAAGCTCACAATTCCTGATTGGAATCACAATTTCATTTCTATATCACAATTCCTTTCTAAGCTCACAATTCCTGATTGGAATCATAATTCTTCTACTATATCCCCATTCCAATCTGTGGTCAAAATTCCAGTTTGGAATCACAATTCCATTTGATGTCTCAATTTCAGTCTGAGCTCACAATTCCAGTTTGGAATCAAAATTGCAGATGAAATCTTGAGGTCACAATTCCAGTCTGAGCTCACAATTCCAGTTTGGAATCAAAATTCCAGATAATGTCTTGAGGTCCCAATTACCTTCTGAGGTCACAATTCCGGTTTGGAATTACAATTGCAGATCAAGGCTTGAGCTCACAATTCCTGTTTGGAATCACAATTCCATTTGATGTGACAATTCCTATCTGAGCTCACAATTCCAGTTTGGAATCACAATTATATTTCAAGTCTTGAGGTCAAAATTCCAGTCTGAGATCACAATCCCGGTTTGGAATCAAAATTGCAGTGCAAGGCTAGAGGTCACAATTCCACAATGGAATCACAATTGCAGTTCAAAGCTCAGGGTCACAATTCAAATCTGAGGTCACAATTCCAGTTTGGAATTACAATTGCAGATCAAGGCTTGAGCTCACAATTCCAGATTGGAATCACAAGTTCATTTCTGTATCACAATTCTTTTCTAAGCTCACAATTCCTGATTGGAATCACAATTCCTCTTCTATGTCACAATTAGAGACTGAGGGCAGAATTCCAGTTTGGAATCACAATTCCATTTTATGTCACAATTTCAATCTGAGCTCACAATTCCAGTTTGGCATCACAATTGGAGTGCAAGGCTAGAGGTCACAATTACAGTCGGCGGTCACAATTCCGGATTGGAATCAAAATTGCAGTGCAAGGCTAGATGTCACATTTCCACTATGCATTCAGAAATGCAATTCAAAGCTCAGGGTCGCAATTCTAGTCTGAGATCACAATTCCAGTTTGGAATTACAGTTGCAGATCAAGGCTTGAGCTCACAATTCCAGTTTGGATTCACAACACCATTTTTTGCCACAATTCCAGTCTGAGCTCACAATTCCAGTTCGGAATCATAATACCACATCAAGGCTTGAAGTCCGAATGCAAATCTGCGTTCACAATTCCAGATTGCAATCACAATTGGAGTGCAAGGCTAGAGGTCACTATTCCACTATGGAATCACAATTGCAGTTCAAAGATCAGGGTCACAATTGCAGTCTGAGGTCACAATTCCAGATTGGAATTACAATTGCAAATCCAGGCCTGATCTCAAAATTCCTGCTTGGAATCACAATTTCATTTCTATATCACAATTACTTACTGCGCTCAAAATACCTGTTTGGAACCACAATTCCATTTGATGCCACAATTCCAGTCTGAGCTCACAATTCCAGTTTGGAATCACAATTGCAGTGCAAGGCTAGAGGTCACAATTCCACTATGGAATCAATATTGCAGTTCAAAGCCCAGGGTCACAATTCCAGTATCAGGTCAGAATTCCAGTTTGTAATGGCAATTCCAGTGCAAGGCTAGAGGTCACAATTCCACTATGGAATCACAATTGCACTTCAAATATCAGGGTCACAATTGCAGTCTGAGGTCTCAATTCCAGTTTGGAATCACAATTGCAGTTCATGGCTAGAGGTCACAATTCCACATTGGAATCACAATTGCAGTTCAAAGCCCAGGGTCAAAATTCCAGTATCAGGTCAGAATTCCAGTTTGGAATGACAATTCCAGTGGAAGGCTAGAGGTCATAATTCCACTATGGAATCACAATTGCAGTTCAAAGCTCAGGGTCACAATTGCAGTCTGAGGTCACAATTCCAGTTTGGATTTACAATTGCTGATCACATCTTGAGCTCACAATTCCAGTTTGGAATCACAATTTCATTTCTATATCACAATTCCAGTCTGATCTCACAATACATGTTTGGAATCACAATTCCACTTCTATGTCCCCATTCCAATATGAGATCACAATTCTGGTTTGGAATCACAATTGCAGTGCAAGGCTAGAGAAAAAATTTCGATATGGAATCACAATTGCAGTTCAAAGCTCTGGGTTACAATTCCAGTCTGAGATCACAATTCCAGATTGGAATTACAATTGCAGATCAAGGCTTGAACTCACAATTCCAGTTTGGAATCACAAATTCATTTCTATATCACAATTCCAGACTGAGCTCAAAATACCTGTTTGGAATCACAATTCCAATTCTATGTCAGAATTAGAGGCTGAGGGCAGTATTCCAGTTTGCAATCCCAATTCCATTTGATGTCACAATTCCAGTCTGAGCTCACAATTCCAGTTTGGAATCACAATTGCAGTGCATGACTAGAGGTCACAATTCGACTATGGAATCACGATTGCAGTTCAAAACTCAGGGTCACAATTCCAGTCTGAGGTCACAATTCCAGTTTGGAATTAAAATAGCAGATCAAGGCTTGAGCTCAGAAATCCAGTTTGGAATGGCAATTTCATTTCTATATTACAATTCCAGACTGAGCTCAAAATACCTGTTTGGAATCACAATTCCACGTCTATGTCACAATTAGAGACTGAGGGCAGTATTCCAGTTTGGAATCCCAATTACAGTTGATGTCACAATTCCAATTTGGAATCACAATTGCAGTGCAAGGCTAGAGGTCACAATACCACTATGGAATCACAATTGCACTTCAAAGCTGCGAGTCACAATTCCAGTCTGAGGTCAAAGGTCCGGTTTGGAATTACAATTGCAGATCAGGGCTTGAGCTCACAATTCCTGTTTGGAATCACAATTCCATTTGATATCACAATTCCAATCTGCGGTCACAATTCCTCTTTGGAATCACAATTGCAGTGCAAAGCTTGACGTCCCCATTCCAGTCTCTGGTCACAATTCCAGTTTGGAATCACAATTGCAGTGCAAGGCTAGAGGACACAATTCCACTATGGAATCACAATTGCAGTTCAAAGCTCCCGGTTACAATTCCAGTTTGAGGTCACAATTCCAGGTTGGAATTACAATTGCTGATCAAGGCTTGAGCTCACAATTCCAGTTTGGAATCACAATTTCATTTCTATTTCACAATACCAGACTGAGCTCACAATACGTGTTTGGAATCACAATTCTAATTCTTGTCAGAATTTGAGACTGAGAGCAGTATTCCAGTTTGGAATCCCAATTACAGTTTATGTCACAATTCCAGTCTGAGCTCACAATTCCTGTTTGGAATCGCAATTGCAGTGCAAGGCTAGAGGTCACAATTCCACTATGGAATCGCAATTGCAGTTCAAAGCTCAGGGTCACAATTCCAGTCTGAGGTCACAATTCCAGTTTGGAATTACAATTGCAGATCAAGGCTTGAGCTCAAAATTCCTGTTTGGAATCACAATTTCATTTCTATATCACAATTTCGGACTGCGCTCAAAATACCTGATTGGAATCACAATTCCACTTCTATGTCACAATTACAGACTGAGGACAGAATTCCAGTTTGGAATCATAATTACCTTTTATGTCGCAATTTCAATCTGAAGTCACAGTTCCAGTCTGGAATCACGATTCCAGTTTGAGGTCGCAATTCCATTTTGGGATGACAATTCCGGTTCGGAATCGCAAATCCAGTGGGAATCATAATTCCTTTTCAGAATCACAATTCCAGTTCGGTATTACAATTCCATTTCGAAATTACAATTCCAGTCTGAGCTCACAATTCCAGTTTGGAATCACAATTGCAGATCAAGGCTTGAGCTCCCAATTCTAGTCTGCGCTCAAAATTCCTGTTTGGATTCACAATTAAATTTCAAGGCTTGAGGTCGCAATTTCAGTCTGAGGTCACAGTTGAGGTTTGGAATCAAAATTGCAGTGCAAGGCAAGAGGTCACAATTCCACTATGGAATCACAATTGCAGTTCAAAGATCAGGGTCACAATTCCAGTCTGAGGTCACAATTCCAGTTTGCAATTACAATTGCAGATCAGGGCTTGAGCTTACAATTCCAGTTTGGAATCACAATTCTATTTGATATAACAATTCCAGTTTGCGTATACAATTCCGCTTTGGAATCACAATTGCAGTGCAAAGCTTGATGTCCCCATTCCAGTCTCTGGTCACAATTCCGGTTTGGAATCACAAATGCAGTGCAAGGCTAGAGGTCACAATTCCACTATGGAATCACAATTGCAGTTCAAAGCTCCGGGTTACAACTCCAGTCTGAGGTCACAATTCCAGATTGGAATTACAATTGCAGATCAAGGCTTGAGCTCACAATTCCATTTTGGAGTCACAATTTCATTTCTATATCACAATTCCAGACTGAGCTCAAAATACCTGTTTGGAATCACAATTCCAATTCTATGTCACAATTAGAGACTGAGGGCAGTATTCCACTTTGGAATCCCAATTACAGTTTATGTCACAATTCCAGTCTGAGCTCACAATTCCAGTTTGGAATCTCAATTGCAGTGCAAGGCTTGAGGTCACAATTCCACTATGGAATCACAATTGCAGTTCAAAGCTCAGGGTCACAATTCCAGTATGAGGTCACAAGTCCAGTTTGGAATTACAATTGCAGATCAGGGCTTGAGCTTACAATTCCAGTTTGCAACCACAATTCCATTTGATATTACATATCCAGACTGTGGACAAAATTCCGCCTTGGAATCACAATTGCAGTGCAAAGCTTGACGTCCCCATTCCAGTCTCTGGTCACAATTCCGGTTTGGAATCACAATTGCAGTGCAAGGCTAGAGGTCCGAAGTCCAGGCTGCGCTCAAAATTCCTGTTTGGAATCATAATTCCATTTCAGGGCCTATGGTCGCAATTTCAGTCTGAGGTCACAGTTGAAGTTTGGACTGACAATTGCAGATCAAGGCTATAGGTCACAATTCCTGTCTGGAATCACAATTTCATTTCTATATCACAATTCATTTCTCAGCTCACAATACCTGTTGGGAATCACAATTCCACTTCTATTTCCCAATTAGAGCCTGATGTCACAGTTGAGGTTTAGAATCACAATTGCATTTCAGGGTTTCAGGTCGCAAATCCAGTTTAAGGTCACAATTCCGGTTTGGAATCAAAATTGCAGATCAAGGCTTGAGCTCACAATTCCAGTTTAGAATCACAATTTCACCTCTATGTTACAATTAGAGAATGAGAGCAGAATTGCAGTTTGGAATCAGAATTCCATTTGATGTCACAACTCCAGCCTGAGATCACAATTCCAGTTTGGAATCACAATTGCAGTTCAAAGCTCAGGGTCACAATTCCAGTCTGCGGTCACACTTCCAGTTTGGAATTACAATTTAAGATCAAGGCTTGAGCTCACAATTCCAGTTTGGAATCACAATTTCATTTCTATAACGCAATTCCTTTCTAAGCTTAAAATACCTGTTTGGGATCACAATTCCACTTCTATGTCACGATTAGAGACTAAGAGCAGAATTCCAGTTTGGAATCTCTATTGAAGTTGAAGGCTTTAGGTCCCAATTCCAGTCTGCGGTCACAATTCCAGTTTGGAATCGCTGTTGCATATCAAGGCTAGAATCTCAAATCCAGTTTAGAATCACAATTACAATTCAAAGCTCAGGTTCACAATTTCAGTCTGAGGTCAGAATTCCAGTTTGGAATTACAATTGGACATCAAGGCCTGAGCTCACAATTCCAGTTTGGAATCACAAGTTCATTTCTATATCACAATTCCAGTCTGAGCACACAATTCCGGTTTGCAATCACAATTGCAGTGCAAGTCTAGAGGTCACTATTCCACTATGGAATCACAGTTGCAGTTCAAAGCACAGGGTCACAATTCCAGTCTGAGGTCACAATTCCAGTTTGGAATTACAATAGCAGATCAAGGCTTGAGATCACAATTGCAGTTTGGAATCACAATTTGATTTTTATATCACAATTCCAGGCTGAGCTCAAAATACCTGTTTGGAATCACAAATTCAGATGAAGACTTGAGGTCCCAATTCCAGTCTGAGATCACAATCCCGGTTTGGAATCACAATTGCAGTTCAAATCTCAGGGTCAAAATTTCAGTCTGAGATCACAATTGCAGTTTGGATTTATACTTGCAGATCAAGGGTGGAGCTCACAATTCCAGTTTGGAATCACAATTTCATTTCTATATCGCAATTCCTTTCTATGCTCAAAATACCTCTTTGGAATCACAATTGCACTTCTATGTCACGATTAGAGACTGAGGACAAAATTCCAGTTTGAAATCACAATTTCATTTCTATATCACAATTACAGATTGAGCTCAAAATACGTGTTTGGAATCACATTTTCACTTCTATGTGACAAGTAGAGAATGAGAGCAGAATTCCAGTTTGGAATCGAAATACCATTTATGTCAAAATTCCAGTCTGAGCTCACAATTCCAGTTTGGAATCAAAATTGCAGATCAAGGCTTGAGGTCCCAATTCCAGTCTGAGCTCACAATTCCGGTTTGGAATTACAATTGCAGATCAAGGCTAGAGCTTAAAATTCCAGTTTGGAATCACAATTCCACTTCTATGTCACAATTACAGAAAGAGGGCAGAATTCCTGTTTGGAATCACAATTGCAGATCAAGGCTTGAGGTCCCAATTTCAGTCTGCATTCACAATTCCAGTTCGGAATGACAATTGCAGTGCAAGGCTAGAATTCACTATTCTACTATGGAATCACAAGTGCAGTTCAAAGCTCAGGGTCCTAATTCCAGTCTGTGGTCACAATTCCAGTTTGGAATTAGAATTGCAGATCAAGGCTTGAGCTCACAATTCCAGTTTGGAATCACAATTTCATTTCTATATCGCAATTCCTCTCTATGCTCAAAATACCTGATTGGAATCACAATTACACTTCTATGTCACGATTAGAGACTGAGGACAAAATTCCAGTTTGAAATCACAATTTCATTTCTATATCACAATTCCACACTGAGCTCACAATACCTGTTTGGAATCACAATTCCATTTGATGTCACAATTCCAGTCTGTGATCACAATTCCGGTTTGGATTCACAATTGTAGTGCAAGGCTAGAGGTCACAATTCCACTATGGAATCACAATTGCAGTTCAAAACTCAGGGTCGCAATTCAAGTCTGAGGTCACTATTCCAGTTTGGAATTACAATTGCAGATCAAGGCTTGAGCTCGCAGTTCAATTTGGAATCAAAATTTCATTTCTATATTACAATTCGTTTCTAAGCTGAAAATACCTGTTTGGAATAATAATTTCACTTCTATGTCGCAATTAAAGACTGAATGCAGAATTCCAGTTTGGAATCACAATTCCATTTGATGTAACAATTGCAGTCTGTGCTCACAATTCCTGTTTGGAATCACAATTGCAGATCAAGGCTTGAGGTTCCCATTCCAGTCTGCGGTGCCAATTCCGGTTTGGAATCACAATTGCAGTGCAAGGCTAGAGGTCACAATTCCACTATGGAATCACAATTGCAGTTCAAAGGTCAGGGTGAAAATTCCATTCCGGGGTCACAATTCCAGTTTGGAATTACAATTGCAGATCAAGGCTTGAGCTCACAATTCCAGTTTGGAATCACATTCAATTTCTATATCACAATTCCCGTCTGAGCTCACAATTCCAGTTTGGAATCACAATTTGATTTCTCTATCACAATTACAGACTGAGCTCACTGTACCTGTTTGGAATCATAATTCCACTTCTATATCGCAATTACAGACTGAGGGCAGAATTCCAATTTGGAATCACAATTTCATTTGATGCCACAATTCCAGTCTGAGCTCATAATTCCAGTTTGGAATCAAAATTGCAGATCAAGGCTTGAGGTCCCAATTCCAGTCTGCAGTCAAAATTCCGGTTTGGAACCACAATTGCAGTTCAAGGCTAGAGGTCACAATACCCCTATGGAATCCCAATTGCAGTTCAAAGCTCAGGGTCACAATTCCAGTCTGAGGTCATAATTCTAGTTTGGAATTACAATTGCAGATCAAGGCTAGAGGTCACAATTCCAGTTTGGAATCACCATTTGATTTTTATATCACAATTCCAGTCTGAGGTCATAATACCTGTTTGGAATCACAATTTCAGATGAAGGCTTGAGGTCCCAATTCCAGTCTGAGTTCACAATCCCGGTTTGGAATCACAATTGCAGTTCAAATCTCAGGGTCAAAATTTCAGTCTGAGGTCACAATTCCAGTTTGGAATTACAATTGCAGATCAAGGCTTGAGCTCACAATTCCAGTTTGGAATCACCATTTGATTTTTATATCACAATTCCAGTCTGAGCTCAAAATACCTGTTTGGAATCACAATTGTAGACGAAGGCCTGAGGTTCCAATTCCAGTCTGAGATCACAATCCCGGTTTGGAATCTCAATTGCAGTTCAAAGCTCAGGGTCACAATTCCAGTCTGAGGTCATTATTCTAGTTTGGAATTACAATTGCAGATCAAGATTAGAGGTCACAATTCCAGTTTGGAATCTCCATTTGATTTTTATATCACAATTCCAGTCTGAGCTCATAATACCTGTTTGGAATCACAATTGCTGTTCAAGGCTAGAGGTCACAATTCCTCTGTGGAATCACAATTGCATTTCAAAGCTCAGGGTCACAATTCCATTCCGGGGTCACAATTCATGTTTGGAGTTACAATTGCAGATGAAGGCTTGAGCTCACACTTCCAATTAGGAATCACAATTTCATTTCTATATCACAATTCCAGACTGAGCTCACAATCCCAGTTTAGAATCACAAATCCACTTCTATGTCACAATTACAGACTGATGGCAGATTTCCAGTTTGGAATCACAATTCCATTTGATGTCACAATTCCAGTCTGAGCTCACAATTCCAGTTTGGAATCACAATTGCAGATGAAGTCTTGAGGTCTCAATTCCAGTCTGTGGTCACAATTCTAGTTTGGAATCACAAATCCACTTCTATGTCACAATTAGAGACTGATGGCAGAATTCCAGTTTGGAATCACAATTCCATTTTTTTTCACTGTCCAATTCTTTGGTCACAGTTCAAGTTTGGAATCAAAATCGCAGATCAAGGCTTGAGGTCCCAATTCCAGTGTGCGGTCACAATTCCAGTTCAGAATCACAATTGCAGTGCAAGGCTTGAGGTTCCAATTCCAGTCTGCGGTCACAATTCCAGATTGGAATTACAATTGCAGATCAAGGCTTGAGCTCACAATTCCAGTTTGGAATCACAATTTCATTTCTGTATCACAATTCATTTCTAAGCTCAAAATACCTGTTTGGAATCACAATTCCACGTCTATGTCGCAATTACAGACTGAGGGCAGAATTCAAATTTGGAATCACAATTCCATTTGATGTCACAATTCCAGTCTGAGCTCACTATTCCAGTTTGGAATCACAATTGCAGATCAAGGCTTGAGCAAACAATTCCAGTTCGGAATCACAATTTCATTTCTATATCAATTCCAGACTGAGCTCACAATACCTGTTTGGAATCACATTTCCACTTTTATATCGCAATTACAGACTGAGGGCAGAATTCCAGTTTGGAATCACAATTGCAGATCAAGGCTGGAGGTCCCAATTCCAGTCTGCGGTCACAATTCCAGACTGCAATCACAACTGGAGTGCAAGGCTAGACGTCACAATTCCACTAGCAAATCAAAATTGCATTAAAAACCTCAGGTCACAATTCCAGTCTGAGGTCACAATTCAAGTTTGGAATTACAATTGCAGATCAAGGCTTGAGCTCACTATTCCAGTTTGGAATCACAATTTCATTTCTATATCACAATTCCAGGCTGAGCTCAAAATACCTGTTTGGAATCACAATTTCAGATGAAGGCTTGAGGTCCCAATTCCAGTCTGAGATCAGAATCCCGGTTTGGAATCACAATTGCAGTTCAAATCTCAAGGTCAAAATTTCAGTCTGAGTTCACAATTCCAGTTTGGAATTACACTTGCAGATCAAGGCTGGAACTCAGAATTCCATTTTGGAATCACAATTTGATTTCTATATCACAATTCCATTCTGTGCTCTCAATTCCAGTTTGGAATCACAACTTCATTTCTATATCACAATTCCTTTCTAAGCTCAAAATACCTGTTTGGAATCACAATTTCATTTCAATATCACAATTCCAGTCGGAGCTAACAATTCCAGTTTGGAATTACAATTGCAGATCAAGGCTTGAGGTCCCAGTTCCAGGTTGAGAACACAATTTTGGTTTGGAATCTCAATTGCAGTGCAAGGCTTGAGGTCACAATTCCACTATGGAATCACAATTGCAGTTCAAAGCTCAGGGTCACAATTCCAGTATGAGGTCACAAGTCCAGTTTGGAATTACAATTGCAGATCAGGGCTTGAGCTTACAATTCCAGTTTGCAACCACAATTCCATTTGATATCACATATCCAGACTGTGGACAAAATTCCGCCTTGGAATCACAATTGCAGTGCAAAGCTTGACGTCCCCATTCCAGTCTCTGGTCACAATTCCGATTTGGAATCACAATTGCAGTGCAAGGCTAGAGGTCACAATTCGACTATGGAATCACAATTGCAGTTCAAAGCTCCGGGTTACAACTCCAGTCTGAGGTCACAATTCCAGATTGGAATTACAATTGCAGATCAAGGCTTGAGCTCACAATTCCATTTTGGAGTCACAATTTCATTTCTATATCACAATTCCAGACTGAGCTCAAAATACCTGTTTGGAATCACAATTCCAATTCTATGTCACAATTAGAGACTGAGGGCAGTATTCCACTTTGGAATCCCAATTACAGTTTATGTCACAATTCCAGTCTGAGCTCACAATTCCAGTTTGGAATCTCAATTGCAGTGCAAGGCTTGAGGTCACAATTCCACTATGGAATCACAATTGCAGTTCAAAGCTCAGGGTCACAATTCCAGTATGAGGTCACAAGTCCAGTTTGGAATTACAATTGCAGATCAGGGCTTGAGCTTACAATTCCAGTTTGCAACCACAATTCCATTTGATATCACATATCCAGACTGTGGACAAAATTCCGCCTTGGAATCACAATTGCAGTGCAAAGCTTGACGTCCCCATTCCAGTCTCTGGTCACAATTCCGGTTTGGAATCACAATTGCAGTGCAAGGCTAGAGGTCCGAAGTCCAGGCTGCGCTCAAAATTCCTGTTTGGAATCATAATTCCATTTCAGGGCCTATGGTCGCAATTTCAGTCTGAGGTCACAGTTGAAGTTTGGACTGACAATTGCAGATCAAGGCTATAGGTCACAATTCCTGTCTGGAATCACAATTTCATTTCTATATCACAATTCATTTCTCAGCTCACAATACCTGTTGGGAATCACAATTCCACTTCTATTTCCCAATTAGAGCCTGATGTCACAGTTGAGGTTTAGAATCACAATTGCATTTCAGGGTTTCAGGTCGCAAATCCAGTTTAAGGTCACAATTCCGGTTTGGAATCAAAATTGCAGATCAAGGCTTGAGCTCACAATTCCAGTTTAGAATCACAATTTCACCTCTATGTTACAATTAGAGAATGAGAGCAGAATTGCAGTTTGGAATCAGAATTCCATTTGATGTCACAACTCCAGCCTGAGATCACAATTCCAGTTTGGAATCACAATTGCAGTTCAAAGCTCAGGGTCACAATTCCAGTCTGCGGTCACACTTCCAGTTTGGAATTACAATTTAAGATCAAGGCTTGAGCTCACAATTCCAGTTTGGAATCACAATTTCATTTCTATAACGCAATTCCTTTCTAAGCTTAAAATACCTGTTTGGGATCACAATTCCACTTCTATGTCACGATTAGAGACTAAGAGCAGAATTCCAGTTTGGAATCTCTATTGAAGTTGAAGGCTTTAGGTCCCAATTCCAGTCTGCGGTCACAATTCCAGTTTGGAATCGCTGTTGCATATCAAGGCTAGAATCTCAAATCCAGTTTAGAATCACAATTACAATTCAAAGCTCAGGTTCACAATTTCAGTCTGAGGTCAGAATTCCAGTTTGGAATTACAATTGGACATCAAGGCCTGAGCTCACAATTCCAGTTTGGAATCACAAGTTCATTTCTATATCACAATTCCAGTCTGAGCACACAATTCCGGTTTGCAATCACAATTGCAGTGCAAGTCTAGAGGTCACTATTCCACTATGGAATCACAGTTGCAGTTCAAAGCACAGGGTCACAATTCCAGTCTGAGGTCACAATTCCAGTTTGGAATTACAATAGCAGATCAAGGCTTGAGATCACAATTGCAGTTTGGAATCACAATTTGATTTTTATATCACAATTCCAGGCTGAGCTCAAAATACCTGTTTGGAATCACAAATTCAGATGAAGACTTGAGGTCCCAATTCCAGTCTGAGATCACAATCCCGGTTTGGAATCACAATTGCAGTTCAAATCTCAGGGTCAAAATTTCAGTCTGAGATCACAATTGCAGTTTGGATTTATACTTGCAGATCAAGGGTGGAGCTCACAATTCCAGTTTGGAATCACAATTTCATTTCTATATCGCAATTCCTTTCTATGCTCAAAATACCTCTTTGGAATCACAATTGCACTTCTATGTCACGATTAGAGACTGAGGACAAAATTCCAGTTTGAAATCACAATTTCATTTCTATATCACAATTACAGATTGAGCTCAAAATACGTGTTTGGAATCACATTTTCACTTCTATGTGACAAGTAGAGAATGAGAGCAGAATTCCAGTTTGGAATCGAAATACCATTTATGTCAAAATTCCAGTCTGAGCTCACAATTCCAGTTTGGAATCAAAATTGCAGATCAAGGCTTGAGGTCCCAATTCCAGTCTGAGCTCACAATTCCGGTTTGGAATTACAATTGCAGATCAAGGCTAGAGCTTAAAATTCCAGTTTGGAATCACAATTCCACTTCTATGTCACAATTACAGAAAGAGGGCAGAATTCCTGTTTGGAATCACAATTGCAGATCAAGGCTTGAGGTCCCAATTTCAGTCTGCATTCACAATTCCAGTTCGGAATGACAATTGCAGTGCAAGGCTAGAATTCACTATTCTACTATGGAATCACAAGTGCAGTTCAAAGCTCAGGGTCCTAATTCCAGTCTGTGGTCACAATTCCAGTTTGGAATTAGAATTGCAGATCAAGGCTTGAGCTCACAATTCCAGTTTGGAATCACAATTTCATTTCTATATCGCAATTCCTCTCTATGCTCAAAATACCTGATTGGAATCACAATTACACTTCTATGTCACGATTAGAGACTGAGGACAAAATTCCAGTTTGAAATCACAATTTCATTTCTATATCACAATTCCACACTGAGCTCACAATACCTGGTCCTAATTCCAGTCTGAGGCCACAATTCCCGTTTGGAATTAAAACTGCTATTCAAGCCTCGAGGTCAAAATTCCGGTTTGCAATCACAATTGCAGTTCAAGGCTTGAGTTCACAATTCCAGTTTGGAATCACATTTGCATTTCAAGGATTGAGGTCACAATTGCAGTTTCAAATCACATGTGCATTTTAAGTCATGAGGCCACAATTCCAGTATGAGGACACAATTCCTGTTTGGAATCACAATTGCATTTCAAGTCTCAAGATCACAATTCCAGTCTGAGGCCCCAATTTCTGTTTGAAATCTAATTGTAGTTCAAGGCTCGAGGTCACAAATCCAGTCTGAGGTCACAATTCTTGTTTGGAATCACAATTGCAGTTAAAGGCTCGAGATCACAGTTCCAGTCTGAGGCCCCAATTCCGTTTTGTAATCACAGCTGCTTTTCATGTCTTGCGGTCACAATTCCAGTCTGAGGCCACAATTTCCATTTCGAATCACAACTGCAATTCAAGGCTCGAGGTCACTATTACAGTTTGGAATCACAAGAGCAGTTCATGGAATGAGGTCACAATTACTGTCTGAGGTCATAATTTCTGTTTGGAATCTCAATTGCACTTCAAAGCTCGAGGCAACAAATCCAGTCTGCGGTCACAATTCCAGTTTGGAATCAAAATTGCAGTTCAAGGCTTGAGATCACAATTCCTGTCTGAGTCCCCAATTCCGGTTTTGTAATCACAATTGCAGTACAAGGCTGGAGAACACAATTCCAGTCTGAGGTCCCGATATCGGTTTGGTATCACAACTGCAGCTCAAACCTCTAGGTCACAAATTCAGTGTGTGGTCACAAATCCCGTTTGGAATCAAATTTGCAGTTCAAGGGTCGAGATCACAATTCCAGTCTGAGGCCACAATTCCCGTTTGGAATCACAACTGCTATTCAAGGCTCGAGGTCACAATTCTAGTCTGAGGTCACAATTCCGGTTTGGAATCACATTAGCAGTTCAAGGCTTGATTTCACAATTCCGGTTTGAAATAACAATTGCATTTCAAGGCTTGAGGTCACAATTCCAGTTTGAAATCACATTTGCATTTTAAGTCTTGAGGCCACAATTCCAGTATGAGGATAGAATTCATGTTGGGAATCACGATTGATGTTCAATGCTCGAGGTCACAATTCCAGTCAGAGTTCATGAATCCTGTTTGGAATCACAATTGCATTTCAATTCTCAAGATCACAATTCCAGTCTTAGGCCCCAAATCCTGTCAGGAAACACTACTAAAGTTCAAGGCTCGAAGACACAATTCTAGTCTGATGACCCTATACTGGTTTGGAATCACAAGTGCAGCTCAAGGCTCGGGGTCACAATTCCAGTCTGAGGCCACAATTCCCGTTTGGAATCACAACTGCAGTTCAAGGATCGAGGTCACTATTACAGTTTGGAATCACAATAGCAGTTGATGGAATGAGGTCACAATTACTCTCTGAGGTCATAGTTTCTGTTTGGAATCACAATTGCAGTTCAAAGCTCGAGGTCTCAATTCCAGTCTGAGCCCCCAATTCTGTGTTGGAATCACAACGGATGTTCATGTCTCGAGATCACGATTCCAGTCTGAGGACCCAATTCCGGTTTGGTATCACAAATGTAGCACAAGGCTCAGGGTCACAATTCCAGTCTGAGGCCACAATTCCGCTTTGGAATCACAACTTAATTTCAAGGTTTGAAGTCACAGTTCCAGTCTGAGGTCCCAATTCCGGCTCTGAATCGTAACTGCTCTACATTGCTCGAGGTGACGATTCCAGTCTGAAGACTCAATTCCGGTATGGTATCACCACTGCAGCTCCAAGCCTAGTTGTCACATTTCCAGTCTGAGGCCACGATTCCTGTTTGGAATCACAACTGCTATTCCTGTCTCGAGATAACAATTCCAGTCTGAGGCCCCAAGTCCCGTTTGGAATCAGTACTGCAGATCATGGCTAGGAGTCACAATTCCAGTCTGAGGCCCCAATTCCCAGTTGGACTCACAACTGCCGTTCAAGGCTCGAGGTCACAATTCCAGTCTGAGGTCACAATTCCAGTTTGGAATCACAACTGGAGTTCAAGGCTCGAGGTCACTATTACAGTTTGGAATCAGAAGAGCAGTTCATGGAATGAGGTCACAATTACTCTCTGAGGTCATAATTTCTGTTTGGAATCTCAATTGCACTTCAAAGCTCGAGTCCACAAATCCAGTCTGCGGTCACAATTCCAGTTTGGAATCAAAATTGCAGTTCAAGGCTTGAGATCACAATTCCTGTCTGAGTGCCCAATTCCGGTTTTGTAAGCACAATTGCAGTACAAGGCTGGAGAACACAATTCCAGTCTGAGGTCCCGATCTCGGTTTGGTATCACAACTGCAGCTCAAATCTCTAGGTCACAAATTCAGTGTGTGGTCACAAATCCCGTTTGGAATCAAATTTGCAGTTCAAGGGTCGAGATCACAATTCCAGTCTGAGGTCACAATTCCGGTTTGGAATCATATTAGCAGTTCAAGGCTTGATTTCACAATTCCGGTTTGAAATAACAATTGCATTTCAAGGCTTGAGGTCACAATTCCAGTTTGAAATCACATTTGCATTTTAAGTCTTGAGGCCGCAATTCCAGTATGAGGATAGAATTCATGTTGGGAATCACGATTGATGTTCAATGCTCGAGGTCACAATTCCAGTCAGAGTTCATGAATCCTGTTTGGAATCACAATTGCATTTCAATTCTCAAGATCACAATTCCAGTCTTAGGCCCCAAATCCTGTCAGGAAACACTACTAAAGTTCAAGGCTCGAAGACACAATTCTAGTCTGATGACCCTATACTGGTTTGGAATCACAAGTGCAGCTCAAGGCTCGGGGTCACAATTCCAGTCTGAGGCCACAATTCCCGTTTGGAATCACAACTGCAGTTCAAGGATCGAGGTCACTATTACAGTTTGGAATCACAATAGCAGTTGATGGAATGAGGTCACAATTACTCTCTGAGGTCATAGTTTCTGTTTGGAATCACAATTGCAGTTCAAAGCTCGAGGTCTCAATTCCAGTCTGAGCCCCCAATTCTGTGTTGGAATCACAACGGATGTTCATGTCTCGAGATCACGATTCCAGTCTGAGGACCCAATTCCGGTTTGGTATCACAAATGCAGCACAAGGCTCAGGGTCACAATTCAAGTCTCAGGCCACAATTCCGCTTTGGAATCACAACTTAATTTCAAGGTTTGAAGTCACAGTTCCAGTCTGAGGTCCCAATTCCGGCTCTGAATCGTAACTGCTCTACATTGCTCGAGGTGACGATTCCAGTCTGAAGACTCAATTCCGGTATGGTATCACCACTGCAGCTCCAAGCCTAGTTGTCACATTTCCAGTCTGAGGCCACGATTCCTGTTTGGAATCACAAATGCTATTCCTCTCTCGAGATAACAATTCCAGTCTGAGGCCCCAAGTCCTGTTTGGAATCAGTACTGCAGTTCAAGGCTCGAGGTCACAATTCCTGTTTGGAATCACAATAGCAGTTCATGGAATGAGGTCACAATTACTCTCTGAGGTCATAATTTCTGTTTGGAATCACAATTGCAGTTCAAAGCTCGAGGTCTCAATTCCAGTCTGCGGTCACAATTCCGGTTTGGAATCACAATTGCAGTTCAAGGCTTGAGATCACAATGCCAGACTGAGGTCACAATTCCCGTTTGGAATCACAACTGCAGCACAAGGCTCAGGGTCACAATTCAAGTCTCAGGCCACAATTCCGCTTTGGAATCACAACTTAATTTCAAGGTTTGAAGTCACAGTTCCGGTCTGAGGTCCCAATTCCGGCTCTGAATCGTAACTGCTCTACATTGCTCGAGGTGACGATTCCAGTCTGAAGACTCAATTCCGGTATGGTATCACAACTGCAGCTCAAACCTAGTTGTCACATTTCCAGTCTGAGGCCACGATTCCTGTTTGGAATCACAACTGCTATTCCTGTCTCGAGATCACAATTCCAGTCTGAGGCCACAATTCCCGTTTGGAATCAGTACTGCAGATCATGGCTAGGAGTCACAATTCCAGTCTGAGGCCCCAATTCCCAGTTGGACTCACAACTGCCGTTCAAGGCTCGAGGTCACAATTCCAGTCTGAGGTCACAATTCCAGTTTGGAATCACAACTGGAGTTCAAGGCTCGAGGTCACTATTACAGTTTGGAATCAGAAGAGCAGTTCATGGAATGAGGTCACAATTACTCTCTGAGGTCATAATTTCTGTTTGGAATCTCAATTGCACTTCAAAGCTCGAGTCCACAAATCCAGTCTGCGGTCACAATTCCAGTTTGGAATCAAAATTGCAGTTCAAGGCTTGAGATCACAATTCCTGTCTGAGTGCCCAATTCCGGTTTTGTAATCACAATTGCAGTACAAGGCTGGAGAACACAATTCCAGTCTGAGGTCCCGATCTCGGTTTGGTATCACAACTGCAGCTCAAATCTCTAGGTCACAAATTCAGTGTGTGGTCACAAATCCCGTTTGGAATCAAATTTGCAGTTCAAGGGTCGAGATCACAATTCCAGTCTGAGGTCACAATTCCGGTTTGGAATCATATTAGCAGTTCAAGGCTTGATTTCACAATTCCGGTTTGAAATAACAATTGCATTTCAAGGCTTGAGGTCACAATTCCAGTTTGAAATCACATTTGCATTTTAAGTCTTGAGGCCGCAATTCCAGTATGAGGATAGAATTCATGTTGGGAATCACGATTGATGTTCAATGCTCGAGGTCACAATTCCAGTCAGAGTTCATGAATCCTGTTTGGAATCACAATTGCATTTCAATTCTCAAGATCACAATTCCAGTCTTAGGCCCCAAATCCTGTCAGGAAACACTACTAAAGTTCAAGGCTCGAAGACACAATTCTAGTCTGATGACCCTATACTGGTTTGGAATCACAAGTGCAGCTCAAGGCTCGGGGTCACAATTCCAGTCTGAGGCCACAATTCCCGTTTGGAATCACAACTGCAGTTCAAGGATCGAGGTCACTATTACAGTTTGGAATCACAATAGCAGTTGATGGAATGAGGTCACAATTACTCTCTGAGGTCATAGTTTCTGTTTGGAATCACAATTGCAGTTCAAAGCTCGAGGTCTCAATTCCAGTCTGAGCCCCCAATTCTGTGTTGGAATCACAACGGATGTTCATGTCTCGAGGTCACGATTCCAGTCTGAGGACCCAATTCCGGTTTGGTATCACAAATGCAGCACAAGGCTCAGGGTCACAATTCATGTCTGAGGCCACAATTCCGCTTTGGAATCACAACTTAATTTCAAGGTTTGAAGTCACAGTTCCAGTCTGAGGTCCCAATTCCGGCTCTGAATCGTAACTGCTCTACATTGCTCGAGGTGACGATTCCAGTCTGAAGACTCAATTCCGGTATGGTATCACCACTGCAGCTCCAAGCCTAGTTGTCACATTTCCAGTCTGAGGCCACGATTCCTGTTTGGAATCACAAATGCTATTCCTGTCTCGAGATCACAATTCCAGTCTGAGGCCCCAAGTCCTGTTTGGAATCAGTACTGCAGTTCAAGGCTCGAGGTCACAATTCCTGTTTGGAATCACAATAGCAGTTCATGGAATGAGGTCACAATTACTCTCTGAGGTCATAATTTCTGTTTGGAATCACAATTGCAGTTCAAAGCTCGAGGTCTCAATTCCAGTCTGCGGTCACAATTCCGGTTTGGAATCACAATTGCAGTTCAAGGCTTGAGATCACAATGCCAGACTGAGGTCACAATTCCCGTTTGGAATCACAACTGCAGTTCAAGGATCGAGGACACAATTACAGTTTGGATTCACAATAGCAGTTCATGGAATGAAATCACAATTCCAGTCTTAGGTCAATATTCCTGTTTGGAATCACAACTGATGTTCATGTCTCGAGATCACGATTCCAGTCTGAGGACCCAATTCCGGTTTGGTATCACAAATGCAGCACAAGGCTCAGGGTCACAATTCAAGTCTCAGGCCACAATTCGGCTTTGGAATCACAACTTAATTTCAAGGTTTGAAGTCACAGTTCCAGTCTGAGGTCCCAATTCCGGCTCTGAATCGTAACTGCTCTACATTGCTCGAGGTGACGATTCCAGTCTGAAGACTCAATTCCGGTATGGTATCCCCACTGCAGCTCAAGCCTAGTTGTCACATTTCAGTCTGAGGCCACGATTCCCGTTTGGAATCACAACTGCTATTCCTGTCTCGAGATCACAATTCCAGTCTGAGGCCACAAGTCCTGTTTGGAATCAGTACTGCAGTTCAAGGCTCGAGGCCACAATTCCCGTTTGGAATCACAACTGCT
The DNA here is from genome assembly GCF_052056855.1 of Sturnus vulgaris. NCBI lineage: Eukaryota > Metazoa > Chordata > Aves > Passeriformes > Sturnidae > Sturnus > Sturnus vulgaris. The sequence goes on along the minus strand of NW_028276432.1, from coordinate 506,881 downwards.
ATTCAAGGCTCGAGGTCACAATTCTAGTCTGAGGTCACAATTCCGGTTTGGAATCACATTAGCAGTTCAAGGCTTGATTTCACAATTCCGGTTTGAAATAACAATTGCATTTCAAGGCTTGAGGTCACAATTCCAGTTTGAAATCACATTTGCATTTTAAGTCTTGAGGCCACAATTCCAGTATGAGGATAGAATTCATGTTGGGAATCACGATTGATGTTCAATGCTCGAGGTCACAATTCCAGTCAGAGTTCATGAATCCTGTTTGGAATCACAATTGCATTTCAATTCTCAAGATCTCAATTCCAGTCTTAGGCCCCAAATCCTGTCAGGAAACACTACTAAAGTTCAAGGCTCGAAGACACAATTCTAGTCTGATGACCCTATACTCGTTTGGAATCACAAGTGCAGCTCAAGGCTCGGGGTCACAATTCCAGTCTGAGGCCACAATTCACGTTTGGAATCACAACTGCAGTTCAAGGATCGAGGTCACTATTACAGTTTGGAATCACAATAGCAGTTGATGGAATGAGGTCACAATTACTCTCTGAGGTCATAGTTTCTGTTTGGAATCACAATTGCAGTTCAAAGCTTGAGGTCTCAATTCCAGTCTGAGCCCCCAATTCTGTGTTGGAATCACAACGGATGTTCATGTCTCGAGATCACGATTCCAGTCTGAGGACCCAATTCCGGTTTGGTATCACAAATGCAGCACAAGGCTCAGGGTCACAATTCAAGTCTCAGGCCACAATTCCGCTTTGGAATCACAACTTAATTTCAAGGTTCGAAGTCACAGTTCCAGTCTGAGGTCCCAATTCCGGCTCTGAATCGTAACTGCTCTACATTGCTCGAGGTGACGATTCCAGTCTGAAGACTCAATTCCGGTATGGTATCCCCACTGCAGCTCAAGCCTAGTTGTCACATTTCCAGTCTGAGGCCACGATTCCTGTTTGGAATCACAAATGCTATTCCTGTCTCGAGATAACAATTCCAGTCTGAGGCCCCAAGTCCTGTTTGGAATCAGTACTGCAGTTCAAGGCTCGAGGTCACAATTCCTGTTTGGAATCACAATAGCAGTTCATGGAATGAGGTCACAATTACTCTCTGAGGTCATAATTTCTGTTTGGAATCACAATTGCAGTTCAAAGCTCGAGGTCTCAATTCCAGTCTGCGGTCACAATTCCGGTTTGGAATCACAATTGCAGTTCAAGGCTTGAGATCACAATGCCAGGCTGAGGTCTCAATTCCCGTTTGGAATCACAACTGCAGCACAAGGCTCAGGGTCACAATTCAAGTCTGAGGCCACAATTCCGCTTTGGAATCACAACTTAATTTCAAGGTTTGAAGTCACAGTTCCAGTCTGAGGTCCCAATTCCGGCTCTGAATCGTAACTGCTCTACATTGCTCGAGGTGACGATTCCAGTCTGAAGACTCAATTCCGGTATGGTATCACAACTGCAGCTCAAGCCTAGTTGTCACATTTCCAGTCTGAGGCCACGATTCCTGTTTGGAATCACAACTGCTATTCCTGTCTCGAGATCACAATTCCAGTCTGAGGCCACAATTCCCGTTTGGAATCAGTACTGCAGATCATGGCTAGGAGTCACAATTCCAGTCTGAGGCCCCAATTCCCAGTTGGACTCACAACTGCCGTTCAAGGCTCGAGGTCACAATTCCAGTCTGAGGTCACAATTCCAGTTTGGAATCACAACTGGAGTTCAAGGCTCGAGGTCACTATTACAGTTTGGAATCAGAAGAGCAGTTCATGGAATGAGGTCACAATTACTCTCTGAGGTCATAATTTCTGTTTGGAATCTCAATTGCACTTCAAAGCTCGAGTCCACAAATCCAGTCTGCGGTCACAATTCCAGTTTGGAATCAAAATTGCAGTTCAAGGCTTGAGATCACAATTCCTGTCTGAGTGCCCAATTCCGGTTTTGTAAGCACAATTGCAGTACAAGGCTGGAGAACACAATTCCAGTCTGAGGTCCCGATCTCGGTTTGGTATCACAACTGCAGCTCAAATCTCTAGGTCACAAATTCAGTGTGTGGTCACAAATCCCGTTTGGAATCAAATTTGCAGTTCAAGGGTCGAGATCACAATTCCAGTCTGAGGTCACAATTCCGGTTTGGAATCATATTAGCAGTTCAAGGCTTGATTTCACAATTCCGGTTTGAAATAACAATTGCATTTCAAGGCTTGAGGTCACAATTCCAGTTTGAAATCACATTTGCATTTTAAGTCTTGAGGCCACAATTCCAGTATGAGGATAGAATTCATGTTGGGAATCACGATTGATGTTCAATGCTCGAGGTCACAATTCCAGTCAGAGTTCATGAATCCTGTTTGGAATCACAATTGCATTTCAACTCTCAAGATCTCAATTCCAGTCTTAGGCCCCAAATCCTGTCAGGAAACACTACTAAAGTTCAAGGCTCGAAGACACAATTCTAGTCTGATGACCCTATACTGGTTTGGAATCACAAGTGCAGCTCAAGGCTCGGGGTCACAATTCCAGTCTGAGGCCACAATTCCCGTTTGGAATCACAACTGCAGTTCAAGGATCGAGGTCACTATTACAGTTTGGAATCACAATAGCAGTTGATGGAATGAGGTCACAATTACTCTCTGAGGTCATAGTTTCTGTTTGGAATCACAATTGCAGTTCAAAGCTCTAGGTCTCAATTCCAGTCTGAGCCCCCAATTCTGTGTTGGAATCACAACGGATGTTCATGTCTCGAGGTCACGATTCCAGTCTGAGGACCCAATTCCGGTTTGGTATCACAAATGCAGCACAAGGCTCAGGGTCACAATTCATGTCTGAGGCCACAATTCCGCTTTGGAATCACAACTTAATTTCAAGGTTTGAAGTCACAGTTCCAGTCTGAGGTCCCAATTCCGGCTCTGAATCGTAACTGCTCTACATTGCTCGAGGTGACGATTCCAGTCTGAAGACTCAATTCCGGTATGGTATCACCACTGCAGCTCCAAGCCTAGTTGTCACATTTCCAGTCTGAGGCCACGATTCCTGTTTGGAATCACAAATGCTATTCCTGTCTCGAGATAACAATTCCAGTCTGAGGCCCCAAGTCCTGTTTGGAATCAGTACTGCAGTTCAAGGCTCGAGGTCACAATTCCTGTTTGGAATCACAATAGCAGTTCATGGAATGAGGTCACAATTACTCTCTGAGGTCATAATTTCTGTTTGGAATCACAATTGCAGTTCAAAGCTCGAGGTCTCAATTCCAGTCTGCGGTCACAATTCCGGTTTGGAATCACAATTGCAGTTCAAGGCTTGAGATCACAATGCCAGACTGAGGTCACAATTCCCGTTTGGAATCACAACTGCAGCACAAGGCTCAGGGTCACAATTCAAGTCTCAGGCCACAATTCCGCTTTGGAATCACAACTTAATTTCAAGGTTTGAAGTCACAGTTCCGGTCTGAGGTCCCAATTCCGGCTCTGAATCGTAACTGCTCTACATTGCTCGAGGTGACGATTCCAGTCTGAAGACTCAATTCCGGTATGGTATCACAACTGCAGCTCAAACCTAGTTGTCACATTTCCAGTCTGAGGCCACGATTCCTGTTTGGAATCACAACTGCTATTCCTGTCTCGAGATCACAATTCCAGTCTGAGGCCACAATTCCCGTTTGGAATCAGTACTGCAGATCATGGCTAGGAGTCACAATTCCAGTCTGAGGCCCCAATTCCCAGTTGGACTCACAACTGCCGTTCAAGGCTCGAGGTCACAATTCCAGTCTGAGGTCACAATTCCAGTTTGGAATCACAACTGGAGTTCAAGGCTCGAGGTCACTATTACAGTTTGGAATCAGAAGAGCAGTTCATGGAATGAGGTCACAATTACTCTCTGAGGTCATAATTTCTGTTTGGAATCTCAATTGCACTTCAAAGCTCGAGTCCACAAATCCAGTCTGCGGTCACAATTCCAGTTTGGAATCAAAATTGCAGTTCAAGGCTTGAGATCACAATTCCTGTCTGAGTGCCCAATTCCGGTTTTGTAAGCACAATTGCAGTACAAGGCTGGAGAACACAATTCCAGTCTGAGGTCCCGATCTCGGTTTGGTATCACAACTGCAGCTCAAATCTCTAGGTCACAAATTCAGTGTGTGGTCACAAATCCCGTTTGGAATCAAATTTGCAGTTCAAGGGTCGAGATCACAATTCCAGTCTGAGGTCACAATTCCGGTTTGGAATCATATTAGCAGTTCAAGGCTTGATTTCACAATTCCGGTTTGAAATAACAATTGCATTTCAAGGCTTGAGGTCACAATTCCAGTTTGAAATCACATTTGCATTTTAAGTCTTGAGGCCGCAATTCCAGTATGAGGATAGAATTCATGTTGGGAATCACGATTGATGTTCAATGCTCGAGGTCACAATTCCAGTCAGAGTTCATGAATCCTGTTTGGAATCACAATTGCATTTCAATTCTCAAGATCACAATTCCAGTCTTAGGCCCCAAATCCTGTCAGGAAACACTACTAAAGTTCAAGGCTCGAAGACACAATTCTAGTCTGATGACCCTATACTGGTTTGGAATCACAAGTGCAGCTCAAGGCTCGGGGTCACAATTCCAGTCTGAGGCCACAATTCCCGTTTGGAATCACAACTGCAGTTCAAGGATCGAGGTCACTATTACAGTTTGGAATCACAATAGCAGTTGATGGAATGAGGTCACAATTACTCTCTGAGGTCATAGTTTCTGTTTGGAATCACAATTGCAGTTCAAAGCTCGAGGTCTCAATTCCAGTCTGAGCCCCCAATTCTGTGTTGGAATCACAACGGATGTTCATGTCTCGAGGTCACGATTCCAGTCTGAGGACCCAATTCCGGTTTGGTATCACAAATGCAGCACAAGGCTCAGGGTCACAATTCATGTCTGAGGCCACAATTCCGCTTTGGAATCACAACTTAATTTCAAGGTTTGAAGTCACAGTTCCAGTCTGAGGTCCCAATTCCGGCTCTGAATCGTAACTGCTCTACATTGCTCGAGGTGACGATTCCAGTCTGAAGACTCAATTCCGGTATGGTATCACCACTGCAGCTCCAAGCCTAGTTGTCACATTTCCAGTCTGAGGCCACGATTCCTGTTTGGAATCACAAATGCTATTCCTGTCTCGAGATCACAATTCCAGTCTGAGGCCCCAAGTCCTGTTTGGAATCAGTACTGCAGTTCAAGGCTCGAGGTCACAATTCCTGTTTGGAATCACAATAGCAGTTCATGGAATGAGGTCACAATTACTCTCTGAGGTCATAATTTCTGTTTGGAATCACAATTGCAGTTCAAAGCTCGAGGTCTCAATTCCAGTCTGCGGTCACAATTCCGGTTTGGAATCACAATTGCAGTTCAAGGCTTGAGATCACAATGCCAGACTGAGGTCACAATTCCCGTTTGGAATCACAACTGCAGTTCAAGGATCGAGGACACAATTACAGTTTGGATTCACAATAGCAGTTCATGGAATGAAATCACAATTCCAGTCTTAGGTCAATATTCCTGTTTGGAATCACAACTGATGTTCATGTCTCGAGATCACGATTCCAGTCTGAGGACCCAATTCCGGTTTGGTATCACAAATGCAGCACAAGGCTCAGGGTCACAATTCAAGTCTCAGGCCACAATTCGGCTTTGGAATCACAACTTAATTTCAAGGTTTGAAGTCACTGTTCCAGTCTGAGGTCCCAATTCCGGCTCTGAATCGTAACTGCTCTATATTGCTCGAGGTGACGATTCCAGTCTGAAGACTCAATTCCGGTATGGTATCCCCACTGCAGCTCAAGCCTAGTTGTCACATTTCAGTCTGAGGCCACGATTCCCGTTTGGAATCACAACTGCTATTCCTGTCTCGAGATCACAATACCAGTCTGAGGCCACAAGTCCTGTTTGGAATCAGTACTGCAGTTCAAGGCTCGAGGCCACAATTCCCGTTTGGAATCACAACTGCTATTCAAGGCTCGAGGTCACAATTCTAGTCTGAGGTCACAATTCCGGTTTGGAATCACATTAGCAGTTCAAGGCTTGATTTCACAATTCCGGTTTGAAATAACAATTGCATTTCAAGGCTTGAGGTCACAATTCCAGTTTGAAATCACATTTGCATTTTAAGTCTTGAGGCCACAATTCCAGTATGAGGATAGAATTCATGTTGGGAATCACGATTGATGTTCAATGCTCGAGGTCACAATTCCAGTCAGAGTTCATGAATCCTGTTTGGAATCACAATTGCATTTCAATTCTCAAGATCTCAATTCCAGTCTTAGGCCCCAAATCCTGTCAGGAAACACTACTAAAGTTCAAGGCTCGAAGACACAATTCTAGTCTGATGACCCTATACTCGTTTGGAATCACAAGTGCAGCTCAAGGCTCGGGGTCACAATTCCAGTCTGAGGCCACAATTCACGTTTGGAATCACAACTGCAGTTCAAGGATCGAGGTCACTATTACAGTTTGGAATCACAATAGCAGTTGATGGAATGAGGTCACAATTACTCTCTGAGGTCATAGTTTCTGTTTGGAATCACAATTGCAGTTCAAAGCTTGAGGTCTCAATTCCAGTCTGAGCCCCCAATTCTGTGTTGGAATCACAACGGATGTTCATGTCTCGAGATCACGATTCCAGTCTGAGGACCCAATTCCGGTTTGGTATCACAAATGCAGCACAAGGCTCAGGGTCACAATTCAAGTCTCAGGCCACAATTCCGCTTTGGAATCACAACTTAATTTCAAGGTTCGAAGTCACAGTTCCAGTCTGAGGTCCCAATTCCGGCTCTGAATCGTAACTGCTCTACATTGCTCGAGGTGACGATTCCAGTCTGAAGACTCAATTCCGGTATGGTATCCCCACTGCAGCTCAAGCCTAGTTGTCACATTTCCAGTCTGAGGCCACGATTCCTGTTTGGAATCACAAATGCTATTCCTGTCTCGAGATAACAATTCCAGTCTGAGGCCCCAAGTCCTGTTTGGAATCAGTACTGCAGTTCAAGGCTCGAGGTCACAATTCCTGTTTGGAATCACAATAGCAGTTCATGGAATGAGGTCACAATTACTCTCTGAGGTCATAATTTCTGTTTGGAATCACAATTGCAGTTCAAAGCTCGAGGTCTCAATTCCAGTCTGCGGTCACAATTCCGGTTTGGAATCACAATTGCAGTTCAAGGCTTGAGATCACAATGCCAGGCTGAGGTCTCAATTCCCGTTTGGAATCACAACTGCAGCACAAGGCTCAGGGTCACAATTCAAGTCTGAGGCCACAATTCCGCTTTGGAATCACAACTTAATTTCAAGGTTTGAAGTCACAGTTCCAGTCTGAGGTCCCAATTCCGGCTCTGAATCGTAACTGCTCTACATTGCTCGAGGTGACGATTCCAGTCTGAAGACTCAATTCCGGTATGGTATCACCACTGCAGCTCAAGCCTAGTTGTCACATTTCCAGTCTGAGGCCACGATTCCTGTTTGGAATCACAACTGCTATTCCTGTCTCGAGATCACAATTCCAGTCTGAGGCCACAATTCCCGTTTGGAATCAGTACTGCAGATCATGGCTAGGAGTCACAATTCCAGTCTGAGGCCCCAATTCCCAGTTGGACTCACAACTGCCGTTCAAGGCTCGAGGTCACAATTCCAGTCTGAGGTCACAATTCCAGTTTGGAATCACAACTGGAGTTCAAGGCTCGAGGTCACTATTACAGTTTGGAATCAGAAGAGCAGTTCATGGAATGAGGTCACAATTACTCTCTGAGGTCATAATTTCTGTTTGGAATCTCAATTGCACTTCAAAGCTCGAGTCCACAAATCCAGTCTGCGGTCACAATTCCAGTTTGGAATCAAAATTGCAGTTCAAGGCTTGAGATCACAATTCCTGTCTGAGTGCCCAATTCCGGTTTTGTAAGCACAATTGCAGTACAAGGCTGGAGAACACAATTCCAGTCTGAGGTCCCGATCTCGGTTTGGTATCACAACTGCAGCTCAAATCTCTAGGTCACAAATTCAGTGTGTGGTCACAAATCCCGTTTGGAATCAAATTTGCAGTTCAAGGGTCGAGATCACAATTCCAGTCTGAGGTCACAATTCCGGTTTGGAATCATATTAGCAGTTCAAGGCTTGATTTCACAATTCCGGTTTGAAATAACAATTGCATTTCAAGGCTTGAGGTCACAATTCCAGTTTGAAATCACATTTGCATTTTAAGTCTTGAGGCCACAATTCCAGTATGAGGATAGAATTCATGTTGGGAATCACGATTGATGTTCAATGCTCGAGGTCACAATTCCAGTCAGAGTTCATGAATCCTGTTTGGAATCACAATTGCATTTCAACTCTCAAGATCTCAATTCCAGTCTTAGGCCCCAAATCCTGTCAGGAAACACTACTAAAGTTCAAGGCTCGAAGACACAATTCTAGTCTGATGACCCTATACTGGTTTGGAATCACAAGTGCAGCTCAAGGCTCGGGGTCACAATTCCAGTCTGAGGCCACAATTCCCGTTTGGAATCACAACTGCAGTTCAAGGATCGAGGTCACTATTACAGTTTGGAATCACAATAGCAGTTGATGGAATGAGGTCACAATTACTCTCTGAGGTCATAGTTTCTGTTTGGAATCACAATTGCAGTTCAAAGCTCTAGGTCTCAATTCCAGTCTGAGCCCCCAATTCTGTGTTGGAATCACAACGGATGTTCATGTCTCGAGGTCACGATTCCAGTCTGAGGACCCAATTCCGGTTTGGTATCACAAATGCAGCACAAGGCTCAGGGTCACAATTCATGTCTGAGGCCACAATTCCGCTTTGGAATCACAACTTAATTTCAAGGTTTGAAGTCACAGTTCCAGTCTGAGGTCCCAATTCCGGCTCTGAATCGTAACTGCTCTACATTGCTCGAGGTGACGATTCCAGTCTGAAGACTCAATTCCGGTATGGTATCACCACTGCAGCTCCAAGCCTAGTTGTCACATTTCCAGTCTGAGGCCACGATTCCTGTTTGGAATCACAAATGCTATTCCTGTCTCGAGATAACAATTCCAGTCTGAGGCCCCAAGTCCTGTTTGGAATCAGTACTGCAGTTCAAGGCTCGAGGTCACAATTCCTGTTTGGAATCACAATAGCAGTTCATGGAATGAGGTCACAATTACTCTCTGAGGTCATAATTTCTGTTTGGAATCACAATTGCAGTTCAAAGCTCGAGGTCTCAATTCCAGTCTGCGGTCACAATTCCGGTTTGGAATCACAATTGCAGTTCAAGGCTTGAGATCACAATGCCAGACTGAGGTCACAATTCCCGTTTGGAATCACAACTGCAGCACAAGGCTCAGGGTCACAATTCAAGTCTCAGGCCACAATTCCGCTTTGGAATCACAACTTAATTTCAAGGTTTGAAGTCACAGTTCCGGTCTGAGGTCCCAATTCCGGCTCTGAATCGTAACTGCTCTACATTGCTCGAGGTGACGATTCCAGTCTGAAGACTCAATTCCGGTATGGTATCACAACTGCAGCTCAAACCTAGTTGTCACATTTCCAGTCTGAGGCCACGATTCCTGTTTGGAATCACAACTGCTATTCCTGTCTCGAGATCACAATTCCAGTCTGAGGCCACAATTCCCGTTTGGAATCAGTACTGCAGATCATGGCTAGGAGTCACAATTCCAGTCTGAGGCCCCAATTCCCAGTTGGACTCACAACTGCCGTTCAAGGCTCGAGGTCACAATTCCAGTCTGAGGTCACAATTCCAGTTTGGAATCACAACTGGAGTTCAAGGCTCGAGGTCACTATTACAGTTTGGAATCACAATAGCAGTTCATGGAATGAGGTCACAATTACTCTCTGAGGTCATAATTTCTGTTTGGAATCTCAATTGCACTTCAAAGCTCGAGTCCACAAATCCAGTCTGCGGTCACAATTCCAGTTTGGAATCAAAATTGCAGTTCAAGGCTTGAGATCACAATTCCTGTCTGAGTGCCCAATTCCGGTTTTGTAATCACAATTGCAGTACAAGGCTGGAGAACACAATTCCAGTCTGAGGTCCCGATCTCGGTTTGGTATCACAACTGCAGCTCAAATCTCTAGGTCACAAATTCAGTGTGTGGTCACAAATCCCGTTTGGAATCAAATTTGCAGTTCAAGGGTCGAGATCACAATTCCAGTCTGAGGTCACAATTCCGGTTTGGAATCATATTAGCAGTTCAAGGCTTGATTTCACAATTCCGGTTTGAAATAACAATTGCATTTCAAGGCTTGAGGTCACAATTCCAGTTTGAAATCACATTTGCATTTTAAGTCTTGAGGCCGCAATTCCAGTATGAGGATAGAATTCATGTTGGGAATCACGATTGATGTTCAATGCTCGAGGTCACAATTCCAGTCAGAGTTCATGAATCCTGTTTGGAATCACAATTGCATTTCAATTCTCAAGATCACAATTCCAGTCTTAGGCCCCAAATCCTGTCAGGAAACACTACTAAAGTTCAAGGCTCGAAGACACAATTCTAGTCTGATGACCCTATACTGGTTTGGAATCACAAGTGCAGCTCAAGGCTCGGGGTCACAATTCCAGTCTGAGGCCACAATTCCCGTTTGGAATCACAACTGCAGTTCAAGGATCGAGGTCACTATTACAGTTTGGAATCACAATAGCAGTTGATGGAATGAGGTCACAATTACTCTCTGAGGTCATAGTTTCTGTTTGGAATCACAATTGCAGTTCAAAGCTCGAGGTCTCAATTCCAGTCTGAGCCCCCAATTCTGTGTTGGAATCACAACGGATGTTCATGTCTCGAGGTCACGATTCCAGTCTGAGGACCCAATTCCGGTTTGGTATCACAAATGCAGCACAAGGCTCAGGGTCACAATTCATGTCTGAGGCCACAATTCCGCTTTGGAATCACAACTTAATTTCAAGGTTTGAAGTCACAGTTCCAGTCTGAGGTCCCAATTCCGGCTCTGAATCGTAACTGCTCTACATTGCTCGAGGTGACGATTCCAGTCTGAAGACTCAATTCCGGTATGGTATCACCACTGCAGCTCCAAGCCTACTTGTCACATTTCCAGTCTGAGGCCACGATTCCTGTTTGGAATCACAAATGCTATTCCTGTCTCGAGATCACAATTCCAGTCTGAGGCCCCAAGTCCTGTTTGGAATCAGTACTGCAGTTCAAGGCTCGAGGTCACAATTCCTGTTTGGAATCACAATAGCAGTTCATGGAATGAGGTCACAATTACTCTCTGAGGTCATAATTTCTGTTTGGAATCACAATTGCAGTTCAAAGCTCGAGGTCTCAATTCCAGTCTGCGGTCACAATTCCGGTTTGGAATCACAATTGCAGTTCAAGGCTTGAGATCACAATGCCAGACTGAGGTCACAATTCCCGTTTGGAATCACAACTGCAGTTCAAGGATCGAGGACACAATTACAGTTTGGATTCACAATAGCAGTTCATGGAATGAAATCACAATTCCAGTCTTAGGTCAATATTCCTGTTTGGAATCACAACTGATGTTCATGTCTCGAGATCACGATTCCAGTCTGAGGACCCAATTCCGGTTTGGTATCACAAATGCAGCACAAGGCTCAGGGTCACAATTCAAGTCTCAGGCCACAATTCGGCTTTGGAATCACAACTTAATTTCAAGGTTTGAAGTCACAGTTCCAGTCTGAGGTCCCAATTCCGGCTCTGAATCGTAACTGCTCTACATTGCTCGAGGTGACGATTCCAGTCTGAAGACTCAATTCCGGTATGGTATCCCCACTGCAGCTCAAGCCTAGTTGTCACATTTCAGTCTGAGGCCACGATTCCCGTTTGGAATCACAACTGCTATTCCTGTCTCGAGATCACAATTCCAGTCTGAGGCCACAAGTCCTGTTTGGAATCAGTACTGCAGTTCAAGGCTCGAGGCCACAATTCCCGTTTGGAATCACAACTGCTATTCAAGGCTCGAGGTCACAATTCTAGTCTGAGGTCACAATTCCGGTTTGGAATCACATTAGCAGTTCAAGGCTTGATTTCACAATTCCGGTTTGAAATAACAATTGCATTTCAAGGCTTGAGGTCACAATTCCAGTTTGAAATCACATTTGCATTTTAAGTCTTGAGGCCACAATTCCAGTATGAGGATAGAATTCATGTTGGGAATCACGATTGATGTTCAATGCTCGAGGTCACAATTCCAGTCAGAGTTCATGAATCCTGTTTGGAATCACAATTGCAGTTCAAGGCTTGAGATCACAATGCCAGTCTGAGGCCCCAATTCCTGTTTGGAATCAGTACTGCAGATCATGGCTAGGAATCACAATTCCAGTCTGAGGCCACAATTCCCAGTTGGACTCACAACTGCCGTTCAAGGCTCGAGGTCACAATTCCAGTCTGAGGTCACAATTCCGGTTTGGAATCACAACTGGAGTTCAAGGCTCGAGGTCACAATTAGAGTTTGGAATCACAATAGCAGTTCATGGAATGAGGTCACAATTACTCTCTGAGGTCATAGTTTCTGTTTGGAATCACAATTGCAGTTCAAAGCTCGAGGTCTCAATTCCAGTCTGAGCCCCCAATTCTGTGTTGGAATCACAACGGATGTTCATGTCTCGAGATCACGATTCCAGTCTGAGGACCCAATTCCGGTTTGGTATCACAGATGCAGCACAAGGCTCAGGGTCACAATTCATGTCTGAGGCCACAATTCCGCTTTGGAATCACAACTTAATTTCAAGGTTTGAAGTCACAGTTCCAGTCTGAGGTCCCAATTCCGGCTCTGAATCGTAACTGCTCTACATTGCTCGAGGTGACGATTCCAGTCTGAAGACTCTATTCCGGTATGGTATCACCACTGCAGCTCCAAGCCTAGTTGTCACATTTCCAGTCTGAGGCCACGATTCCTGTTTGGAATCACAACTGCTATTCCTGTCTCGAGATCAAAATTCCAGTCTGAGGCCCCAATTCCCGTTTGGAATCAGTACTGCAGATCATGGCTAGGAGTCACAATTCCAGTCTGAGGCCCCAATTCCCAGTTGGACTCACAACTGCCGTTCAAGGCTCGAGGTCACAATTCCAGTCTGAGGTCACAATTCCAGTTTGGAATCACAACTGGAGTTCAAGGCTCGAGGTCACTATTACAGTTTGGAATCACAATAGCAGTTCATAGAATGAGGTCACAACTACTCTCTGAGGTCATAGTTTCTGTTTGGAATCACAATTGCAGTTCAAAGCTCGAGGTCTCAATTCCAGTCTGCCGTCACAATTCCGGTTTGGAATCAGAAGTGCTGTTCAAGTCTCGGGGTCACAATTCCAGTCTGAGGCCACAATTCCCGTTTGGAATCACAGCTGCAGCTCATGTCTCGAGGTCACGATTCCAGTCTTAGGTCACAATTCCAGTTTGGAATCACAATTGCAGAACAAGCCTGGAGAACACAATTCCTGTCTGAGGTCCCAATATCGGTTTTGTATCACAACTGCAGCTCAAATCTCTTGGTCACAAATTCCGTGTGTGGTCACTAATCCCGTTTGGAATCACATTTGCAGTTCAAGGGTCAAGATCACAATTGCAGTCTGAGGCCACAATTCCCGTTTGGAATCAAAACTGCTATTCAAGCTCGAGGTCACAATTCCGGTTTGCAATCACAATTGCAGTTCAAGGCTTGAGTTCACAATTCCAGTTTGGAATCACATTTGCATTTTAAGTCATGAGGCCACAATTCCAGTATGAGGACACAATTCCTGTTTGGAATCATAATTGATGTTCAAGGCTCGAGGTCACATTTCCAGTCAGAGTTCATGAATCCTGTTTGGATTCACAATTGCATTTCAAGTCTCGAGATCACAATTCCAGTCTGAGGCCCCAATTCCTGTTTGAAATCCAATTGTAGTTCAGGGCTCGAGGTCACAAATCCAGTCTGAGGTCACAATTCTTGTTTGGAATCACAATTGCAGTTCAAGGCTCGAGATCACAATTCCAGTCTGAGGCCACAATACGGTTTTATAATCACAACTAAAATTCATGGCTCGAAGTCACAACTGCAGTCTGAGGACGCAATAGCTGTTTGGAATCAGTACTGCAGCTCAAGGCTCCGGGGTCATAGTTCCAGTCAGAGGCCTCAATTCCCGTTTGGAATCACAACTGCAAGTCTAGGCTCGAGGTCACAATTACAGTTCGGAATCACAATAGCACTTCAAGGCGTGAGATCACCATTAGTGTCTGAGGTCAAAATTTCCGATTGGAATCACAATTGCAGTTCAGGGTTCAAGGTCACAATTCCAGTCTGAGGTCACAATTCCTGTTTGGAATCACAATGGCAGTTCAAGGCTCGAGATCACAATTCCAGTCTGAGCCCCCAATTCCGTTTTGTAATCACAACTGCTGTTCATGTCTCGCGGTCACAATTCCAGTCTGAGGCCACAATTTCCATTTCGAATCACAACTGCAATTCAAGGCTCGAGGTCACTATTACAGTTTGGAATCAGAAGAGCAGTTCATGGAATGAGGTCACAATTACTCTCTGAGGTCATAATTTCTGTTTGGAATCTCAATTGCACTTCAAAGCTCGAGGCAACAAATCCAGTCTGCGGTCACAATTCCAGTTCGGAATCAAAATTGCAGTTCAAGGCTTGAGATCACAATTCCTGTCTGAGTCCCCAATTCCGGTTTTGTAATCACAATTGCAGTACAAGGCTGGAGAACACAATTCCAGTCTGAGGTCCCGATCTCGGTTTGGTATCACAACTGCAGCTCAAATCTCTAGGTCACAAATTCAGTGTGTGGTCACAAATCCCGTTTGGAATCACATTTGCAGTTCAAGGGTCGGGATCACAATTCCAGTCTGAGGCCACAATTCCCGTTTGGAATCAAAACTGCTATTCAAGGCTCGAGGTCACAATTCTAGTCTGAGGTCACAATTCCGGTTTGGAATCATATTAGCAGTTCAAGGCTTGATTTCACAATTCCGGTTTGAAATAACAATTGCATTTCAAGGCTTGAGGTCACAATTCCAGTTTGAAATCACATTTGCATTTTAAGTCTTGAGGCCACAATTCCAGTATGAGGATAGAATTCATGTTGGGAATCACGATTGATGTTCAGTGCTCGAGGTCACAATTCCAGTCAGAGTTCATGAATCCTGTTTGGAATCACAATTGCATTTCAACTCTCAAGATCACAATTCCAGTCTTAGGCCCCAAATCCTGTCAGGAAACACTACTAAAGTTCAAGGCTCGAAGACACGATTCTAGTCTGATGACCCTATACTGGTTTGGAATCACAAGTGCAGCTCAAGGATCGAGGTCACAATTACAGTTTGGATTCACAATAGCAGTTCATGGAATGAAATCACAATTCCAGTCTTAGGTCAATATTCCTGTTTGGAATCACAACTGCTATTCCTGTCTCGAGATCACAATTCCAGTCTGAGGCCCCAATTCCTGTTTGGAATCAGTACTGCAGTTCAAGGCTCGAGGTCACAATTCCTGTTTGAAATCACAATAGCAGTTCATGGAATGAGGTCACAATTACTCTCTGAGGTCATAATTTCTGTTTGGAATCACAATTGCAGTTCAAAGCTCGAGGTCTCAATTCCAGTCTGAGGCCACAATTCCGGTTTGGAATCACAATTGCAGTTCAAGGCTTGAGATCACAATGCCAGACTGAGGCCACAATTCCGCTTTGGAATCACAACTGCTGCTCAATGCTCGGGGTCACAGTTCTAGTCTGAGGCCTCAATTCCCGTTTGGAATTACAACTGCTATTCAAGCCTCGAGGTCACAATTCCGGTTTGGAATCACAATTGCAGTTCAAGGCTTGATTTCACAATTCCGGTTTGGAATCACAATTGCATTTCAAGGCTGGAGAACACAATTCCAGTTTCAAATCACATTTGCATTTTAAGTCATGAGGCCACAATTCCAGTATGAGGACACAATTCCTGTTTGGAATCACAACTGATCTTCAAGGCTTGAGCTCACAATTGCAGTCAGAGTTCATGAATCCTGTTTGGTATCACAAATACATTTCAAGTCTCGAGATCACAATTCCAGTCTTAGGCCCCAAATCCTGTCAGGAAACACTACTAAAGTTCAAGGCTCGAAGACACAATTGCAGTCTGAGGACCCAATACCGGTTTGGTATCAAAACCGCAGCTCAAGGCTCGGGGTCACAAATCCAGTCTGAGATCACAATTGCGGTTTGGTATCAGAACTGCAGCTCAAATCTCTAGGTCACAAATGCAGTGTGTGGTCACAAATCCCGTTTGGAATCACATTTGCAGTTCAAGGGTCGAGATCACAATTCCAGTCTGAGCCCCCAATTCCAGTCTGAGGACCCAATTCCGGTTTGGTATCACAGATGCAGCACAAGGCTCAGGGTCACAATTCCAGTCTGAGGACCCAATTCCGCTTTGGAATCACAACTTAATTTCAAGGTTCGTAGTCACAGTTCCAGTTTGAGGTCCCAATTCCGGCTCTGAATCGAACTGCTCTACATTGCTCGAGGTGACGATTCCAGTCTGAAGACTCAATTCCGGTATGGTATCACAACTGCAGCTCAAGCCTAGTTGTCACAATTCCAGTCTGAGGCCCCAATTCCTGTTTGGAATCAGTACTGCAGTTCAAGGCTCGAGCTCACTATTACAGTTTGGAATCACAATAGGAGTTCATGGAATGAGGTCACAATTCCAGTCTGAGGCCCCAATTCCTGTTTGAAATCCAATTGTAGTTCAAGTCTCGAGGTCACAAATCCAGTCTGCGGTCACAATTCTTGTTTGGAATCAAAATTGCAGTTCAAGGCTCGAGATCACAATTCCAGTCTGAGGCCACAATTCCCGTTTGGAATCACAACTGCTATTCAAGGCTTGAGTTCACAATTCCAATTTGGAATCACAATTGCAGTTCAAAGCTTGAGTTCACAATTCCAGTTTCAAATCACATTTGCATTTTAAGTCATGAGGCCACAATTCCAGTATGAGGACACAATTCCTGTTTGGAATCACAATTGATGTTCAAGCCTCGAGGTCACAATTCCAGTCTGAGGCCACAATACGGCTTTGGAATCACAACTAAAATTCAAGGCTCGAAGTCACAACTGCAGTCTGAGGACGCAATAGCTGTTTGGAATCAGTACTGCAGCTCAAGGCTCCGGGGTCATAGTTCCAGTCTGAGGCCACAATTCCCGTTTGGAATCACAACTGCAATTCAAGGCTTGATTTCACAATTCCGGTTTGAAATAACAATTGCATTTCAAGGCTTGAGGTTACAATTCCAGTTTGAAATCACTTTTGCATTTTAAGTCTTGAGGCCACAATTCCAGTATGAGGATAGAATTCATGTTGGGAATCACGATTGATGTTCAATGCTCGAGGTCACAATTCCAGTCAGAGTTCATGAATCCTGTTTGGAATCACAATTGCATTTCAATTCTCAAGATCTCAATTCCAGTCTTAGGCCCCAAATCCTGTCAGGAAACACTACTAAAGTTCAAGGCTCGAAGACACAATTCTAGTCTGATGACCCTATACTGGTTTGGAATCACAAGTGCAGCTCAAGGCTTGGGGTCACAATTCCAGTCTGAGGCCACAATTCCCGTTTGGAATCACAACTGCAGTTCAAGGATCGAGGTCACTATTACAGTTTGGAATCACAATAGCAGTTGATGGAATGAGGTCACAATTACTCTCTGAGGTCATAGTTTCTGTTTGGAATCACAATTGCAGTTCAAAGCTCGAGGTCTCAATTCCAGTCTGAGCCCCCAATTCTGTGTTGGAATCACAACGGATGTTCATGTCTCGAGGTCACGATTCCAGTCTGAGGACCCAATTCCGGTTTGGTATCACAAATGCAGCACAAGGCTCAGGGTCACAATTCATGTCTGAGGCCACAATTCCGCTTTGGAATCACAACTTAATTTCAAGGTTTGAAGTCACAGTTCCAGTCTGAGGTCCCAATTCCGGCTCTGAATCGTAACTGCTCTACATTGCTCGAGGTGACGATTCCAGTCTGAAGACTCAATTCCGGTATGGTATCACCACTGCAGCTCCAAGCCTAGTTGTCACATTTCCAGTCTGAGGCCACGATTCCTGTTTGGAATCACAAATGCTATTCCTGTCTCGAGATAACAATTCCAGTCTGAGGCCCCAAGTCCTGTTTGGAATCAGTACTGCAGTTCAAGGCTCGAGGTCACAATTCCTGTTTGGAATCACAATAGCAGTTCATGGAATGAGGTCACAATTACTCTCTGAGGTCATAATTTCTGTTTGGAATCACAATTGCAGTTCAAAGCTCGAGGTCTCAATTCCAGTCTGCGGTCACAATTCCGGTTTGGAATCACAATTGCAGTTCAAGGCTTGAGATCACAATGCCAGACTGAGGTCACAATTCCCGTTTGGAATCACAACTGCAGTTCAAGGATCGAGGACACAATTACAGTTTGGATTCACAATAGCAGTTCATGGAATGAAATCACAATTCCAGTCTTAGGTCAATATTCCTGTTTGGAATCACAACTGATGTTCATGTCTCGAGATCACGATTCCAGTCTGAGGACCCAATTCCGGTTTGGTATCACAAATGCAGCACAAGGCTCAGGGTCACAATTCAAGTCTCAGGCCACAATTCGGCTTTGGAATCACAACTTAATTTCAAGGTTTGAAGTCACAGTTCCAGTCTGAGGTCCCAATTCCGGCTCTGAATCGTAACTGCTCTACATTGCTCGAGGTGACGATTCCAGTCTGAAGACTCAATTCCGGTATGGTATCCCCACTGCAGCTCAAGCCTAGTTGTCACATTTCAGTCTGAGGCCACGATTCCCGTTTGGAATCACAACTGCTATTCCTGTCTCGAGATCACAATTCCAGTCTGAGGCCACAAGTCCTGTTTGGAATCAGTACTGCAGTTCAAGGCTCGAGGCCACAATTCCCGTTTGGAATCACAACTGCTATTCAAGGCTCGAGGTCACAATTCTAGTCTGAGGTCACAATTCCGGTTTGGAATCACATTAGCAGTTCAAGGCTTGATTTCACAATTCCGGTTTGAAATAACAATTGCATTTCAAGGCTTGAGGTCACAATTCCAGTTTGAAATCACATTTGCATTTTAAGTCTTGAGGCCACAATTCCAGTATGAGGATAGAATTCATGTTGGGAATCACGATTGATGTTCAATGCTCGAGGTCACAATTCCAGTCAGAGTTCATGAATCCTGTTTGGAATCACAATTGCATTTCAATTCTCAAGATCTCAATTCCAGTCTTAGGCCCCAAATCCTGTCAGGAAACACTACTAAAGTTCAAGGCTCGAAGACACAATTCTAGTCTGATGACCCTATACTGGTTTGGAATCACAAGTGCAGCTCAAGGTTCGGGGTCACAATTCCAGTCTGAGGCCACAATTCACGTTTGGAATCACAACTGCAGTTCAAGGATCGAGGTCACTATTACAGTTTGGAATCACAATAGCAGTTGATGGAATGAGGTCACAATTACTCTCTGAGGTCATAGTTTCTGTTTGGAATCACAATTGCAGTTCAAAGCTTGAGGTCTCAATTCCAGTCTGAGCCCCCAATTCTGTGTTGGAATCACAACGGATGTTCATGTCTCGAGATCACGATTCCAGTCTGAGGACCCAATTCCGGTTTGGTATCACAAATGCAGCACAAGGCTCAGGGTCACAATTCAAGTCTGAGGCCACAATTCCGCTTTGGAATCACAACTTAATTTCAAGGTTTGAAGTCACTGTTCCAGTCTGAGGTCCCAATTCCGGCTCTGAATCGTAACTGCTCTACATTGCTCGAGGTGACGATTCCAGTCTGAAGACTCAATTCCGGTATGGTATCACAACTGCAGCTCAAGCCTAGTTGTCACATTTCCAGTCTGAGGCCACGATTCCTGTTTGGAATCACAACTGCTATTCCTGTCTCGAGATCACAATTCCAGTCTGAGGCCACAATTCCCGTTTGGAATCAGTACTGCAGATCATGGCTAGGAGTCACAATTCCAGTCTGAGGCCACAATTCCCAGTTGGACTCACAACTGCCGGTCAAGGCTCGAGGTCACAATTCCAGTATGAGGTCACAATTCCAGTTTGGAATCACAACTGGAGTTCAAGGCTCGAGGTCACAATTACAGTTTGGAATCACAATAGCAGTTCATAGAATGATGTCACAATTACTCTCTGAGGTCATAGTTTCTGTTTGGAATCACAATTGCAGTTCAAAGTTCGAGGTCTCAATTCCAGTCTGCCGTCACAATTCCGGTTTGGAATCAGAAGTGCTGTTCAAGTCTCGGGGTCACCATTCCAGTCTGAGGCCACAATTCCCGTTTGGAATCACAACTGCTGATCCTGTCTCGAGGTCACGATTCCAGTCTTAGGTCACAATTCCCGTTTGGAATCACAATTGCAGTACGAGGCTGGAGAACACAATTCCTGTCTGAGGTCCCAATATCGGTTTGGTATCACAACTGCAGCTCAAATCTCTAGGTCACAAATTCAGTGTGTGGTCACAAATCCCGTTTGGAATCACATTTCCATTTCTCGGGTGAATATCACAATTTCAGTCTGAGCCCCCAATTCCGTTTTGTAATCACAACTGCTGTTCATGTCTCGAGGTCACAATTCCAGTCTGAAGACCCAATTCCGGTTTGGTATCACAGATGCAGCACAAGGCTCAGGGTCACAATTCAAGTCTGAGGCCACAATTCCGCTTTGGAATCACAACTTAATTTCAAGGTTTGAAGTCACTGTTCCAGTCTGAGGTCCCAATTCCGGCTCTGAATCGTAACTGCTCTACATTGCTCGAGGTGACGATTCCAGTCTGAAGACTCAATTCCGGTATGGTATCACAACTGCAGCTCAAGCCTAGTTGTCACATTTCCAGTCTGAGGCCACGATTCCTGTTTGGAATCACAACTGCTATTCCTGTCTCGAGATCACAATTCCAGTCTGAGGCCCCAGTTCCTGTTCGGAATCAGTACTGCAGATCATGGCTAGGAGTCACAATTCCAGTCTGAGGCCACAATTCCCAGTTGGACTCACAACTGCCGGTCAAGGCTCGAGGTCACAATTCCAGTATGAGGCCACAATTCCAGTTTGGAATCACAACTGGAGTTCAAGGCTCGAGGTCACTATTACAGTTTGGAATCAGAAGAGCAGTTCATGGAATGAGGTCACAATTACTCTCTGAGGTCATAGTTTCTGTTTGGAATCACAATTGCAGTTCAAAGTTCGAGGTCTCAATTCCAGTCTGCCGTCACAATTCCGGTTTGGAATCAGAAGTGCTGTTCAAGTCTCGGGGTCACCATTCCAGTCTGAGGCCACAATTCCCGTTTGGAATCACAACTGCTGATCCTGTCTCGAGGTCTCAATTCCAGTCTGAGGCCACAATTCCGGTTTGGAATCACAATTGCAGTTCAAGGCTTGAGATCACAATGCCAGACTGAGGCCACAATTCCGCTTTGGAATCACAACTGCTGCTCAATGCTCGGGGTCACAGTTCTAGTCTGAGGCCTCAATTCCCGTTTGGAATTACAACTGCTATTCAAGCCTCGAGGTCACAATTCCGGTTTGGAATCACAATTGCAGTTCAAGGCTTGATTTCACAATTCCGGTTTGGAATCACAATTGCATTTCAAGGCTGGAGAACACAATTCCAGTTTCAAATCACATTTGCATTTTAAGTCATGAGGCCACAATTCCAGTATGAGGACACAATTCCTGTTTGGAATCACAACTGATCTTCAAGGCTTGAGCTCACAATTGCAGTCAGAGTTCATGAATCCTGTTTGGTATCACAAATACATTTCAAGTCTCGAGATCACAATTCCAGTCTTAGGCCCCAAATTCTGTCAGGAAACACTACTAAAGTTCAAGGCTCGAAGACACAATTGCAGTCTGAGGACCCAATACCGGTTTGGTATCAAAACCGCAGCTCAAGGCTCGGGGTCACAAATCCAGTCTGAGGTCACAATTGCGGTTTGGTATCAGAACTGCAGCTCAAATCTCTAGGTCACAAATGCAGTGTGTGGTCACAAATCCCATTTGGAATCACATTTGCAGTTCAAGGGTCGAGATCACAATTCCAGTCTGAGCCCCCAATTCCAGTCTGAGGACCCAATTCCGGTTTGGTATCACAGATGCAGCACAAGGCTCAGGGTCACAATTCCAGTCTGAGGACCCAATTCCGCTTTGGAATCACAACTTAATTTCAAGGTTCGTAGTCACAGTTCCAGTTTGAGGTCCCAATTCCGGCTCTGAATCGAACTGCTCTACATTGCTCGAGGTGACGATTCCAGTCTGAAGACTCAATTCCGGTATGGTATCACAACTGCAGCTCAAGCCTAGTTGTCACAATTCCAGTCTGAGGCCCCAATTCCTGTTTGGAATCAGTACTGCAGTTCAAGGCTCGAGCTCACTATTACAGTTTGGAATCACAATAGGAGTTCATGGAATGAGGTCACAATTCCAGTCTGAGGCCCCAATTCCTGTTTGAAATCCAATTGTAGTTCAAGTCTCGAGGTCACAAATCCAGTCTGCGGTCACAATTCTTGTTTGGAATCAAAATTGCAGTTCAAGGCTCGAGATCACAATTCCAGTCTGAGGCCACAATTCCCGTTTGGAATCACAACTGCTATTCAAGGCTTGAGTTCACAATTCCAATTTGGAATCACAATTGCAGTTCAAGGCTTGAGTTCACAATTCCAGTTTCAAATCACATTTGCATTTTAAGTCATGAGGCCACAATTCCAGTATGAGGACACAATTCCTGTTTGGAATCACAATTGATGTTCAAGCCTCGAGGTCACAATTCCAGTCTGAGGCCACAATACGGCTTTGGAATCACAACTAAAATTCAAGGCTCAAAGTCACAACTGCAGTCTGAGGACGCAATAGCTGTTTGGAATCAGTACTGCAGCTCAAGGCTCCGGGGTCATAGTTCCAGTCTGAGGCCACAATTCCCGTTTGGAATCACAACTGCAATTCAAGGCTCGAGGTCACAATTACAGTTCGGAATCACAACTGCTATTCAAGGCTCGAGGTCACAATTCTAGTCTGAGGTCACAATTCCGGTTTGGAATCATATTAGCAGTTCAAGGCTTGATTTCACAATTCCGGTTTGAAATAACAATTGCATTTCAAGGCTTGAGGTCACAATTCCAGTTTGAAATCACATTTGCATTTTAAGTCTTGAGGCCACAATTCCAGTATGAGGATAGAATTCATGTTGGGAATCACGATTGATGTTCAATGCTCGAGGTCACAATTCCAGTCAGAGTTCATGAATCCTGTTTGGAATCACAATTGCATTTCAACTCTCAAGATCACAATTCCAGTCTTAGGCCCCAAATCCTGTCAGGAAACACTACTAAAGTTCAAGGCTCGAAGACACGATTCTAGTCTGATGACCCTATACTGGTTTGGAATCACAAGTGCAGCTCAAGGTTCGGGGTCACAATTCCAGTCTGAGGCCACAATTCCCGTTTGGAATCACAACTGCAGTTCAAGGATCGAGGTCACAATTACAGTTTGGATTCACAATAGCAGTTCATGGAATGAAATCACAATTCCAGTCTTAGGTCAATATTCCTGTTTGGAATCACAACTGATGTTCATGTCTCGAGATAACGATTCCAGTCTGAGGACCCAATTCCGGTTTGGTATCACAAATGCAGCACAAGGCTCAGGGTCACAATTCAAGTCTGAGGCCACAATTCCGCTTTGGAATCACAAGTGCAGCTCAAGGCTCGGGGTCACAATTCCAGTCTGAGGCCACAATTCCCGTTTGGAATCACAACTGCTGATCCTGTCTCGAGGTCACGATTCCAGTCTGAGGACCCAATTTCGATTTGAAATCACAATGGCAGTTCAAGGCTCGAGATCACAATTCCAGTCTGAGCCCCCAATTCCGTTTTGTAATCACAACTGCTGTTCATGTCTCGAGATCACGATTCCAGTCTGAAGACCCAATTCCGGTTTGGTATCACAAATGCAGCACAAGGCTCAGGGTCACAATTCAAGTCTGAGGCCACAATTCCGCTTTGGAATCACAACTTAATTTCAAGGTTTGAAGTCACTGTTCCAGTCTGAGGTCCCAATTCCGGCTCTGAATCGTAACTGCTCTACATTGCTCGAGGTGACGATTCCAGTCTGAAGACTCAATTCCGGTATGGTATCACAACTGCAGCTCAAGCCTAGTTGTCACATTTCCAGTCTGAGGCCACGATTCCTGTTTGGAATCACAACTGCTATTCCTGTCTCGAGATCACAATTCCAGTCTGAGGCCACAATTCCCGTTTGGAATCAGTACTGCAGATCATGGCTAGGAGTCACAATTCCAGTCTGAGGCCCCAATTCCCAGTTGGACTCACAACTGCCGGTCAAGGCTCGAGGTCACAATTCCAGTATGAAGTCACAATTCCAATTTGGAATCACAACTGGAGTTCAAGGCTCGAGGTCACAATTACAGTTTGGAATCACAATAGCAGTTCATAGAATGAGGTCACAATTACTCTCTGAGGTCATAGTTTCTGTTTGGAATCACAATTGCAGTTCAAAGTTCGAGGTCTCAATTCCAGTCTGCCGTCACAATTCCGGTTTGGAATCAGAAGTGCTGTTCAAGTCTCGGGGTCACCATTCCAGTCTGAGGCCACAATTCCCGTTTGGAATCACAACTGCTGATCCTGTCTCGAGGTCACGATTCCAGTCTTAGGTCACAATTCCCGTTTGGAATCACAATTGCAGTACGAGGCTGGAGAACACAATTCCTGTCTGAGGTCCCAATATCGGTTTGGTATCACAACTGAAGCTCAAATCTCTAGGTCACAAATTCAGTGTGTGGTCACAAATCCCGTTTGGAATCACATTTCCATTTCTCGGGTGAATATCACAATTTCAGTCTGAGCCCCCAATTCCGTTTTGTAATCACAACTGCTGTTCATGTCTCGAGGTCACAATTCCAGTCTGAGCCCCCAATTCCGTTTTGTGATCACAACTGCTGTTCATGTCTCGAGATCACGATTCCAGTCTGAGGACCCAATTCCGGTTTGGTATCACAAATGCAGCACAAGGCTCAGGGTCACAATTCAAGTCTGAGGCCACAATTCCGCTTTGGAATCACAACTTAATTTCAAGGTTTGAAGTCACTGTTCCAGTCTGAGGTCCCAATTCCGGCTCTGAATCGTAACTGCTCTACATTGCTCGAGGTGACGATTCCAGTCTGAAGACTCAATTCCGGTATGGTATCACAACTGCAGCTCAAGCCTAGTTGTCACATTTCCAGTCTGAGGCCACGATTCCTGTTTGGAATCACAACTGCTATTCCTGTCTCGAGATCACAATTCCAGTCTGAGGCCCCAATTCCTGTTTGGAATCAGTACTGCAGTTCAAGGCTCGAGCTCACTATTACAGTTTGGAATCACAATAGGAGTTCATGGAATGAGGTCACAATTACTCTCTGAGGTCATAATTTCTGTTTGGAATCACAATTGCAGTTCAAAGCTCGAGGTCTCAATTCCAGTCTGTGCTCACAATTCCGGTTTGGAATCACAATTGCAGTTCAAGGCTTGAGATCACAATGCCAGACTGAGGTCTCAATTCCCGTTTGGAATCACAACTGCTGCTCAATGCTCGGGGTCACAATTCCAGTCTGAGGCCACAATTCCCGTTTGGAATCACAACTGCTGATCCTGTCTCGAGGTCACGATTCCAGTCTGAGGACCCAATTTCGATTTGAAATCACAATGGCAGTTCAAGGCTCGAGATCACAATTCCAGTCTGAGCCCCCAATTCCGTTTTGTAATCACAACTGCTGTTCATGTCTCGAGATCACGATTCCAGTCTGAGGACCCAATTCCGGTTTGGTATCACAAATGCAGCACAAGGCTCAGGGTCACAATTCAAGTCTGAGGCCACAATTCCGCTTTGGAATCACAACTTAATTTCAAGGTTTGAAGTCACTGTTCCAGTTTGAGGTCCCAATTCCGGCTCTGAATCGTAACTGCTCTACATTGCTCGAGGTGACGATTCCAGTCTGAAGACTCAATTCCGGTATGGTATCACAACTGCAGCTCAAGCCTAGTTGTCACATTTCCAGTCTGAGGCCACGATTCCTGTTTGGAATCACAACTGCTATTCCTGTCTCGAGATCACAATTCCAGTCTGAGGCCACAATTCCCGTTTGGAATCAGTACTGCAGATCATGGCTAGGAGTCACAATTCGAGTCTGAGGCCCCAATTCCCAGTTGGACTCACAACTGCCGGTCAAGGCTCGAGGTCACAATTCCAGTCTGAGGTCACAATTCCAGTTTGGAATCACAACTGGAGTTCAAGGTTCGAGGTCACAATTACAGTTTGGAATCACAATAGCAGTTCATAGAATGAGGTCACAATTACTCTCTGAGGTCATAGTTTCTGTTTGGAATCACAATTGCAGTTCAAAGTTCGAGGTCTCAATTCCAGTCTGCCGTCACAATTCCGGTTTGGAATCAGAAGTGCTGTTCAAGTCTCGGGGTCACCATTCCAGTCTGAGGCCACAATTCCCGTTTGGAATCACAACTGCTGATCCTGTCTCGAGGTCACGATTCCAGTCTTAGGTCACAATTCCGGTTTGGAATCACAATTGCAGCTCAAGCCTAGTTGTCACATTTCCAGTCTGAGGCCACGACTCCCGTTTGGAATCACAACTGCTATTCCTGTCTCGAGATCACAATTCCAGTCTGAGGCCCCAATTCCTGTTTGGAATCAGTACTGCAGTTCAAGGCTCGAGCTCACTATTACAGTTTGGAATCACAATAGGAGTTCATGGAATGAGGTCACAATTACTCTCTGAGGTCATAATTTCTGTTTGGAATCACAATTGCAGTTCAAAGCTCGAGGTCTCAATTCCAGTCTGTGCTCACAATTCCGGTTTGGAATCACAATTGCAGTTCAAGGCTTGAGATCACAATGCCAGACTGAGGTCTCAATTCCCGTTTGGAATCACAACTGCTGCTCAATGCTCGGGGTCACAATTCCAGTCTGAGGCCACAATTCCCGTTTGGAATCACAACTGCTGATCCTGTCTCGAGGTCACGATTCCAGTCTGAGGACCCAATTTCGATTTGAAATCACAATGGCAGTTCAAGGCTCGAGATCACAATTCCAGTCTGAGCCCCCAATTCCGTGTTGGAATCACAAAAGATGTTCATGTCTCGAGATCACGATTCCAGTCTGAGGACCCAATTCCGGTTTGGTATCACAAATGCAGCACAAGGCTCAGGGTCACAATTCAAGTCTGAGGCCACAATTCCGCTTTGGAATCACAACTTAATTTCAAGGTTTGAAGTCACTGTTCCAGTCTGAGGTCCCAATTCCGGCTCTGAATCGTAACTGCTCTACATTGCTCGAGGTGACGATTCCAGTCTGAAGACTCAATTCCGGTATGGTATCACAACTGCAGCTCAAGCCTAGTTGTCACATTTCCAGTCTGAGGCCACGATTCCTGTTTGGAATCACAACTGCTATTCCTGTCTCGAGATCACAATTCCAGTCTGAGGCCACAATTCCCGTTTGGAATCAGTACTGCAGATCATGGCTAGGAGTCACAATTCCAGTCTGAGGCCCCAATTCCCAGTTGGACTCACAACTGCCGGTCAAGGCTCGAGGTCACAATTCCAGTCTGAGGTCACAATTCCAGTTTGGAATCACAACTGGAGTTCAAGGTTCGAGGTCACAATTACAGTTTGGAATCACAATAGCAGTTCATAGAATGAGGTCACAATTACTCTCTGAGGTCATAGTTTCTGTTTGGAATCACAATTGCAGTTCAAAGTTCGAGGTCTCAATTCCAGTCTGCCGTCACAATTCCGGTTTGGAATCAGAAGTGCTGTTCAAGTCTCGGGGTCACCATTCCAGTCTGAGGCCACAATTCCCGTTTGGAATCACAACTGCTGATCCTGTCTCGAGGTCACGATTCCAGTCTTAGGTCACAATTCCGGTTTTGTAATCACAATTGCAGTACGAGGCTGGAGAACACAATTCCTGTCTGAGGTCCCAATATCGGTTTGGTATCACAACTGCAGCTCAAATCTCTAGGTCACAAATTCAGTGTGTGGTCACAAATCCCGTTTGGAATCACATTTGCAGTTCTAGGGTGAATATCACAATTTCAGTCTGAGCCCCCAATTCCGTTTTGTAATCACAACTGCTGTTCATGTCTCGAGGTCACAATTCCAGTCTGAAGACCCAATTCCGGTTTGGTATCACAGATGCAGCACAAGGCTCAGGGTCACAATTCAAGTCTGAGGCCACAATTCCGCTTTGGAATCACAACTTAATTTCAAGGTTTGAAGTCACAGTTCCAGTCTGAGGTCCCAATTCCGGCTCTGAATCGTAACTGCTCTACATTGCTCGAGGTGACGATTCCAGTCTGAAGACTCAATTCTGGTATGGTATCACAACTGCAGCTCAAGCCTAGTTGTCACATTTCCAGTCTGAGGCCACGATTCCTGTTTGGAATCACAACTGCTATTCCTGTCTCGAGATCACAATTCCAGTCTGAGGCCCCAGTTCCTATTTGGAATCAGTACTGCAGTTCAAGGCTCGAGCTCACTATTACAGTTTGGAATCACAATAGGAGTTCATGGAATGAGGTCACAATTACTCTCTGAGGTCATAATTTCTGTTTGGAATCACAATTGCAGTTCAAAGCTCGAGGTCTCAATTCCAGTCTGTGCTCACAATTCCGGTTTGGAATCACAATTGCAGTTCAAGGCTTGAGATCACAATGCCAGACTGAGGTCTCAATTCCCGTTTGGAATCACAACTGCTGCTCAATGCTCGGGGTCACAATTCCAGTCTGAGGCCACAATTCCCGTTTGGAATCACAACTGCTATTCAAGGCTTGAGTTTACAATTCCAGTTTGGAATCACAATTGCAGTTCAAGTCTCGAGATCACAATTCCAGTCTGAGGCCCCAATTCCTGTTTGAAATCCAATTGTAGTCCAAGGCTCGAGGTCACAAATCCAGTCTGAGGTCACAATTCTTGTTTGGAATCAAAATTGCAGTTCAAGGCTCAAGATCACAATTGCAGTCTGAGGCCACAATTCCTGTTTGGAATCACAATGGCAGTTCAAGGCTCGAGATCACAATTCCAGTCTGAGGCCACAATTCCGTTTTGTAATCACAACTGCTGTTCATGTCTCGCGGTCACAATTCCAGTCTGAGGCCACAATTCCCGTTTGGAATCACAATGGCAGTTCAAGGCCCGAGATCGCAATTCCAGTCTGAGCCCCCAATTCCGGTTTGATTTCAGAGCTGCAGCTTAAGGTTCAGGGTCACAATTCCAGTCTGAGGTCCCGATATCGGTTTGGTTCCACAACTGCAGCTCAAATCTCTAGGTCACAAATTCAGTGTGTGGTCACTAATCCCGTTTGGAATCACATTTACAATTCAAGGGTCGAGATCACAATTCCAGTCTGAGGCCTCAATTCCCGTTTGGAATCACAACTGAAGCTCAAGGCTCGGAGTCACAGTTCTAGTCTGAGGCCACAATTCCCGTTTGGAATTACAACTGCTATTCAAGCCTCGAGGTCACAATTCCGGTTTGGAACCACAATTGCAGTTCAAGGCTTGATTTCACAATGCCGGTTTGGAATCACAATTGCATTTCAAGGCTGGAGAACACAATTCCAGTTTCAAATCACATTTGCATTTTAAGTCATGAGGCCACAATTCCAGTATGAGGACACAATTCCTGTTTGGAATCACAACTGATCTTCAAGGCTTGAGCTCACAATTGCAGTCAGAGTTCATGAATCCTGTTTGGTATCACAAATACATTTCAAGTCTCGAGATCACAATTCCAGTCTTAGGCCCCAAATCCTGTCAGGAAACACTACTAAAGTTCAAGGCTCGAAGACACAATTGCAGTCTGAGGACCCAATACCGGTTTGGTATCAAAACCGCAGCTCAAGGCTCGGGGTCACAAATCCAGTCTGAGGTCACAATTGCGGTTTGGTATCAGAACTGCAGCTCAAATCTCTAGGTCACAAATGCAGTGTGTGGTCACAAATCCCATTTGGAATCACATTTGCAGTTCAAGGGTCGAGATCACAATTCCAGTCTGAGCCCCCAATTCCAGTCTGAGGACCCAATTCCGGTTTGGTATCACAGATGCAGCACAAGGCTCAGGGTCACAATTCCAGTCTGAGGACCCAATTCCGATTTGGAATCACAACTTAATTTCAAGGTTCGTAGTCACAGTTCCAGTTTGAGGTCCCAATTCCGGCTCTGAATCGCAACTGCTCTACATTGCTCGAGGTGACGATTCCAGTCTGAAGACTCAATTCCGGTATGGTATCACAACTGCAGCTCAATCCTAGTTGTCACATTTCCAGTCGGAGGCCACGATTCCCGTTTGGAATCACAACTGCTATTCCTGTCTCGAGATCACAATTCCAGTCTGAGGCCCCAATTCCTGTTTGGAATCACAATTGATGTTCAAGCCTCCAGGTCACAATTCCAGTCTGAGGGCACAATACGGCTTTGGAATCACAACTAAAATTCAAGAACCGAGGTCACAATTACAGTTCGGAATCACAAATGCTATTCAAGGCTCGAGGTCACAATTCAAGTCTGAGGCCACAATTCCCGTTTGGAATCATATTAGCAGTTCAAGGCTTGATTTCACAATTCCGGTTTGAAATAACAATTGCATTTCAAGGCTTGAGGTCACAATTCCAGTTTGAAATCACATTTGCATTTTAAGTCTTGAGGCCACAATTCCAGTATGAGAATAGAATTCATGTTGGGAATCACGATTGATGTTCAGTGCTCGAGGTCACAATTCCAGTCAGAGTTCATGAATCCTGTTTGGAATCACAATTGCATTTCAACTCTCAAGATCACAATTCCAGTCTTAGGCCCCAAATCCTGTCAGGAAACACTACTAAAGTTCAAGGCTCGAAGACACAATTCTAGTCTGATGACCCTAAACTGGTTTGGAATCACAAGTGCAGCTCAAGGCTCGGGGTCACAATTCCAGTCTGAGGCCACAATTCCCGTTTGGAATCACAACTGCAGTTCAAGGATCGAGGTCACAATTACAGTTTGGATTCACAATAGCAGTTCATGGAATGAAATCACAATTCCAGTCTTAGGTCAATATTCCTGTTTGGAATCACAACTGATGTGCATGTCTCGAGATCACAATTCCAGTCTGAGGCCCCAATTCCTGTTTGGAATCAGTACTGCAGTTCAAGGCTCGAGGTCACAATTCCTGTTTGAAATCACAATAGCAGTTCATGGAATGAGGTCACAATTACTCTCTGAGGTCATAATTTCTGTTTGGAATCACAATTGCAGTTCAAAGCTCGAGGTCTCAATTCCAGTCTGAGGCCACAATTCCCGTTTGGAATCACAATTGCAGTTCAAGGCTTGAGATCACAATGCCAGACTGAGGCCACAATTCCGCTTTGGAATCACAACTGCTGCTCAATGCTCGGGGTCACAATTCCAGTCTGAGGCCACAATTCCCGTTTGGAATCACAACTGCTGATCCTGTCTCGAGGTCACGATTCCAGTCTGAGGACCCAATTCCGATTTGAAATCACAATGGCAGTTCAAGGCTCGAGATCACAATTCCAGTCTGAGCCCCTAATTCCGTGTTGGAATTACAACTGCTGCTCATGTCTCGAGATCACGATTCCAGTCTGAGGACCCAATTCCGGTTTGGTATCACAAATGCAGCACAAGGCTCAGGGTCACAATTCAAGTCTCAGGCCACAATTCCGCTTTGGAATCACAACTTAATTTCAAGGTTTGAAGTCACAGTTCCAGTCTGAGGTCCCAATTCCGGCTCTGAATCGTAACTGCTCTACATTGCTCGAGGTGACGATTCCAGTCTGAAGACTCAATTCCGGTATGGTATCACAACTGCAGCTCAAGCCTAGTTGTCACATTTCCAGTCTGAGGCCACGATTCCTGTTTGGAATCACAACTGCTATTCCTGTCTCGAGATCACAATTCCAGTCTGAGGCCCCAATTCCTGTTTGGAATCAGTACTGCAGTTCAAGGCTCGAGCTCACTATTACAGTTTGGAATCACAATAGGAGTTCATGGAATGAGGTCACAATTACTCTCTGAGGTCATAATTTCTGTTTGGAATCACAATTGCAGTTCAAAGCTCGAGGTCACAAATCCAGTCTGCGGTCACAATTCTTGTTTGGAATCAAAATTGCAGTTCAAGGCTCGAGATCACAATTCCAGTCTGAGGCCACAATTCCCGTTTGGAATCACAACTGCTATTCAAGGCTTGAGTTCACAATTCCAATTTGGAATCACAATTGCAGTTCAAGGCTTGAGTTCACAATTCCAGTTTCAAATCACATTTGCATTTTAAGTCATGAGGCCACAATTCCAGTATGAGGACACAATTCCTGTTTGGAATCACAATTGATGTTCAAGCCTCGAGGTCACAATTCCAGTCTGAGGCCACAATACGGCTTTGGAATCACAACTAAAATTCAAGGCTCGAAGTCACACCTGCAGTCTGAGGACGCAATAGCTGTTTGGAATCAGTACTGCAGCTCAAGGCTCCCTGGTCATAGTTCCAGTCTGAGGCCACAATTCCCGTTTGGAATCACAACTGCAATTCAAGGCTCGAGGTCACAATTACAGTTTGGAATCACAACTGCTATTCAAGGCTCGAGGTCACAATTCTAGTCTGAGGTCACAATTCCGGTTTGGAATCATATTAGCAGTTCAAGGCTTGATTTCACAATTCCGGTTTGAAATAACAATTGCATTTCAAGGCTTGAGGTCACAATTCCAGTTTGAAATCACATTTGCATTTTAAGTCTTGAGGCCACAATTCCAGTATGAGGATAGAATTCATGTTGGGAATCACGATTGATGTTCAGTGCTCGAGGTCACAATTCCAGTCAGAGTTCATGAATCCTGTTTGGAATCACAATTGCATTTCAACTCTCAAGATCACAATTCCAGTCTTAGGCCCCAAATCCTGTCAGGAAACACTACTAAAGTTCAAGGCTCGAAGACACGATTCTAGTCTGATGACCCTATACTGGTTTGGAATCACAAGTGCAGTTCAAGGATCGAGGTCACAATTACTGTTTGGATTCACAATAGCAGTTCATGGAATGAAATCACAATTCCAGTCTTAGGTCAATATTCCTGTTTGGAATCACAACTGCTATTCCTGTCTCGAGGTCACAATTCCAGTCTGAGGACCCAATTCCGGTTTGGTATCACAAATGCAGCACAAGGCTCAGGGTCACAATTCCAGTCTGAGGACCCAATTCTGCTTTGGAATCATAACTTAATTTCAAGGTTCGTAGTCACAGTTCCAGTTTGAGGTCCCAATTCCGGCTCTGAATCGCAACTGCTCTACATTGCTCGAGGTGATGATTCCAGTCTGAAGACTCAATTCCGGTATGGTATCACAACTGCAGCTCAAGCCTAGTTGTCACATTTCCAGTCTGAGGCCACGATTCCCGTTTGGAATCACAACTGCTATTCCTGTCTCGAGATCACAATTCCAGTCTGAGGCCCCAATTCCTTTTTGGAATCAGTACTGCAGATCAAGGCTCGAGCTCACTATTAGAGTCTGGAATCACAATAGGAGTTCATGGAATGAGGTCACAATTCCAGTCTGAGGTCATAATTTCTGTTTGGAATCACAATTGCAGTTCAAAGCTCGACGTCTCAATTCCAGTCTGCGGTCACAATTCCGGTTTGGAATCACAATTGCAGTTCAAGGCTTGA
Organism: Sturnus vulgaris; assembly: GCF_052056855.1. Classification (NCBI taxonomy): domain Eukaryota; kingdom Metazoa; phylum Chordata; class Aves; order Passeriformes; family Sturnidae; genus Sturnus; species Sturnus vulgaris. Next base: position 473,135 of record NW_028276432.1, on the reverse strand, counting down.
GATCACAATGCCAGACTGAGGTCACAATTGCGGTTTGGTATCAGAACTGCAGCTCAAATCTCTAGGTCACAAATGCAGTGTGTGGTCACAAATCCCGTTTGGAATCACATTTGCAGTTCACGGGTCGAGATCACAATTCCAGTCTGAGCCCCCAATTCCAGTCTGAGGACCGAATTCCGGTTTGGTATCACAGATGCAGCACAAGGCTCAGGGTCACAATTCCAGTCTGAGGACCCAATTCCGCTTTGGAATCACAACTTAATTTCAAGGTTCGTAGTCACAGTTCCAGTTTGAGGTCCCAATTCCGGCTCTGAATCGCAACTGCTCTACATTGCTCGAGGTGACGATTCCAGTCTGAAGACTCAATTCCGGTATGGTATCACAACTGCAGCTCAAGCCTAGTTGTCACATTTCCAGTCTGAGGCCACGACTCCCGTTTGGAATCACAACTGCTATTCCTGTCTCGAGATCACAATTCCAGTCTGAGGCCCCAATTCCTGTTTGGAATCAGTATTGCAGTTCAAGGCTCGAGCTCACTATTACAGTTTAGAATCACAATAGGAGTTCATGGAATGCGGTCACAATTCCAGTCTGAGGCCCCAATTCCTGTTTGAAATCCAATTGTAGTTCAAGTCTCGAGGTCACAAATCCAGTCTGCGGTCACAATTCTTGTTTGGAATCAAAATTGCAGTTCAAGGCTCGAGATCACAATGCCAGACTGAGGCCACAATTCCCGTTTGGAATCACAACTGCTATTCAAGGCTTGAGTTCACAATTCCAATTTGGAATCACAATTGCAGTTCAAGGCTTGAGTTCACAATTCCAGTTTCAAATCACATTTGCATTTTAAGTCATGAGGCCACAATTCCAGTATGAGGACACAATTCCTGTTTGGAATCACAATTGATGTTCAAGCCTCGAGGTCACAATTCCAGTCTGAGGCCACAATACGGCTTTGGAATCACAACTAAAATTCAAGGCTCGAAGTCACAACTGCAGTCTGAGGACGCAATAGCTGTTTGGAATCAGTACTGCAGCTCAAGGCTCCGGGGTCATAGTTCCAGACTGAGGCCACAATTCCCGTTTGGAATCACAACTGCAATTCAAGGCTCGAGGTCACAATTACAGTTCAGAATCACAACTGCTATTCAAGGCTCGAGGTCACAATTCAAGTCTGAGGCCACAATTCCCGTTTGGAATCATATTAGCAGTTCAAGGCTTGATTTCACAATTCCCGTTTGAAATAACAATTGCATTTCAAGGCTTGAGGTCACAATTCCAGTTTGAAATCACATTTGCATTTTAAGTCTTGAGGCCACAATTCCAGTATGAGGATAGAATTCATGTTGGGAATCACGATTGATGTTCAATGCTCGAGGTCACAATTCCAGTCAGAGTTCATGAATCCTGTTTGGAATCACAATTGCATTTCAACTCTCAAGATCACAATTCCAGTCTTAGGCCCCAAATCCTCTCAGGAAACACTACTAAAGTTCAAGGCTCGAAGACACGATTCTAGTCTGATGACCCTATACTGGTTTGGAATCACAAGTGCAGCTCAAGGCTCGAGATCACAATTCCAGTCTGAGGCCACAATTCCCGTTTGGAATCACAACTGCAGTTCAAGGATCGAGGTCACAATTACAGTTTGGATTCACAATAGCAGTTCATGGAATGAAATCACAATTCCAGTCTTAGGTCAATATTCCTGTTTGGAATCACAACTGATGTTCATGTCTCGAGATCACGATTCCAGTCTGAGGCCCCAATTCCGGTTTGGTATCAGAAATGCAGCACAAGGCTCAGGGTCACAATTCAAGTGTGAGGCCACAATTCCGCTTTGGAATCACAACTGCCGCTCAATGCTCGGGGTCACAATTCAAGTCTGAGGCCACAATTCCCGTTTGGAATCACAACTGCTGATCCTGTTTCGAGGTCACGATTCCAGTCTGAGGACCCAATTCCGATTTGAAATCACAATGGCAGTTCAAGGCTCGAGATCACAATTCCAGTCTGAGCCCCCAATTCCGTGTTGGAATCACAAAAGATGTTCATGTCTCGAGATCACGATTCCAGTCTGAGGACCCAATTCCGGTTTGGTATCACAAATGCAGCACAAGGCTCAGGGTCACAATTCAAGTCTGAGGCCACAATTCCGCTTTGGAATCACAACTTAATTTCAAGGTTTGAAGTCACTGTTCCAGTCTGAGGTCCCAATTCCGGCTCTGAATCGTAACTGCTCTACATTGCTCGAGGTGACGATTCCAGTCTGAAGACTCAATTCCGGTATGGTATCACAACTGCAGCTCAAGCCTAGTTGACACATTTCCAGTCTGAGGCCACGATTCCTGTTTGGAATCACAACTGCTACTCCTGTCTCGAGATCACAATTCCAGTCTGAGGCCACAATTCCCGTTTGGAATCAGTACTGCAGATCATGGCTAGGAGTCACAATTCCAGTCTGAGGCCCCAATTCCCAGTTGGACTCACAACTGCCGGTCAAGGCTCGAGGTCACAATTCCAGTCTGAGGTCACAAGTCCTGTTTGGAATCACAACTGGAGTTCAAGGCTCGAGGTCACAATTACAGTTTGGAATCACAAGAGCAGTTCATAGAATGAGGTCACAATTACTCTCTGAGGTCAAAGTTTCTGTTTGGAATCACAATTGCAGTTCAAAGTTCGAGGTCTCAATTCCAGTCTGCCGTCACAATTCCGGTTTGGAATCAGAAGTGCTGTTCAAGTCTCGGGGTCACCATTCCAGTCTGAGGCCACAATTCCCGTTTGGAATCACAACTGCAGCTCATGTCTCGAGGTCACGATTCCAGTCTTAGGTCACAATTCCAGTTTGGAATCACAATTGCAGTACAAGCCTGGAGAACACAATTCCTGTCTGAGGTCCCAATATCGGTTTGGTATCACAACTGCAGCTCAAATCTCTAGGTCACAAATTCAGTGTGTGGTCACAAATCCCGTTTGGAATCACATTTGCAGTTCTAGGGTGAATATCACAATTTCAGTCTGAGCCCCCAATTCCGTTTTGTAATCACAACGGATGTTCATGTCTCGAGGTCACAATTCCAGTCTGAAGACCCAATTCCGGTTTGGTATCACAGATGCAGCACAAGGCTCAGGGTCACAATTCAAGTCTGAGGCCACAATTCCGCTTTGGAATCACAACTTAATTTCAAGGTTTGAAGTCACAGTTCCAGTCTGAGGTCCCAATTCCGGCTCTGAATCGTAACTGCTCTACATTGCTCGAGGTGATGATTCCAGTCTGAAGACTCAATTCCGGTATGGTATCACAACTGCAGCTCAAGCCTAGTTGTCACATTTCCAGTCTGAGGCCACGATTCCCGTTTGGAATCACAACTGCTATTCCTGTCTCAAGATCACAATTCCAGTCTGAGGCCCCAATTCCTGTTTGGAATCAGTACTGCAGTTCAAGGCTCGAGCTCACTATTACAGTTTGGAATCACAATAGGAGTTCATGGAATGAGGTCACAATTACTCTCTGAGGTCATAATTTCTGTTTGGAATCACAACTGCAGTTCAAAGCTCGAGGTCTTATTTCCAGTCTGCGGTCACAATTCCGGTTTGGAATCACAATTGCAGTTCAAGGCTTGAGATCACAATGCCAGACTGAGGTCTCAATTCCCGTTTGGAATCACAACTGCTGCTCAATGCTCGGGGTCACAATTCCAGTCTGAGGCCACAATTCCCGTTTGGAATCACAACTGCTATTCAAGGCTTGAGTTTACAATTCCAGTTTGGAATCACAATTGCAGTTCAAGTCTCGAGATCACAATTCCAGTCTGAGGCCCCAATTCCTGTTTGAAATCCAATTGTAGTCCAAGGCTCGAGGTCACAAATCCAGTCTGAGGTCACAATTCTTGTTTGGAATCAAAATTGCAGTTCAAGGCTCAAGATCACAATTGCAGTCTGAGGCCACAATTCTTGTTTGGAATCACAATGGCAGTTCAAGGCTCGAGATCACAATTCCAGTCTGAGGCCACAATTCCCGTTTGGAATCACAATAGCAGTTCAAGGCCCGAGATCACAATTCCAGTCTGAGCCCCCAATTCCGGTTTGATTTCAGAGCTGCAGCTTAAGGTTCAGGGTCACAATTCCAGTCTGAGGTCCCGATATCGGTTTGGTTCCACAACTGCAGCTCAAATCTCTAGGTCACAAATTCAGTGTGTGGTCACTAATCCCGTTTGGAATCACATTTACAATTCAAGGGTCGAGATCACAATTCCAGTCTGAGGCCACAATTCCCGTTTGGAATTACAACTGCTATTCAAGCCTCGAGGTCACAATTCCGGTTTGGAATCACAATTGCATTTCAAGGCTGGAGAACACAATTCCAGTTTCAAATCACATTTGCATTTTAAGTCATGAGGCCACAATTCCAGTATGAGGACACAATTCCTGTTTGGAATCACAACTGATCTTCAAGGCTTGAGCTCACAATTGCAGTCAGAGTTCATGAATCCTGTTTGGTATCACAAATACATTTCAAGTCTCGAGATCACAATTCCAGTCTTAGGCCCCAAATCCTGTCAGGAAACACTACTAAAGTTCAAGGCTCGAAGACACAATTGCAGTCTGAGGACCCAATACCGGTTTGGTATCAAAACCGCAGCTCAAGGCTCGGGGTCACAAATCCAGTCTGAGATCACAATTGCGGTTTGGTATCAGAACTGCAGCTCAAATCTCTAGGTCACAAATGCAGTGTGTGGTCACAAATCCCGTTTGGAATCACATTTGCAGTTCAAGGGTCGAGATCACAATTCCAGTCTGAGCCCCCAATTCCAGTCTGAGGACCCAATTCCGGTTTGGTATCACAGATGCAGCACAAGGCTCAGGGTCACAATTCCAGTCTGAGGACCCAATTCCGATTTGGAATCACAACTTAATTTCAAGGTTCGTAGTCACAGTTCCAGTTTGAGGTCCCAATTCCTCCTCCAATTCTGAATCGCAACTGCTCTACATTGCTCGAGGTGACGATTCCAGTCTGAAGACTCAATTCCGGTATGGTATCACAACTGCAGCTCAAGCCTAGTTGTCACATTTCCAGTCTGAGGCCACGATTCCCGTTTGGAATCACAACTGCTATTCCTGTCTCGAGATCACAATTCCAGTCTGAGGCCCCAATTCCTGTTTGGAATCAGTACTGCAGATCATGGCTAGGAGTCACAATTCCAGTCTGAGGCCCCAATTCCCGGTTGGACTCACAACTGCAGTTCAAGGCTCGAGGTCACAATTCCAGTCTGAGGTCACAATTCCCAGTTGGACTCACAACTGCCGGTCAAGCCTCGAGGTCACAATTCCAGTCTGAGGTCACAAGTCCTGTTTGGAATCACAATTGCAGTTCAAGGCTTGAGTTCACAATTCCAGTTTCAAATCACATTTGCATTTTAAGTCATGAGGCCACAATTCCAGTATGAGGACACAATTCCTGTTTGGAATCACAATTGATGTTCAAGCCTCGAGGTCACAATTCCAGTCTGAGGCCACAATACGGCTTTGGAATCACAACTAAAATTCAAGGCTCGAAGTCACAACTGCAGTCTGAGGACGCAATAGCTGTTTGGAATCAGTACTGCAGCTCAAGGCTCCGGGGTCATAGTTCCAGTCTGAGGCCACAATTCCCGTTTGGAATCACAACTGCAATTCAAGGCTCGAGGTCACAATTACAGTTCGGAATCACAACTGCTATTCAAGGCTCGAGGTCACAATTCAAGTCTGAGGCCACAATTCCGGTTTGGAATCATATTAGCAGTTCAAGGCTTGATTTCACAATTCCGGTTTGAAATAACAATTGCATTTCAAGGCTTGAGGTCACAATTCCAGTTTGAAATCACATTTGCATTTTAAGTCTTGAGGCCACAATTCCAGTATGAGGATAGAATTCATGTTGGGAATCACGATTGATGTTCAATGCTCGAGGTCACAATTCCAGTCAGAGTTCATGAATCCTGTTTGGAATCACAATTGCATTTCAACTCTCAAGATCACAATTCCAGTCTTAGGCCCCAAATCCTGTCAGGAAACACTACTAAAGTTCAAGGCTCGAAGACACGATTCTAGTCTGATGACCCTATACTGGTTTGGAATCACAAGTGCAGCTCAAGGCTCGGGGTCACAATTCCAGTCTGAGGCCACAATTCCCGTTTGGAATCACAACTGCAGTTCAAGGATCGAGGTCACAATTACAGTTTGGATTCACAATAGCAGTTCATGGAATGAAATCACAATTCCAGTCTTAGGTCAATATTCCTGTTTGGAATCACAACTGCTATTCCTGTCTCGAGATCACAATTCCAGTCTGAGGCCCCAATTCCTGTTTGGAATCAGTTACTGCAGTTCAAGGCTCGTGCTCACTATTATAGTTTAGAATCACAATAGGAGTTCATGGAATGAGGTCACAATTCCAGTCTGAGGCCCCAATTCCTGTTTGAAATCCAATTGTAGTTCAAGTCTCGAGGTCACAAATCCAGTCTGCGGTCACAATTCTTGTTTGGAATCAAAATTGCAGTTCAAGGCTCGAGATCACAATGCCAGACTGAGGCCACAATTCCCGTTTGGAATCACAACTGCTATTCAAGGCTTGAGTTCACAATTCCAATTTGGAATCACAATTGCAGTTCAAGGCTTGAGTTCACAATTCCAGTTTCAAATCACATTTGCATTTTAAGTCATGAGGCCACAATTCCAGTATGAGGACACAATTCCTGTTTGGAATCACAATTGATGTTCAAGCCTCGAGGTCACAATTCCAGTCTGAGGCCACAATACGGCTTTGGAATCACAACTAAAATTCAAGGCTCGAAGTCACAACTGCAGTCTGAGGACGCAATAGCTGTTTGGAATCAGTACTGCAGCTCAAGGCTCCGGGGTCATAGTTCCAGTCTGAGGCCACAATTCCCGTTTGGAATCACAACTGCAATTCAAGGCTCGAGGTCACAATTACAGTTCGGAATCACAACTGCTATTCAAGGCTCGAGGTCACAATTCTAGTCTGAGGTCACAATTCCGGTTTGGAATCATATTAGCAGTTCAAGGCTTGATTTCACAATTCCCGTTTGAAATAACAATTGCATTTCAAGGCTTGAGGTCACAATTCCAGTTTGAAATCACATTTGCATTTTAAGTCTTGAGGCCACAATTCCAGTATGAGGATAGAATTCATGTTGGGAATCACGATTGATGTTCAATGCTCGAGGTCACAATTCCAGGCAGAGTTCATGAATCCTGTTTGGAATCACAATTGCATTTCAACTCTCAAGATCACAATTCCAGTCTTAGGCCCCAAATCCTCTCAGGAAACACTACTAAAGTTCAAGGCTCGAAGACACGATTCTAGTCTGAAGACCCTATACTGGTTTGGAATCACAAGTGCAGCTCAAGGCTCGGGGTCACAATTCCAGTCTGAGGCCACAATTCCCGTTTGGAATCACAACTGCAGTTCAAGGATCGAGGTCACAATTACAGTTTGGATTCACAATAGCAGTTCATGGAATGAAATCACAATTCCAGTCTTAGGTCAATATTCCTGTTTGGAATCACAACTGCTATTCCTGTCTCGAGATCACAATTCCAGTCTGAGGCCCCAATTCCTGTTTGGAATCAGTACTGCAGTTCAAGGCTCGAGGTCACAATTCCTGTTTGAAATCACAATAGCAGTTCATGGAATGAGGTCACAATTACTCTCTGAGGTCATAATTTCTGTTTGGAATCACAATTGCAGTTCAAAGCTCGAGGTCTCAATTCCAGTCTGAGGCCACAATTCCGGTTTGGAATCACAATTGCAGTTCAAGGCTTGAGATCACAATGCCAGACTGAGGTCACAATTCCCGTTTGGAATCACAACTGCTGCTCAATGCTCGGGGTCACAATTCCAGTCTGAGGCCACAATTCCCGTTTGGAATCACAACTGCAGTTCAAGGATCGAGGTCACAATTACAGTTTGGATTCACAATAGCAGTTCATGGAATGAAATCACAATTCCCGTCTTAGGTCAATATTCCTGTTTGGAATCACAACTGATGTTCATGTCTCGAGATCACGATTCCAGTCTGAGGCCCCAATTCCGGTTTGGTATCAGAAATGCAGCACAAGGCTCAGGGTCACAATTCAAGTGTGAGGCCACAATTCCGCTTTGGAATCACAACTGCTGCTCAATGCTCGGGGTCACAATTCCAGTCTGAGGCCACAATTCCCGTTTGGAATCACAACTGCTGATCCTGTTTCGAGGTCACGATTCCAGTCTGAGGACCCAATTCCGATTTGAAATCACAATGGCAGTTCAAGGCTCGAGATCACAATTCCAGTCTGAGCCCCCAATTCCGTGTTGGAATCACAAATGATGTTCATGTCTTGAGATCACGATTCCAGTCTGAGGACCCAATTCCGGTTTGGTATCACAAATGCAGCACAAGGCTCAGGGTCACAATTCAAGTCTGAGGCCACAATTCCGCTTTGGAATCACAACTTAATTTCAAGGTTCGAAGTCACTGTTCCAGTCTGAGGTCCCAATTCCGGCTCTGAATCGTAACTGCTCTACATTGCTCGAGGTGACGATTCCAGTCTGAAGACTCAATTCCGGTATGGTATCACAACTGCAGCTCAAGCCTAGTTGTCACATTTCCAGTCTGAGGCCACGATTCCTGTTTGGAATCACAACTGCTACTCCTGTCTCGAGATCACAATTCCAGTCTGAGGCCACAATTCCCGTTTGGAATCAGTACTGCAGATCATGGCTAGGAGTCACAATTCCAGTCTGAGGCCCCAATTCCCAGTTGGACTCACAACTGCCGGTCAAGGCTCGAGGTCACAATTCCAGTCTGAGGTCAGAAGTCCTGTTTGGAATCACAACTGGAGTTCAAGGCTCGAGGTCACAATTACAGTTTGGAATCACAAGAGCAGTTCATAGAATGAGGTCACAATTACTCTCTGAGGTCAAAGTTTCTGTTTGGAATCACAATTGCAGTTCAAAGTTCGAGGTCTCAATTCCAGTCTGCCGTCACAATTCCGGTTTGGAATCAGAAGTGCTGTTCAAGTCTCGGGGTCACCATTCCAGTCTGAGGCCACAATTCCCGTTTGGAATCACAACTGCAGCTCATGTCTCGAGGTCACGATTCCAGTCTTAGGTCACAATTCCAGTTTGGAATCACAATTGCAGTACGAGGCTGGAGAACACAATTCCTGTCTGAGGTCCCAATATCGGTTTGGTATCACAACTGCAGCTCAAATCTCTAGGTCACAAATTCAGTGTGTGGTCACAAATCCCGTTTGGAATCACATTTGCAGTTCTAGGGTGAATATCACAATTTCAGTCTGAGCCCCCAATTCCGTTTTGTAATCACAACGGATGTTCATGTCTCGAGGTCACAATTCCAGTCTGAAGACCCAATTCCGGTTTGGTATCACAGATGCAGCACAAGGCTCAGGGTCACAATTCAAGTCTGAGGCCACAATTCCGCTTTGGAATCACAACTTAATTTCAAGGTTTGAAGTCACAGTTCCAGTCTGAGGTCCCAATTCCGGCTCTGAATCGTAACTGCTCTACATTGCTCGAGGTGATGATTCCAGTCTGAAGACTCAATTCCGGTATGGTATCACAACTGCAGCTCAAGCCTAGTTGTCACATTTCCAGTCTGAGGCCACGATTCCCGTTTGGAATCACAACTGCTATTCCTGTCTCAAGATCACAATTCCAGTCTGAGGCCCCAATTCCTGTTTGGAATCAGTACTGCAGTTCAAGGCTCGAGCTCACTATTACAGTTTGGAATCACAATAGGAGTTCATGGAATGAGGTCACAATTACTCTCTGAGGTCATAATTTCTGTTTGGAATCACAACTGCAGTTCAAAGCTCGAGGTCTTATTTCCAGTCTGCGGTCACAATTCCGGTTTGGAATCACAATTGCAGTTCAAGGCTTGAGATCACAATGCCAGACTGAGGTCTCAATTCCCGTTTGGAATCACAACTGCTGCTCAATGCTCGGGGTCACAATTCCAGTCTGAGGCCACAATTCCCGTTTGGAATCACAACTGCTATTCAAGGCTTGAGTTTACAATTCCAGTTTGGAATCACAATTGCAGTTCAAGTCTCGAGATCACAATTCCAGTCTGAGGCCCCAATTCCTGTTTGAAATCCAATTGTAGTCCAAGGCTCGAGGTCACAAATCCAGTCTGAGGTCACAATTCTTGTTTGGAATCAAAATTGCAGTTCAAGGCTCAAGATCACAATTGCAGTCTGAGGCCACAATTCTTGTTTGGAATCACAATGGCAGTTCAAGGCTCGAGATCACAATTCCAGTCTGAGGCCACAATTCCCGTTTGGAATCACAATGGCAGTTCAAGGCCCGAGATCACAATTCCAGTCTGAGCCCCCAATTCCGGTTTGATTTCAGAGCTGCAGCTTAAGGTTCAGGGTCACAATTCCAGTCTGAGGTCCCGATATCGGTTTGGTTCCACAACTGCAGCTCAAATCTCTAGGTCACAAATTCAGTGTGTGGTCACTAATCCCGTTTGGAATCACATTTACAATTCAAGGGTCGAGATCACAATTCCAGTCTGAGGCCTCAATTCCCGTTTGGAATCACAACTGAAGCTCAAGGCTCGGAGTCACAGTTCTAGTCTGAGGCCACAATTCCCGTTTGGAATTACAACTGCTATTCAAGCCTCGAGGTCACAATTCCGGTTTGGAATCACAATTGCAGTTCAAGGCTGGAGAACACAATTCCAGTTTCAAATCACATTTGCATTTTAAGTCATGAGGCCACAATTCCAGTATGAGGACACAATTCCTGTTTGGAATCACAACTGATCTTTAAGGCTTGAGCTCACAATTGCAGTCAGAGTTCATGAATCCTGTTTGGTATCACAAATACATTTCAAGTCTCGAGACCACAATTCCAGTCTTAGGCCCCAAATCCTGTCAGGAAACACTACTAAAGTTCAAGGCTCGAAGACACAATTGCAGTCTGAGGACCCAATACCGGTTTGGTATCAAAACCGCAGCTCAAGGCTCGGGGTCACAAATCCAGTCTGAGGTCACAATTCTTGTTTGGAATCAAAATTGCAGTTCAAGGCTCAAGATCACAATTGCAGTCTGAGGCCACAATTCCTGTTTGGAATCACAATGGCAGTTCAAGGCTCGAGATCACAATTCCAGTCTGAGCCCCCAATTCCGTTTTGTAATCACAACTGCTGTTCATGTCTCGCGGTCACAATTCCAGTCTGAGGCCACAATTCCCGTTTGGAATCACAATGGCAGTTCAAGGCCCGAGATCACAATTCCAGTCTGAGCCCCCAATTCCGGTTTGATTTCAGAGCTGCAGCTTAAGGTTCAGGGTCACAATTCCAGTCTGAGGTCCCGATATCGGTGTGGTTCCACAACTGCAGCTCAAATCTCTAGGTCACAAATTCAGTGTGTGGTCACTAATCCCGTTTGGAATCACATTTACAATTCAAGGGTCGAGATCACAATTCCAGTCTGAGGCCTCAATTCCCGTTTGGAATCACAACTGAAGCTCAAGGCTCGGAGTCACAGTTCTAGTCTGAGGCCACAATTCCCGTTTGGAATTACAACTGCTATTCAAGCCTCGAGGTCACAATTCCGGTTTGGAATCACAATTGCAGTTCAAGGCTTGATTTCACAATTCCGGTTTGGAATCACAATTGCATTTCAAGGCTGGAGAACACAATTCCAGTTTCAAATCACATTTGCATTTTAAGTCATGAGGCCACAATTCCAGTATGAGGACACAATTCCTGTTTGGAATCACAACTGATCTTCAAGGCTTGAGCTCACAATTGCAGTCAGAGTTCATGAATCCTGTTTGGTATCACAAATACATTTCAAGTCTCGAGATCACAATTCCAGTCTTAGGCCCCAAATCCTGTCAGGAAACACTACTAAAGTTCAAGACTCGAAGACACAATTGCAGTCTGAGGACCCAATACCGGTTTGGTATCAAAACCGCAGCTCAAGGCTCGGGGTCACAAATCCAGTCTGAGATCACAATTGCGGTTTGGTATCAGAACTGCAGCTCAAATCTCTAGGTCACAAATGCAGTGTGTGGTCACAAATCCCGTTTGGAATCACATTTGCAGTTCAAGGGTCGAGATCACAATTCCAGTCTGAGCCCCCAATTCCAGTCTGAGGACCCAATTCCGGTTTGGTATCACAGATGCAGCACAAGGCTCAGGGTCACAATTCCAGTCTGAGGACCCAATTCCGCTTTGGAATCACAACTTAATTTCAAGGTTCGTAGTCACAGTTCCAGTTTGAGGTCCCAATTCCGGCTCTGAATCGCAACTGCTCTACATTGCTCGAGGTGACGATTCCAGTCTGAAGACTCAATTCCGGTATGGTATCACAACTGCAGCTCAAGCCTAGTTGTCACATTTCCAGTCTGAGGCCACGATTCCCGTTTGGAATCACAATTGCTATTCCTGTCTCGAGATCACAATTCCAGTCTGAGGCCCCAATTCCTGTTTGGAATCAGTACTGCAGATCATGGCTAGGAGTCACAATTCCAGTCTGAGGCCCCAATTCCCGGTTGGACTCACAACTGCAGTTCAAGGCTCGAGGTCACAATTCCAGTCTGAGGTCACAATTCCCAGTTGGACTCACAACTGCCGGTCAAGCCTCGAGGTCACAATTCCAGTCTGAGGTCACAAGTCCTGTTTGGAATCACAACTGGAGTTCAAGGCTCGAGGTCACAATTACAGTTTGGAATCACAAGAGCAGTTCATAGAATGAGGTCACAATTACTCTCTGAGGTCAAAGTTTCTGTTTGGAATCACAATTGCAGTTCAAAGTTCGAGGTCTCAATTCCAGTCTGCCGTCACAATTCCGGTTTGGAATCAGAAGTGCTGTTCAAGTCTCGGGGTCACCATTCCAGTCTGAGGCCACAATTCCCGTTTGGAATCACAACTGCAGCTCATGTCTCGAGGTCACGATTCCAGTCTTAGGTCACAATTCCAGTTTGGAATCACAATTGCAGTACAACCCTGGAGAACACAATTCCTGTCTGAGGTCCCAATATCGGTTTGGTATCACAACTGCAGCTCAAATCTCTAGGTCACAAATTCAGTGTGTGGTCACAAATCCCGTTTGGAATCACATTTGCAGTTCTAGGGTGAATATCACAATTTCAGTCTGAGCCCCCAATTCCGTTTTGTAATCACAACGGATGTTCATGTCTCGAGGTCACAATTCCAGTCTGAAGACCCAATTCCGGTTTGGTATCACAGATGCAGCACAAGGCTCAGGGTCACAATTCAAGTCTGAGGCCACAATTCCGCTTTGGAATCACAACTTAATTTCAAGGTTTGAAGTCACTGTTCCAGTCTGAGGTCCCAATTCCGGCTCTGAATCGTAACTGCTCTACATTGCTCGAGGTGATGATTCCAGTCTGAAGACTCAATTCCGGTATGGTATCACAACTGCAGCTCAAGCCTAGTTGTCACATTTCCAGTCTGAGGCCACGATTCCCGTTTGGAATCACAACTGCTATTCCTGTCTCGAGATCACAATTCCAGTCTGAGGCCCCAATTCCTGTTTGGAATCAGTACTGCAGTTCAAGGCTCGAGCTCACTATTACAGTTTGGAATCACAATAGGAGTTCATGGAATGAGGTCACAATTACTCTCTGAGGTCATAATTTCTGTTTGGAATCACAATTGCAGTTCAAAGATCGAGGTCTTAATTCCAGTCTGCGGTCACAATTCCGGTTTGGAATCACAATTGCGGTTCAAGGCTTGAGATCACAATGCCAGACTGAGGTCTCAATTCCCGTTTGGAATCACAACTGCTGCTCAATGCTCGGGGTCACAATTCCAGTCTGAGGCCACAATTCCCGTTTGGAATCACAACTGCTATTCAAGGCTTGAGTTTACAATTCCAGTTTGGAATCACAATTGCAGTTCAAGTCTCGAGATCACAATTCCAGTCTGAGGCCACAATTCCCGTTTGGAATCACAATGGCAGTTCAAGGCCCGAGATCACAATTCCAGTCTGAGCCCCCAATTCCGGTTTGATTTCAGAGCTGCAGCTTAAGGTTCAGGGTCACAATTCCAGTCTGAGGTCCCGATATCGGTTTGGTTCCACAACTGCAGCTCAAATCTCTAGGTCACAAATTCAGTGTGTGGTCACTAATCCCGTTTGGAATCACATTTACAATTCAAGGGTCGAGATCACAATTCCAGTCTGAGGCCACAATTCCCGTTTGGAATTACAACTGCTATTCAAGCCTCGAGGTCACAATTCCGGTTTGGAATCACAATTGCATTTCAAGGCTGGAGAACACAATTCCAGTTTCAAATCACATTTGCATTTTAAGTCATGAGGCCACAATTCCAGTATGAGGACACAATTCCTGTTTGGAATCACAACTGATCTTCAAGGCTTGAGCTCACAATTGCAGTCAGAGTTCATGAATCCTGTTTGGTATCACAAATACATTTCAAGTCTCGAGATCACAATTCCAGTCTTAGGCCCCAAATCCTGTCAGGAAACACTACTAAAGTTCAAGGCTCGAAGACACAATTGCAGTCTGAGGACCCAATACCGGTTTGGTATCAAAACCGCAGCTCAAGGCTCGGGGTCACAAATCCAGTCTGAGATCACAATTGCGGTTTGGTATCAGAACTGCAGCTCAAATCTCTAGGTCACAAATGCAGTGTGTGGTCACAAATCCCGTTTGGAATCACATTTGCAGTTCAAGGGTCGAGATCACAATTCCAGTCTGAGCCCCCAATTCCAGTCTGAGGACCCAATTCCGGTTTGGTATCACAGATGCAGCACAAGGCTCAGGGTCACAATTCCAGTCTGAGGACCCAATTCCGCTTTGGAATCACAACTTAATTTCAAGGTTCGTAGTCACAGTTCCAGTTTGAGGTCCCAATTCCTCCTCCAATTCTGAATCGCAACTGCTCTACATTGCTCGAGGTGACGATTCCAGTCTGAAGACTCAATTCCGGTATGGTATCACAACTGCAGCTCAAGCCTAGTTGTCACATTTCCAGTCTGAGGCCACGATTCCCGTTTGGAATCACAACTGCTATTCCTGTCTCGAGATCACAATTCCAGTCTGAGGCCCCAATTCCTGTTTGGAATCAGTACTGCAGTTCAAGGCTCGAGCTCACTATTACAGTTTGGAATCACAATAGGAGTTCATGGAATGAGGTCACAATTCCAGTCTGAGGCCCCAATTCCTGTTTGAAATCCAATTGTAGTTCAAGTCTCGAGGTCACAAATCCAGTCTGCGGTCACAATTCTTGTTTGGAATCAAAATTGCAGTTCAAGGCTCGAGATCACAATTCCAGTCTGAGGCCACAATTCCCGTTTGGAATCACAACTGCTATTCAAGGCTTGAGTTCACAATTCCAATTTGAAATCACAATTGCAGTTCAAGGCTTGAGTTCACAATTCCAGTTTCAAATCACATTTGCATTTTAAGTCATGAGGCCACAATTCCAGTATGAGGACACAATTCCTGTTTGGAATCACAATTGATGTTCAAGCCTCGAGGTCACAATTCCAGTCTGAGGCCACAATACGGCTTTGGAATCACAACTAAAATTCAAGGCTCGAAGTCACAACTGCAGTCTGAGGACGCAATAGCTGTTTGGAATCAGTACTGCAGCTCAAGGCTCCGGGGTCATAGTTCCAGTCTGAGGCCACAATTCCCGTTTGGAATCACAACTGCAATTCAAGGCCCGAGGTCACAATTACAGTTCGGAATCACAACTGCTATTCAAGGCTCGAGGTCACAATTCAAGTCTGAGGCCACAATTCCGGTTTGGAATCATATTAGCAGTTCAAGGCTTGATTTCACAATTCCGGTTTGAAATAACAATTGCATTTCAAGGCTTGAGGTCACAATTCCAGTTTGAAATCACATTTGCATTTTAAGTCTTGAGGCCACAATTCCAGTATGAGGATAGAATTCATGTTGGGAATCACGATTGATGTTCAATGCTCGAGGTCACAATTCCAGTCAGAGTTCATGAATCCTGTTTGGAATCACAATTGCATTTCAACTCTCAAGATCACAATTCCAGTCTTAGGCCCCAAATCCTGTCAGGAAACACTACTAAAGTTCAAGGCTCGAAGACACGATTCTAGTCTGATGACCCTATACTGGTTTGGAATCACAAGTGCAGCTCAAGGCTCGGGGTCACAATTCCAGTCTGAGGCCACAATTCCCGTTTGGAATCACAATGCAGTTCAAGGATCGAGGTCACAATTACAGTTTGGATTCACAATAGCAGTTCATGGAATGAAATCACAATTCCAGTCTTAGGTCAATATTCCTGTTTGGAATCACAACTGCTATTCCTGTCTCGAGATCACAATTCCAGTCTGAGGACCCAATTCCTGTTTGGAATCAGTACTGCAGTTCAAGGCTCGAGCTCACTATTACAGTTTGGAATCACAAGAGCAGTTCATGGAATGAGGTCACAATTACTCTCTGAGGTCATAGTTTCTGTTTGGAATCACAATTGCAGTTCAAAGCTCGAGGTCTCAATTCCAGTCTGAGCCCCCAGTTCTGTGTTGGAATCACAACGGATGTTCATGTCTCGAGATCACGATTCCAGTCTGAGGACCCAATTCCGGTTTGGTATCACAAGTGCAGCTCAAGGCTCAGGGTCACAATTCCAGTCTGAGGCCACAATTCCCGTTTGGAATCACAACTGCAGTTCAAGGATTGAGGTCACAATTACAGTTTGGATTCACAATAGCAGTTCATGGAATGAAATCACAATTCCAGTCTTAGGTCAATATTCCTGTTTGGAATCACAACTGATGTTCATGTCTCGAGATCACGATTCCAGTCTGAGGACCCAATTCCGGTTTGGTATCACAGATGCAGCACAAGGCTCAGGGTCACAATTCCAGTCTGAGGACCCAATTCCGCTTTGGAATCACAACTTAATTTCAAGGTTCGTAGTCACAGTTCCAGTTTGAGGTCCCAATTCCGGCTCTGAATCGCAACTGCTCTACATTGCTCGAGGTGACGATTCCAGTCTGAAGACTCAATTCCGGTATGGTATCACAACTGCAGCTCAAGCCTAGTTGTCACATTTCCAGTCTGAGGCCACGATTCCCGTTTGGAATCACAATTGCTATTCCTGTCTCGAGATCACAATTCCAGTCTGAGGCCCCAATTCCTGTTTGGAATCAGTACTGCAGATCATGGCTAGGAGTCACAATTCCAGTCTGAGGCCCCAATTCCCAGTTGGACTCACAACTGCAGTTCAAGGCTCGAGGTCACAATTCCAGTCTGAGGTCACAATTCCCAGTTGGACTCACAACTGCCGGTCAAGCCTCGAGGTCACAATTCCAGTCTGAGGTCACAAGTCCTGTTTGGAATCACAACTGGAGTTCAAGGCTCGAGGTCACAATTACAGTTTGGAATCACAATAGCAGTTCATAGAATGAGGTCACAATTACTCTCTGAGGTCAAAGTTTCTGTTTGGAATCACAATTGCAGTTCAAAGTTCGAGGTCTCAATTCCAGTCTGCCGTCACAATTCCGGTTTGGAATCAGAAGTGCTGTTCAAGTCTCGGGGTCACCATTCCAGTCTGAGGCCACAATTCCCGTTTGGAATCACAACTGCAGCTCATGTCTCGAGGTCACGATTCCAGTCTTAGGTCACAATTCCAGTTTGGAATCACAATTGCAGTACAAGCCTGGAGAACACAATTCCTGTCTGAGGTCCCAATATCGGTTTGGTATCACAACTGCAGCTCAAATCTCTAGGTCACAAATTCAGTGTGTGGTCACAAATCCCGTTTGGAATCACATTTGCAGTTCTAGGGTGAATATCACAATTTCAGTCTGAGCCCCCAATTCCGTTTTGTAATCACAACTGCTGTTCATGTCTCGAGGTCACAATTCCAGTCTGAAGACCCAATTCCGGTTTGGTATCACAGATGCAGCACAAGGCTCAGGGTCACAATTCAAGTCTGAGGCCACAATTCCGCTTTGGAATCACAACTTAATTTCAAGGTTTGAAGTCACAGTTCCAGTCTGAGGTCCCAATTCCGGCTCTGAATCGTAACTGCTCTACATTGCTCGAGGTGATGATTCCAGTCTGAAGACTCAATTCCGGTATGGTATCACAACTGCAGCTCAAGCCTAGTTGTCACATTTCCAGTCTGAGGCCACGATTCCCGTTTGGAATCACAACTGCTATTCCTGTCTCGAGATCACAATTCCAGTCTGAGGCCCCAATTCCTATTTGGAATCAGTACTGCAGTTCAAGGCTCGAGCTCACTATTACAGTTTGGAATCACAATAGGAGTTCATGGAATGAGGTCACAATTACTCTCTGAGGTCATAATTTCTGTTTGGAATCACAATTGCAGTTCAAAGCTCGAGGTCTTAATTCCAGTCTGCGGTCACAATTCCGGTTTGGAATCACAATTGCAGTTCAAGGCTTGAGATCACAATGCCAGACTGAGGTCTCAATTCCCGTTTGGAATCACAACTGCTGCTCAATGCTCGGGGTCACAATTCCAGTCTGAGGCCACAATTCCCGTTTGGAATCACAACTGCTATTCAAGGCTTGAGTTTACAATTCCAGTTTGGAATCACAATTGCAGTTCAAGTCTCGAGATCACAATTCCAGTCTGAGGCCCCAATTCCTGTTTGAAATCCAATTGTAGTCCAAGGCTCGAGGTCACAAATCCAGTCTGAGGTCACAATTCTTGTTTGGAATCAAAATTGCAGTTCAAGGCTCAAGATCACAATTGCAGTCTGAGGCCACAATTCCTGTTTGGAATCACAATGGCAGTTCAAGGCTAGAGATCACAATTCCAGTCTGAGGCCACAATTCCCGTTTGGAATCACAATGGCAGTTCAAGGCCCGAGATCACAATTCCAGTCTGAGCCCCCAATTCCGGTTTGATTTCAGAGCTGCAGCTTAAGGTTCAGGGTCACAATTCCAGTCTGAGGTCCCGATATCGGTTTGGTTCCACAACTGCAGCTCAAATCTCTAGGTCACAAATTCAGTGTGTGGTCACTAATCCCGTTTGGAATCACATTTACAATTCAAGGGTCGAGATCACAATTCCAGTCTGAGGCCACAATTCCCGTTTGGAATTACAACTGCTATTCAAGCCTCGAGGTCACAATTCCGGTTTGGAATCACAATTGCATTTCAAGGCTGGAGAACACAATTCCAGTTTCAAATCACATTTGCATTTTAAGTCATGAGGCCACAATTCCAGTATGAGGACACAATTCCTGTTTGGAATCACAACTGATCTTCAAGGCTTGAGCTCACAATTGCAGTCAGAGTTCATGAATCCTGTTTGGTATCACAAATACATTTCAAGTCTCGAGATCACAATTCCAGTCTTAGGCCCCAAATCCTGTCAGGAAACACTACTAAAGTTCAAGACTCGAAGACACAATTGCAGTCTGAGGACCCAATACCGGTTTGGTATCAAAACCGCAGCTCAAGGCTCGGGGTCACAAATCCAGTCTGAGATCACAATTGCGGTTTGGTATCAGAACTGCAGCTCAAATCTCTAGGTCACAAATGCAGTGTGTGGTCACAAATCCCGTTTGGAATCACATTTGCAGTTCAAGGGTCGAGATCACAATTCCAGTCTGAGCCCCCAATTCCAGTCTGAGGACCCAATTCCGGTTTGGTATCACAGATGCAGCACAAGGCTCAGGGTCACAATTCCAGTCTGAGGACCCAATTCCGCTTTGGAATCACAACTTAATTTCAAGGTTCGTAGTCACAGTTCCAGTTTGAGGTCCCAATTCCTCCTCCAATTCTGAATCGCAACTGCTCTACATTGCTCGAGGTGACGATTCCAGTCTGAAGACTCAATTCCGGTATGGTATCACAACTGCAGCTCAAGCCTAGTTGTCACATTTCCAGTCTGAGGCCACGATTCCCGTTTGGAATCACAACTGCTATTCCTGTCTCGAGATCACAATTCCAGTCTGAGGCCCCAATTCCTGTTTGGAATCAGTACTGCAGTTCAAGGCTCGAGCTCACTATTACAGTTTGGAATCACAATAGGAGTTCATGGAATGAGGTCACAATTCCAGTCTGAGGCCCCAATTCCTGTTTGAAATCCAATTGTAGTTCAAGTCTCGAGGTCACAAATCCAGTCTGCGGTCACAATTCTTGTTTGGAATCAAAATTGCAGTTCAAGGCTCGAGATCACAATTCCAGTCTGAGGCCACAATTCCCGTTTGGAATCACAACTGCTATTCAAGGCTTGAGTTCACAATTCCAATTTGGAATCACAATTGCAGTTCAAGGCTTGAGTTCACAATTCCAGTTTCAAATCACATTTGCATTTTAAGTCATGAGGCCACAATTCCAGTATGAGGACACAATTCCTGTTTGGAATCACAATTGATGTTCAAGCCTCGAGGTCACAATTCCAGTCTGAGGCCACAATACGGCTTTGGAATCACAACTAAAATTCAAGGCTCGAAGTCACAACTGCAGTCTGAGGACGCAATAGCTGTTTGGAATCAGTACTGCAGCTCAAGGCTCCGGGGTCATAGTTCCAGTCTGAGGCCACAATTCCCGTTTGGAATCACAACTGCAATTCAAGGCCCGAGGTCACAATTACAGTTCAGAATCACAACTGCTATTCAAGGCTCGAGGTCACAATTCAAGTCTGAGGCCACAATTCCGGTTTGGAATCATATTAGCAGTTCAAGGCTTGATTTCACAATTCCCGTTTGAAATAACAATTGCATTTCAAGGCTTGAGGTCACAATTCCAGTTTGAAATCACATTTGCATTTTAAGTCTTGAGGCCACAATTCCAGTATGAGGATAGAATTCATGTTGGGAATCACGATTGATGTTCAATGCTCGAGGTCACAATTCCAGTCAGAGTTCATGAATCCTGTTTGGAATCACAATTGCATTTCAACTCTCAAGATCACAATTCCAGTCTTAGGCCCCAAATCCTGTCAGGAAACACTACTAAAGTTCA
Source organism: Sturnus vulgaris (assembly GCF_052056855.1). NCBI lineage: Eukaryota > Metazoa > Chordata > Aves > Passeriformes > Sturnidae > Sturnus > Sturnus vulgaris. The sequence goes on along the minus strand of NW_028276432.1, from coordinate 452,137 downwards.
AGGCTCGAAGACACGATTCTAGTCTGATGACCCTATACTGGTTTGGAATCACAAGTGCAGCTCAAGGCTCGGGGTCACAATTCCAGTCTGAGGCCACAATTCCCGTTTGGAATCACAATGCAGTTCAAGGATCGAGGTCACAATTACAGTTTGGATTCACAATAGCAGTTCATGGAATGAAATCACAATTCCAGTCTTAGGTCAATATTCCTGTTTGGAATCACAACTGCTATTCCTGTCTCGAGATCACAATTCCAGTCTGAGGACCCAATTCCGGTTTGGTATCACAAATGCAGCACAAGGCTCAGGGTCACAATTCAAGTCTGAGGCCACAATTCCGCTTTGGAATCACAACTTAATTTCAAGGTTGGAAGTCACTGTTCCAGTCTGAGGTCCCAATTCCGGCTCTGAATCGTAACTGTTCTACATTGCTCGAGGTGACGATTCCAGTCTGAAGACTCAATTCCGGTATGGTATCATGACTGCAGCTCAAGCCTAGTTGTCACATTTCCAGTCTGAGGCCACGATTCCCGTTTGGAATCACAACTGCTATTCCTGTCTCGAGATCACAATTCCAGTCTGAGGCCCCAATTCCTGTTTGGAATCAGTACTGCAGATCATGGCTAGGAGTCACAATTCCAGTCTGAGGCCCCAATTCCCAGTTGGACTCACAACTGCCGTTCAAGGCTCGAGGTCACAATTCCAGTCTGTGGTCACAATTCCAGTTTGGAATCACAACTGGAGTTCAAGGCTCGAGGTCACAATTACAGTTTGGAATCACAAGAGCAGTTCATGGAATGAGGTCACAATTACACTCTGAGGTCATAGTTTCTGTTTGGAATCACAATTTGCAGTTCAAAGCTCGAGGTCTCAATTCCAGTCTGAGCCCCCAATTCTGTGTTGGAATCACAACGGATGTTCATGTCTCGAGATCACGATTCCAGTCTGAGGACCCAATTCCGGTTTGGTATCACAAGTGCAGCTCAAGGCTCAGGGTCACAATTCCAGTCTGAGGCCACAATTCCCGTTTGGAATCACAACTGCAGTTCAAGGATTGAGGTCACAATTACAGTTTGGATTCACAATAGCAGTTCATGGAATGAAATCACAATTCCAGTCTTAGGTCAATATTCCTGTTTGGAATCATAACTGATGTTCATGTCTCGAGATCACGATTCCAGTCTGAGGACCCAATTCCGGTTTGGTATCACAGATGCAGCACAAGGCTCAGGGTCACAATTCCAGTCTGAGGACCCAATTCCGCTTTGGAATCACAACTTAATTTCAAGGTTCGTAGTCACAGTTCCAGTTTGAGGTCCCAATTCCGGCTCTGAATCGCAACTGCTCTACATTGCTCGAGGTGATGATTCCAGTCTGAAGACTCAATTCCGGTATGGTATCACAACTGCAGCTCAAGCCTAGTTGTCACATTTCCAGTCTGAGGCCACGATTCCTGTTTGGAATCACAACTGCTATTCCTGTCTCGAGATCACAATTCCAGTCTGAGGCCCCAATTCCTGTTTGGAATCAGTACTGCAGATCATGGCTAGGAGTCACAATTCCAGTCTGAGGCCCCAATTCCCGGTTGGACTCACAACTGCAGTTCAAGGCTCGAGGTCACAATTCCAGTCTGAGGTCACAATTCCCAGTTGGACTCACAACTGCCGGTCAAGCCTCGAGGTCACAATTCCAGTCTGAGGTCACAAGTCCTGTTTGGAATCACAACTGGAGTTCAAGGCTCGAGGTCACAATTACAGTTTGGAATCACAATAGCAGTTCATAGAATGAGGTCACAATTACTCTCTGAGGTCAAAGTTTCTGTTTGGAATCACAATTGCAGTTCAAAGTTCGAGGTCTCAATTCCAGTCTGCCGTCACAATTCCGGTTTGGAATCAGAAGTGCTGTTCAAGTCTCGGGGTCACCATTCCAGTCTGAGGCCACAATTCCCGTTTGGAATCACAACTGCAGCTCATGTCTCGAGGTCACGATTCCAGTCTTAGGTCACAATTCCAGTTTGGAATCATAATTGCAGTACAAGCCTGGAGAACACAATTCCTGTCTGAGGTCCCAATATCGGTTTGGTATCACAACTGCAGCTCAAATCTCTAGGTCACAAATTCAGTGTGTGGTCACAAATCCCGTTTGGAATCACATTTGCAGTTCTAGGGTGAATATCACAATTTCAGTCTGAGCCCCCAATTCCGTTTTGTAATCACAACTGCTGTTCATGTCTCGAGGTCACAATTCCAGTCTGAAGACCCAATTCCGGTTTGGTATCACAGATGCAGCACAAGGCTCAGGGTCACAATTCAAGTCTGAGGCCACAATTCCGCTTTGGAATCACAACTTAATTTCAAGGTTTGAAGTCACTGTTCCAGTCTGAGGTCCCAATTCCGGCTCTGAATCGTAACTGCTCTACATTGCTCGAGGTGATGATTCCAGTCTGAAGACTCAATTCTGGTATGGTATCACAACTGCAGCTCAAGCCTAGTTGTCACATTTCCAGTCTGAGGCCACGATTCCCGTTTGGAATCACAACTGCTATTCCTGTCTCGAGATCACAATTCCAGTCTGAGGCCCCAATTCCTATTTGGAATCAGTACTGCAGTTCAAGGCTCGAGCTCACTATTACAGTTTGGAATCACAATAGGAGTTCATGGAATGAGGTCACAATTACTCTCTGAGGTCATAATTTCTGTTTGGAATCACAATTGCAGTTCAAAGCTCGAGGTCTTAATTCCAGTCTGCGGTCACAATTCCGGTTTGGAATCACAATTGCAGTTCAAGGCTTGAGATCACAATGCCAGACTGAGGTCTCAATTCCCGTTTGGAATCACAACTGCTGCTCAATGCTCGGGGTCACAATTCCAGTCTGAGGCCACAATTCCCGTTTGGAATCACAACTGCTATTCAAGGCTTGAGTTTACAATTCCAGTTTGGAATCACAATTGCAGTTCAAGTCTCGAGATCACAATTCCAGTCTGAGGCCCCAATTCCTGTTTGAAATCCAATTGTAGTCCAAGGCTCGAGGTCACAAATCCAGTCTGAGGTCACAATTCTTGTTTGGAATCAAAATTGCAGTTCAAGGCTCAAGATCACAATTGCAGTCTGAGGCCACAATTCCTGTTTGGAATCACAATGGCAGTTCAAGGCTAGAGATCACAATTCCAGTCTGAGGCCACAATTCCCGTTTGGAATCACAATGGCAGTTCAAGGCCCGAGATCACAATTCCAGTCTGAGCCCCCAATTCCGGTTTGATTTCAGAGCTGCAGCTTAAGGTTCAGGGTCACAATTCCAGTCTGAGGTCCCGATATCGGTTTGGTTCCACAACTGCAGCTCAAATCTCTAGGTCACAAATTCAGTGTGTGGTCACTAATCCCGTTTGGAATCACATTTACAATTCAAGGGTCGAGATCACAATTCCAGTCTGAGGCCACAATTCCCGTTTGGAATTACAACTGCTATTCAAGCCTCGAGGTCACAATTCCGGTTTGGAATCACAATTGCATTTCAAGGCTGGAGAACACAATTCCAGTTTCAAATCACATTTGCATTTTAAGTCATGAGGCCACAATTCCAGTATGAGGACACAATTCCTGTTTGGAATCACAACTGATCTTCAAGGCTTGAGCTCACAATTGCAGTCAGAGTTCATGAATCCTGTTTGGTATCACAAATACATTTCAAGTCTCGAGATCACAATTCCAGTCTTAGGCCCCAAATCCTGTCAGGAAACACTACTAAAGTTCAAGACTCGAAGACACAATTGCAGTCTGAGGACCCAATACCGGTTTGGTATCAAAACCGCAGCTCAAGGCTCGGGGTCACAAATCCAGTCTGAGATCACAATTGCGGTTTGGTATCAGAACTGCAGCTCAAATCTCTAGGTCACAAATGCAGTGTGTGGTCACAAATCCCGTTTGGAATCACATTTGCAGTTCAAGGGTCGAGATCACAATTCCAGTCTGAGCCCCCAATTCCAGTCTGAGGACCCAATTCCGGTTTGGTATCACAGATGCAGCACAAGGCTCAGGGTCACAATTCCAGTCTGAGGACCCAATTCCGCTTTGGAATCACAACTTAATTTCAAGGTTCGTAGTCACAGTTCCAGTTTGAGGTCCCAATTCCGGCTCTGAATCGCAACTGCTCTACATTGCTCGAGGTGACGATTCCAGTCTGAAGACTCAATTCCGGTATGGTATCACAACTGCAGCTCAAGCCTAGTTGTCACATTTCCAGTCTGAGGCCACGATTCCCGTTTGGAATCACAACTGCTATTCCTGTCTCGAGATCACAATTCCAGTCTGAGGCCCCAATTCCTGTTTGGAATCAGTACTGCAGATCATGGCTAGGAGTCACAATTCCAGTCTGAGGCCCCAATTCCCGGTTGGACTCACAACTGCAGTTCAAGGCTCGAGGTCACAATTCCAGTCTGAGGTCACAATTCCCAGTTGGACTCACAACTGCCGGTCAAGCCTCGAGGTCACAATTCCAGTCTGAGGTCACAAGTCCTGTTTGGAATCACAATTGCAGTTCAAGGCTTGAGTTCACAATTCCAGTTTCAAATCACATTTGCATTTTAAGTCATGAGGCCACAATTCCAGTATGAGGACACAATTCCTGTTTGGAATCACAATTGATGTTCAAGCCTCCAGGTCACAATTCCAGTCTGAGGCCACAATACGGCTTTGGAATCACAACTAAAATTCAAGGCTCAAAGTCACAACTGCAGTCTGAGGACGCAATAGCTGTTTGGAATCAGTACTGCAGCTCAAGGCTCCGGGGTCATAGTTCCAGTCTGAGGCCACAATTCCCGTTTGGAATCACAACTGCAATTCAAGGCCCGAGGTCACAATTACAGTTCGGAATCACAACTGCTATTCAAGGCTCGAGGTCACAATTCAAGTCTGAGGCCACAATTCCGGTTTGGAATCATATTAGCAGTTCAAGGCTTGATTTCACAATTCCCGTTTGAAATAACAATTGCATTTCAAGGCTTGAGGTCACAATTCCAGTTTGAAATCACATTTGCATTTTAAGTCTTGAGGCCACAATTCCAGTATGAGGATAGAATTCATGTTGGGAATCACGATTGATGTTCAATGCTCGAGGTCACAATTCCAGTCAGAGTTCATGAATCCTGTTTGGAATCACAATTGCATTTCAACTCTCAAGATCACAATTCCAGTCTTAGGCCCCAAATCCTGTCAGGAAACACTACTAAAGTTCAAGGCTCGAAGACACGATTCTAGTCTGATGACCCTATACTGGTTTGGAATCACAAGTGCAGCTCAAGGCTCGGGGTCACAATTCCAGTCTGAGGCCACAATTCCCGTTTGGAATCACAATGCAGTTCAAGGATCGAGGTCACAATTACAGTTTGGATTCACAATAGCAGTTCATGGAATGAAATCACAATTCCAGTCTTAGGTCAATATTCCTGTTTGGAATCACAACTGCTATTCCTGTCTCGAGATCACAATTCCAGTCTGAGCCCCCAATTCCGTTTTGTAATCACAACTGCTGTTCATGTCTCGCGGTCACAATTCCAGTCTGAGGCCACAATTCCCGTTTGGAATCACAATGGCCGTTCAAGGCCCGAGATCACAATTCCAGTCTGAGCCCCCAATTCCGGTTTGATTTCAGAGCTGCAGCTTAAGGTTCAGGGTCACAATTCCTGTCTGAGGTCCCGATATCGGTGTGGTTCCACAACTGCAGCTCAAATCTCTAGGTCACAAATTCAGTGTGTGGTCACTAATCCCGTTTGGAATCACATTTACAATTCAAGGGTCGAGATCACAATTCCAGTCTGAGGCCTCAAATCCAGTTTGGAATCACAATTGCAGTACAAGCCTGGAGAACACAATTCCTGTCTGAGGTCCCAATATCGGTTTGGTATCACAACTGCAGCTCAAATCTCTAGGTCACAAATTCAGTGTGTGGTCACAAATCCCGTTTGGAATCACATTTGCAGTTCTAGGGTGAATATCACAATTTCAGTCTGAGCCCCCAATTCCGTTTTGTAATCACAACTGCTGTTCATGTCTCGAGGTCACAATTCCAGTCTGAAGACCCAATTCCGGTTTGGTATCACAGATGCAGCACAAGGCTCAGGGTCACAATTCAAGTCTGAGGCCACAATTCCGCTTTGGAATCACAACTTAATTTCAAGGTTTGAAGTCACAGTTCCAGTCTGAGGTCCCAATTCCGGCTCTGAATCGTAACTGCTCTACATTGCTCGAGGTGATGATTCCAGTCTGAAGACTCAATTCCAGTATGGTATCACAACTGCAGCTCAAGCCTAGTTGTCACATTTCCAGTCTGAGGCCACGATTCCCGTTTGGAATCACAATTGCTATTCCTGTCTCGAGATCACAATTCCAGTCTGAGGCCCCAATTCCTATTTGGAATCAGTACTGCAGTTCAAGGCTCGAGCTCACTATTACAGTTTGGAATCACAATAGGAGTTCATGGAATGAGGTCACAATTACTCTCTGAGGTCATAATTTCTGTTTGGAATCACAATTGCAGTTCAAAGCTCGAGGTCTTAATTCCAGTCTGCGGTCACAATTCCGGTTTGGAATCACAATTGCAGTTCAAGGCTTGAGATCACAATGCCAGACTGAGGTCTCAATTCCCGTTTGGAATCACAACTGCTGCTCAATGCTCGGGGTCACAATTCCAGTCTGAGGCCACAATTCCCGTTTGGAATCACAACTGCTATTCAAGGCTTGAGTTTACAATTCCAGTTTGGAATCACAATTGCAGTTCAAGTCTCGAGATCACAATTCCAGTCTGAGGCCCCAATTCCTGTTTGAAATCCAATTGTAGTCCAAGGCTCGAGGTCACAAATCCAGTCTGAGGTCACAATTCTTGTTTGGAATCAAAATTGCAGTTCAAGGCTCAAGATCACAATTGCAGTCTGAGGCCACAATTCCTGTTTGGAATCACAATGGCAGTTCAAGGCTAGAGATCACAATTCCAGTCTGAGGCCACAATTCCCGTTTGGAATCACAATGGCAGTTCAAGGCCCGAGATCACAATTCCAGTCTGAGCCCCCAATTCCGGTTTGATTTCAGAGCTGCAGCTGAAGGTTCAGGGTCACAATTCCAGTCTGAGGTCCCGATATCGGTTTGGTTCCACAACTGCAGCTCAAATCTCTAGGTCACAAATTCAGTGTGTGGTCACTAATCCCGTTTGGAATCACATTTACAATTCAAGGGTCGAGATCACAATTCCAGTCTGAGGCCACAATTCCCGTTTGGAATTACAACTGCTATTCAAGCCTCGAGGTCACAATTCCGGTTTGGAATCACAATTGCATTTCAAGGCTGGAGAACACAATTCCAGTTTCAAATCACATTTGCATTTTAAGTCATGAGGCCACAATTCCAGTATGAGGACACAATTCCTGTTTGGAATCACAACTGATCTTCAAGGCTTGAGCTCACAATTGCAGTCAGAGTTCATGAATCCTGTTTGGTATCACAAATACATTTCAAGTCTCGAGATCACAATTCCAGTCTTAGGCCCCAAATCCTGTCAGGAAACACTACTAAAGTTCAAGACTCGAAGACACAATTGCAGTCTGAGGACCCAATACCGGTTTGGTATCAAAACCGCAGCTCAAGGCTCGGGGTCACAAATCCAGTCTGAGATCACAATTGCGGTTTGGTATCAGAACTGCAGCTCAAATCTCTAGGTCACAAATGCAGTGTGTGGTCACAAATCCCGTTTGGAATCACATTTGCAGTTCAAGGGTCGAGATCACAATTCCAGTCTGAGCCCCCAATTCCAGTCTGAGGACCCAATTCCGGTTTGGTATCACAGATGCAGCACAAGGCTCAGGGTCACAATTCCAGTCTGAGGACCCAATTCCGCTTTGGAATCACAACTTAATTTCAAGGTTCGTAGTCACAGTTCCAGTTTGAGGTCCCAATTCCTCCTCCAATTCTGAATCGCAACTGCTCTACATTGCTCGAGGTGACGATTCCAGTCTGAAGACTCAATTCCGGTATGGTATCACAACTGCAGCTCAAGCCTAGTTGTCACATTTCCAGTCTGAGGCCACGATTCCCGTTTGGAATCACAACTGCTATTCCTGTCTCGAGATCACAATTCCAGTCTGAGGCCCCAATTCCTGTTTGGAATCAGTACTGCAGTTCAAGGCTCGAGCTCACTATTACAGTTTGGAATCACAATAGGAGTTCATGGAATGAGGTCACAATTCCAGTCTGAGGCCCCAATTCCTGTTTGAAATCCAATTGTAGTTCAAGTCTCGAGGTCACAAATCCAGTCTGCGGTCACAATTCTTGTTTGGAATCAAAATTGCAGTTCAAGGCTCGAGATCACAATTCCAGTCTGAGGCCACAATTCCCGTTTGGAATCACAACTGCTATTCAAGGCTTGAGTTCACAATTCCAATTTGGAATCACAATTGCAGTTCAAGGCTTGAGTTCACAATTCCAGTTTCAAATCACATTTGCATTTTAAGTCATGAGGCCACAATTCCAGTATGAGGACACAATTCCTGTTTGGAATCACAATTGATGTTCAAGCCTCGAGGTCACAATTCCAGTCTGAGGCCACAATACGGCTTTGGAATCACAACTAAAATTCAAGGCTCGAAGTCACAACTGCAGTCTGAGGACGCAATAGCTGTTTGGAATCAGTACTGCAGCTCAAGGCTCCGGGGTCATAGTTCCAGTCTGAGGCCACAATTCCCGTTTGGAATCACAACTGCAATTCAAGGCCCGAGGTCACAATTACAGTTCAGAATCACAACTGCTATTCAAGGCTCGAGGTCACAATTCAAGTCTGAGGCCACAATTCCGGTTTGGAATCATATTAGCAGTTCAAGGCTTGATTTCACAATTCCCGTTTGAAATAACAATTGCATTTCAAGGCTTGAGGTCACAATTCCAGTTTGAAATCACATTTGCATTTTAAGTCTTGAGGCCACAATTCCAGTATGAGGATAGAATTCATGTTGGGAATCACGATTGATGTTCAATGCTCGAGGTCACAATTCCAGTCAGAGTTCATGAATCCTGTTTGGAATCACAATTGCATTTCAACTCTCAAGATCACAATTCCAGTCTTAGGCCCCAAATCCTGTCAGGAAACACTACTAAAGTTCAAGGCTCGAAGACACGATTCTAGTCTGATGACCCTATACTGGTTTGGAATCACAAGTGCAGCTCAAGGCTCGGGGTCACAATTCCAGTCTGAGGCCACAATTCCCGTTTGGAATCACAATGCAGTTCAAGGATCGAGGTCACAATTACAGTTTGGATTCACAATAGCAGTTCATGGAATGAAATCACAATTCCAGTCTTAGGTCAATATTCCTGTTTGGAATCACAACTGCTATTCCTGTCTCGAGATCACAATTCCAGTCTGAGGACCCAATTCCGGTTTGGTATCACAAATGCAGCACAAGGCTCAGGGTCACAATTCAAGTCTGAGGCCACAATTCCGCTTTGGAATCACAACTTAATTTCAAGGTTGGAAGTCACTGTTCCAGTCTGAGGTCCCAATTCCGGCTCTGAATCGTAACTGTTCTACATTGCTCGAGGTGACGATTCCAGTCTGAAGACTCAATTCCGGTATGGTATCATGACTGCAGCTCAAGCCTAGTTGTCACATTTCCAGTCTGAGGCCACGATTCCCGTTTGGAATCACAACTGCTATTCCTGTCTCGAGATCACAATTCCAGTCTGAGGCCCCAATTCCTGTTTGGAATCAGTACTGCAGATCATGGCTAGGAGTCACAATTCCAGTCTGAGGCCCCAATTCCCAGTTGGACTCACAACTGCCGTTCAAGGCTCGAGGTCACAATTCCAGTCTGTGGTCACAATTCCAGTTTGGAATCACAACTGGAGTTCAAGGCTCGAGGTCACAATTACAGTTTGGAATCACAAGAGCAGTTCATGGAATGAGGTCACAATTACACTCTGAGGTCATAGTTTCTGTTTGGAATCACAATTTGCAGTTCAAAGCTCGAGGTCTCAATTCCAGTCTGAGCCCCCAATTCTGTGTTGGAATCACAACGGATGTTCATGTCTCGAGATCACGATTCCAGTCTGAGGACCCAATTCCGGTTTGGTATCACAAGTGCAGCTCAAGGCTCAGGGTCACAATTCCAGTCTGAGGCCACAATTCCCGTTTGGAATCACAACTGCAGTTCAAGGATTGAGGTCACAATTACAGTTTGGATTCACAATAGCAGTTCATGGAATGAAATCACAATTCCAGTCTTAGGTCAATATTCCTGTTTGGAATCACAACTGATGTTCATGTCTCGAGATCACGATTCCAGTCTGAGGACCCAATTCCGGTTTGGTATCACAGATGCAGCACAAGGCTCAGGGTCACAATTCCAGTCTGAGGACCCAATTCCGCTTTGGAATCACAACTTAATTTCAAGGTTCGTAGTCACAGTTCCAGTTTGAGGTCCCAATTCCGGCTCTGAATCGCAACTGCTCTACATTGCTCGAGGTGATGATTCCAGTCTGAAGACTCAATTCCGGTATGGTATCACAACTGCAGCTCAAGCCTAGTTGTCACATTTCCAGTCTGAGGCCACGATTCCTGTTTGGAATCACAACTGCTATTCCTGTCTCGAGATCACAATTCCAGTCTGAGGCCCCAATTCCTGTTTGGAATCAGTACTGCAGATCATGGCTAGGAGTCACAATTCCAGTCTGAGGCCCCAATTCCCGGTTGGACTCACAACTGCAGTTCAAGGCTCGAGGTCACAATTCCAGTCTGAGGTCACAATTCCCAGTTGGACTCACAACTGCCGGTCAAGCCTCGAGGTCACAATTCCAGTCTGAGGTCACAAGTCCTGTTTGGAATCACAACTGGAGTTCAAGGCTCGAGGTCACAATTACAGTTTGGAATCACAATAGCAGTTCATAGAATGAGGTCACAATTACTCTCTGAGGTCAAAGTTTCTGTTTGGAATCACAATTGCAGTTCAAAGTTCGAGGTCTCAATTCCAGTCTGCCGTCACAATTCCGGTTTGGAATCAGAAGTGCTGTTCAAGTCTCGGGGTCACCATTCCAGTCTGAGGCCACAATTCCCGTTTGGAATCACAACTGCAGCTCATGTCTCGAGGTCACGATTCCAGTCTTAGGTCACAATTCCAGTTTGGAATCATAATTGCAGTACAAGCCTGGAGAACACAATTCCTGTCTGAGGTCCCAATATCGGTTTGGTATCACAACTGCAGCTCAAATCTCTAGGTCACAAATTCAGTGTGTGGTCACAAATCCCGTTTGGAATCACATTTGCAGTTCTAGGGTGAATATCACAATTTCAGTCTGAGCCCCCAATTCCGTTTTGTAATCACAACTGCTGTTCATGTCTCGAGGTCACAATTCCAGTCTGAAGACCCAATTCCGGTTTGGTATCACAGATGCAGCACAAGGCTCAGGGTCACAATTCAAGTCTGAGGCCACAATTCCGCTTTGGAATCACAACTTAATTTCAAGGTTTGAAGTCACTGTTCCAGTCTGAGGTCCCAATTCCGGCTCTGAATCGTAACTGCTCTACATTGCTCGAGGTGATGATTCCAGTCTGAAGACTCAATTCTGGTATGGTATCACAACTGCAGCTCAAGCCTAGTTGTCACATTTCCAGTCTGAGGCCACGATTCCCGTTTGGAATCACAACTGCTATTCCTGTCTCGAGATCACAATTCCAGTCTGAGGCCCCAATTCCTATTTGGAATCAGTACTGCAGTTCAAGGCTCGAGCTCACTATTACAGTTTGGAATCACAATAGGAGTTCATGGAATGAGGTCACAATTACTCTCTGAGGTCATAATTTCTGTTTGGAATCACAATTGCAGTTCAAAGCTCGAGGTCTTAATTCCAGTCTGCGGTCACAATTCCGGTTTGGAATCACAATTGCAGTTCAAGGCTTGAGATCACAATGCCAGACTGAGGTCTCAATTCCCGTTTGGAATCACAACTGCTGCTCAATGCTCGGGGTCACAATTCCAGTCTGAGGCCACAATTCCCGTTTGGAATCACAACTGCTATTCAAGGCTTGAGTTTACAATTCCAGTTTGGAATCACAATTGCAGTTCAAGTCTCGAGATCACAATTCCAGTCTGAGGCCCCAATTCCTGTTTGAAATCCAATTGTAGTCCAAGGCTCGAGGTCACAAATCCAGTCTGAGGTCACAATTCTTGTTTGGAATCAAAATTGCAGTTCAAGGCTCAAGATCACAATTGCAGTCTGAGGCCACAATTCCTGTTTGGAATCACAATGGCAGTTCAAGGCTAGAGATCACAATTCCAGTCTGAGGCCACAATTCCCGTTTGGAATCACAATGGCAGTTCAAGGCCCGAGATCACAATTCCAGTCTGAGCCCCCAATTCCGGTTTGATTTCAGAGCTGCAGCTTAAGGTTCAGGGTCACAATTCCAGTCTGAGGTCCCGATATCGGTTTGGTTCCACAACTGCAGCTCAAATCTCTAGGTCACAAATTCAGTGTGTGGTCACTAATCCCGTTTGGAATCACATTTACAATTCAAGGGTCGAGATCACAATTCCAGTCTGAGGCCACAATTCCCGTTTGGAATTACAACTGCTATTCAAGCCTCGAGGTCACAATTCCGGTTTGGAATCACAATTGCATTTCAAGGCTGGAGAACACAATTCCAGTTTCAAATCACATTTGCATTTTAAGTCATGAGGCCACAATTCCAGTATGAGGACACAATTCCTGTTTGGAATCACAACTGATCTTCAAGGCTTGAGCTCACAATTGCAGTCAGAGTTCATGAATCCTGTTTGGTATCACAAATACATTTCAAGTCTCGAGATCACAATTCCAGTCTTAGGCCCCAAATCCTGTCAGGAAACACTACTAAAGTTCAAGACTCGAAGACACAATTGCAGTCTGAGGACCCAATACCGGTTTGGTATCAAAACCGCAGCTCAAGGCTCGGGGTCACAAATCCAGTCTGAGATCACAATTGCGGTTTGGTATCAGAACTGCAGCTCAAATCTCTAGGTCACAAATGCAGTGTGTGGTCACAAATCCCGTTTGGAATCACATTTGCAGTTCAAGGGTCGAGATCACAATTCCAGTCTGAGCCCCCAATTCCAGTCTGAGGACCCAATTCCGGTTTGGTATCACAGATGCAGCACAAGGCTCAGGGTCACAATTCCAGTCTGAGGACCCAATTCCGCTTTGGAATCACAACTTAATTTCAAGGTTCGTAGTCACAGTTCCAGTTTGAGGTCCCAATTCCGGCTCTGAATCGCAACTGCTCTACATTGCTCGAGGTGACGATTCCAGTCTGAAGACTCAATTCCGGTATGGTATCACAACTGCAGCTCAAGCCTAGTTGTCACATTTCCAGTCTGAGGCCACGATTCCCGTTTGGAATCACAACTGCTATTCCTGTCTCGAGATCACAATTCCAGTCTGAGGCCCCAATTCCTGTTTGGAATCAGTACTGCAGATCATGGCTAGGAGTCACAATTCCAGTCTGAGGCCCCAATTCCCGGTTGGACTCACAACTGCAGTTCAAGGCTCGAGGTCACAATTCCAGTCTGAGGTCACAATTCCCAGTTGGACTCACAACTGCCGGTCAAGCCTCGAGGTCACAATTCCAGTCTGAGGTCACAAGTCCTGTTTGGAATCACAATTGCAGTTCAAGGCTTGAGTTCACAATTCCAGTTTCAAATCACATTTGCATTTTAAGTCATGAGGCCACAATTCCAGTATGAGGACACAATTCCTGTTTGGAATCACAATTGATGTTCAAGCCTCGAGGTCACAATTCCAGTCTGAGGCCACAATACGGCTTTGGAATCACAACTAAAATTCAAGGCTCGAAGTCACAACTGCAGTCTGAGGACGCAATAGCTGTTTGGAATCAGTACTGCAGCTCAAGGCTCCGGGGTCATAGTTCCAGTCTGAGGCCACAATTCCCGTTTGGAATCACAACTGCAATTCAAGGCCCGAGGTCACAATTACAGTTCAGAATCACAACTGCTATTCAAGGCTCGAGGTCACAATTCAAGTCTGAGGCCACAATTCCGGTTTGGAATCATATTAGCAGTTCAAGGCTTGATTTCACAATTCCCGTTTGAAATAACAATTGCATTTCAAGGCTTGAGGTCACAATTCCAGTTTGAAATCACATTTGCATTTTAAGTCTTGAGGCCACAATTCCAGTATGAGGATAGAATTCATGTTGGGAATCACGATTGATGTTCAATGCTCGAGGTCACAATTCCAGTCAGAGTTCATGAATCCTGTTTGGAATCACAATTGCATTTCAACTCTCAAGATCACAATTCCAGTCTTAGGCCCCAAATCCTGTCAGGAAACACTACTAAAGTTCAAGGCTCGAAGACACGATTCTAGTCTGATGACCCTATACTGGTTTGGAATCACAAGTGCAGCTCAAGGCTCGGGGTCACAATTCCAGTCTGAGGCCACAATTCCCGTTTGGAATCACAATGCAGTTCAAGGATCGAGGTCACAATTACAGTTTGGATTCACAATAGCAGTTCATGGAATGAAATCACAATTCCAGTCTTAGGTCAATATTCCTGTTTGGAATCACAACTGCTATTCCTGTCTCGAGATCACAATTCCAGTCTGAGCCCCCAATTCCGTTTTGTAATCACAACTGCTGTTCATGTCTCGCGGTCACAATTCCAGTCTGAGGCCACAATTCCCGTTTGGAATCACAATGGCCGTTCAAGGCCCGAGATCACAATTCCAGTCTGAGCCCCCAATTCCGGTTTGATTTCAGAGCTGCAGCTTAAGGTTCAGGGTCACAATTCCTGTCTGAGGTCCCGATATCGGTGTGGTTCCACAACTGCAGCTCAAATCTCTAGGTCACAAATTCAGTGTGTGGTCACTAATCCCGTTTGGAATCACATTTACAATTCAAGGGTCGAGATCACAATTCCAGTCTGAGGCCTCAAATCCAGTTTGGAATCACAATTGCAGTACAAGCCTGGAGAACACAATTCCTGTCTGAGGTCCCAATATCGGTTTGGTATCACAACTGCAGCTCAAATCTCTAGGTCACAAATTCAGTGTGTGGTCACAAATCCCGTTTGGAATCACATTTGCAGTTCTAGGGTGAATATCACAATTTCAGTCTGAGCCCCCAATTCCGTTTTGTAATCACAACTGCTGTTCATGTCTCGAGGTCACAATTCCAGTCTGAAGACCCAATTCCGGTTTGGTATCACAGATGCAGCACAAGGCTCAGGGTCACAATTCAAGTCTGAGGCCACAATTCCGCTTTGGAATCACAACTTAATTTCAAGGTTTGAAGTCACAGTTCCAGTCTGAGGTCCCAATTCCGGCTCTGAATCGTAACTGCTCTACATTGCTCGAGGTGATGATTCCAGTCTGAAGACTCAATTCCAGTATGGTATCACAACTGCAGCTCAAGCCTAGTTGTCACATTTCCAGTCTGAGGCCACGATTCCCGTTTGGAATCACAATTGCTATTCCTGTCTCGAGATCACAATTCCAGTCTGAGGCCCCAATTCCTATTTGGAATCAGTACTGCAGTTCAAGGCTCGAGCTCACTATTACAGTTTGGAATCACAATAGGAGTTCATGGAATGAGGTCACAATTACTCTCTGAGGTCATAATTTCTGTTTGGAATCACAATTGCAGTTCAAAGCTCGAGGTCTTAATTCCAGTCTGCGGTCACAATTCCGGTTTGGAATCACAATTGCAGTTCAAGGCTTGAGATCACAATGCCAGACTGAGGTCTCAATTCCCGTTTGGAATCACAACTGCTGCTCAATGCTCGGGGTCACAATTCCAGTCTGAGGCCACAATTCCCGTTTGGAATCACAACTGCTATTCAAGGCTTGAGTTTACAATTCCAGTTTGGAATCACAATTGCAGTTCAAGTCTCGAGATCACAATTCCAGTCTGAGGCCCCAATTCCTGTTTGAAATCCAATTGTAGTCCAAGGCTCGAGGTCACAAATCCAGTCTGAGGTCACAATTCTTGTTTGGAATCAAAATTGCAGTTCAAGGCTCAAGATCACAATTGCAGTCTGAGGCCACAATTCCTGTTTGGAATCACAATGGCAGTTCAAGGCTAGAGATCACAATTCCAGTCTGAGGCCACAATTCCCGTTTGGAATCACAATGGCAGTTCAAGGCCCGAGATCACAATTCCAGTCTGAGCCCCCAATTCCGGTTTGATTTCAGAGCTGCAGCTGAAGGTTCAGGGTCACAATTCCAGTCTGAGGTCCCGATATCGGTTTGGTTCCACAACTGCAGCTCAAATCTCTAGGTCACAAATTCAGTGTGTGGTCACTAATCCCGTTTGGAATCACATTTACAATTCAAGGGTCGAGATCACAATTCCAGTCTGAGGCCACAATTCCCGTTTGGAATTACAACTGCTATTCAAGCCTCGAGGTCACAATTCCGGTTTGGAATCACAATTGCATTTCAAGGCTGGAGAACACAATTCCAGTTTCAAATCACATTTGCATTTTAAGTCATGAGGCCACAATTCCAGTATGAGGACACAATTCCTGTTTGGAATCACAACTGATCTTCAAGGCTTGAGCTCACAATTGCAGTCAGAGTTCATGAATCCTGTTTGGTATCACAAATACATTTCAAGTCTCGAGATCACAATTCCAGTCTTAGGCCCCAAATCCTGTCAGGAAACACTACTAAAGTTCAAGACTCGAAGACACAATTGCAGTCTGAGGACCCAATACCGGTTTGGTATCAAAACCGCAGCTCAAGGCTCGGGGTCACAAATCCAGTCTGAGATCACAATTGCGGTTTGGTATCAGAACTGCAGCTCAAATCTCTAGGTCACAAATGCAGTGTGTGGTCACAAATCCCGTTTGGAATCACATTTGCAGTTCAAGGGTCGAGATCACAATTCCAGTCTGAGCCCCCAATTCCAGTCTGAGGACCCAATTCCGGTTTGGTATCACAGATGCAGCACAAGGCTCAGGGTCACAATTCCAGTCTGAGGACCCAATTCCGCTTTGGAATCACAACTTAATTTCAAGGTTCGTAGTCACAGTTCCAGTTTGAGGTCCCAATTCCGGCTCTGAATCGCAACTGCTCTACATTGCTCGAGGTGACGATTCCAGTCTGAAGACTCAATTCCGGTATGGTATCACAACTGCAGCTCAAGCCTAGTTGTCACATTTCCAGTCTGAGGCCACGATTCCCGTTTGGAATCACAACTGCTATTCCTGTCTCGAGATCACAATTCCAGTCTGAGGCCCCAATTCCTGTTTGGAATCAGTACTGCAGTTCAAGGCTCGAGCTCACTATTACAGTTTGGAATCACAATAGGAGTTCATGGAATGAGGTCACAATTCCAGTCTGAGGCCCCAATTCCTGTTTGAAATCCAATTGTAGTTCAAGTCTCGAGGTCACAAATCCAGTCTGCGGTCACAATTCTTGTTTGGAATCAAAATTGCAGTTCAAGGCTCGAGATCACAATTCCAGTCTGAGGCCACAATTCCCGTTTGGAATCACAACTGCTATTCAAGGCTTGAGTTCACAATTCCAATTTGGAATCACAATTGCAGTTCAAGGCTTGAGTTCACAATTCCAGTTTCAAATCACATTTGCATTTTAAGTCATGAGGCCACAATTCCAGTATGAGGACACAATTCCTGTTTGGAATCACAATTGATGTTCAAGCCTCGAGGTCACAATTCCAGTCTGAGGCCACAATACGGCTTTGGAATCACAACTAAAATTCAAGGCTCGAAGTCACAACTGCAGTCTGAGGACGCAATAGCTGTTTGGAATCAGTACTGCAGCTCAAGGCTCCGGGGTCATAGTTCCAGTCTGAGGCCACAATTCCCGTTTGGAATCACAACTGCAATTCAAGGCCCGAGGTCACAATTACAGTTCAGAATCACAACTGCTATTCAAGGCTCGAGGTCACAATTCAAGTCTGAGGCCACAATTCCGGTTTGGAATCATATTAGCAGTTCAAGGCTTGATTTCACAATTCCCGTTTGAAATAACAATTGCATTTCAAGGCTTGAGGTCACAATTCCAGTTTGAAATCACATTTGCATTTTAAGTCTTGAGGCCACAATTCCAGTATGAGGATAGAATTCATGTTGGGAATCACGATTGATGTTCAATGCTCGAGGTCACAATTCCAGTCAGAGTTCATGAATCCTGTTTGGAATCACAATTGCATTTCAACTCTCAAGATCACAATTCCAGTCTTAGGCCCC
Organism: Sturnus vulgaris; assembly: GCF_052056855.1. Lineage (NCBI taxonomy): Eukaryota > Metazoa > Chordata > Aves > Passeriformes > Sturnidae > Sturnus > Sturnus vulgaris. The sequence goes on along the minus strand of NW_028276432.1, from coordinate 433,892 downwards.
AAATCCTGTCAGGAAACACTACTAAAGTTCAAGGCTCGAAGACACGATTCTAGTCTGATGACCCTATACTGGTTTGGAATCACAAGTGCAGCTCAAGGCTCGGGGTCACAATTCCAGTCTGAGGCCACAATTCCCGTTTGGAATCACAATGCAGTTCAAGGATCGAGGTCACAATTACAGTTTGGATTCACAATAGCAGTTCATGGAATGAAATCACAATTCCAGTCTTAGGTCAATATTCCTGTTTGGAATCACAACTGCTATTCCTGTCTCGAGATCACAATTCCAGTCTGAGGACCCAATTCCGGTTTGGTATCACAAATGCAGCACAAGGCTCAGGGTCACAATTCAAGTCTGAGGCCACAATTCCGCTTTGGAATCACAACTTAATTTCAAGGTTGGAAGTCACTGTTCCAGTCTGAGGTCCCAATTCCGGCTCTGAATCGTAACTGTTCTACATTGCTCGAGGTGACGATTCCAGTCTGAAGACTCAATTCCGGTATGGTATCATGACTGCAGCTCAAGCCTAGTTGTCACATTTCCAGTCTGAGGCCACGATTCCCGTTTGGAATCACAACTGCTATTCCTGTCTCGAGATCACAATTCCAGTCTGAGGCCCCAATTCCTGTTTGGAATCAGTACTGCAGATCATGGCTAGGAGTCACAATTCCAGTCTGAGGCCCCAATTCCCAGTTGGACTCACAACTGCCGTTCAAGGCTCGAGGTCACAATTCCAGTCTGTGGTCACAATTCCAGTTTGGAATCACAACTGGAGTTCAAGGCTCGAGGTCACAATTACAGTTTGGAATCACAAGAGCAGTTCATGGAATGAGGTCACAATTACACTCTGAGGTCATAGTTTCTGTTTGGAATCACAATTTGCAGTTCAAAGCTCGAGGTCTCAATTCCAGTCTGAGCCCCCAATTCTGTGTTGGAATCACAACGGATGTTCATGTCTCGAGATCACGATTCCAGTCTGAGGACCCAATTCCGGTTTGGTATCACAAGTGCAGCTCAAGGCTCAGGGTCACAATTCCAGTCTGAGGCCACAATTCCCGTTTGGAATCACAACTGCAGTTCAAGGATTGAGGTCACAATTACAGTTTGGATTCACAATAGCAGTTCATGGAATGAAATCACAATTCCAGTCTTAGGTCAATATTCCTGTTTGGAATCACAACTGATGTTCATGTCTCGAGATCACGATTCCAGTCTGAGGACCCAATTCCGGTTTGGTATCACAGATGCAGCACAAGGCTCAGGGTCACAATTCCAGTCTGAGGACCCAATTCCGCTTTGGAATCACAACTTAATTTCAAGGTTCGTAGTCACAGTTCCAGTTTGAGGTCCCAATTCCGGCTCTGAATCGCAACTGCTCTACATTGCTCGAGGTGACGATTCCAGTCTGAAGACTCAATTCCGGTATGGTATCACAACTGCAGCTCAAGCCTAGTTGTCACATTTCCAGTCTGAGGCCACGATTCCCGTTTGGAATCACAATTGCTATTCCTGTCTCGAGATCACAATTCCAGTCTGAGGCCACAATTCCGGTTTGGAATCATATTAGCAGTTCAAGGCTTGATTTCACAATTCCCGTTTGAAATAACAATTGCATTTCAAGGCTTGAGGTCACAATTCCAGTTTGAAATCACATTTGCATTTTAAGTCTTGAGGCCACAATTCCAGTATGAGGATAGAATTCATGTTGGGAATCACGATTGATGTTCAATGCTCGAGGTCACAATTCCAGTCAGAGTTCATGAATCCTGTTTGGAATCACAATTGCATTTCAACTCTCAAGATCACAATTCCAGTCTTAGGCCCCAAATCCTGTCAGGAAACACTACTAAAGTTCAAGGCTCGAAGACACGATTCTAGTCTGATGACCCTATACTGGTTTGGAATCACAAGTGCAGCTCAAGGCTCGGGGTCACAATTCCAGTCTGAGGCCACAATTCCCGTTTGGAATCACAATGCAGTTCAAGGATCGAGGTCACAATTACAGTTTGGATTCACAATAGCAGTTCATGGAATGAAATCACAATTCCAGTCTTAGGTCAATATTCCTGTTTGGAATCACAACTGCTATTCCTGTCTCGAGATCACAATTCCAGTCTGAGGACCCAATTCCGGTTTGGTATCACAAATGCAGCACAAGGCTCAGGGTCACAATTCAAGTCTGAGGCCACAATTCCGCTTTGGAATCACAACTTAATTTCAAGGTTGGAAGTCACTGTTCCAGTCTGAGGTCCCAATTCCGGCTCTGAATCGTAACTGTTCTACATTGCTCGAGGTGACGATTCCAGTCTGAAGACTCAATTCCGGTATGGTATCATGACTGCAGCTCAAGCCTAGTTGTCACATTTCCAGTCTGAGGCCACGATTCCCGTTTGGAATCACAACTGCTATTCCTGTCTCGAGATCACAATTCCAGTCTGAGGCCCCAATTCCTGTTTGGAATCAGTACTGCAGATCATGGCTAGGAGTCACAATTCCAGTCTGAGGCCCCAATTCCCAGTTGGACTCACAACTGCCGTTCAAGGCTCGAGGTCACAATTCCAGTCTGTGGTCACAATTCCAGTTTGGAATCACAACTGGAGTTCAAGGCTCGAGGTCACAATTACAGTTTGGAATCACAAGAGCAGTTCATGGAATGAGGTCACAATTACACTCTGAGGTCATAGTTTCTGTTTGGAATCACAATTTGCAGTTCAAAGCTCGAGGTCTCAATTCCAGTCTGAGCCCCCAATTCTGTGTTGGAATCACAACGGATGTTCATGTCTCGAGATCACGATTCCAGTCTGAGGACCCAATTCCGGTTTGGTATCACAAGTGCAGCTCAAGGCTCAGGGTCACAATTCCAGTCTGAGGCCACAATTCCCGTTTGGAATCACAACTGCAGTTCAAGGATTGAGGTCACAATTACAGTTTGGATTCACAATAGCAGTTCATGGAATGAAATCACAATTCCAGTCTTAGGTCAATATTCCTGTTTGGAATCACAACTGATGTTCATGTCTCGAGGTCACAATTCCAGTCTGAAGACCCAATTCCGGTTTGGTATCACAGATGCAGCACAAGGCTCAGGGTCACAATTCCAGTCTGAGGACCCAATTCCGCTTTGGAATCACAACTTAATTTCAAGGTTCGTAGTCACAGTTCCAGTTTGAGGTCCCAATTCCGGCTCTGAATCGCAACTGCTCTACATTGCTCGAGGTGACGATTCCAGTCTGAAGACTCAATTCCGGTATGGTATCACAACTGCAGCTCAAGCCTAGTTGTCACATTTCCAGTCTGAGGCCACGATTCCCGTTTGGAATCACAATTGCTATTCCTGTCTCGAGATCACAATTCCAGTCTGAGGCCCCAATTCCTGTTTGGAATCAGTACTGCAGATCATGGCTAGGAGTCACAATTCCAGTCTGAGGCCCCAATTCCCGGTTGGACTCACAACTGCAGTTCAAGGCTCGAGGTCACAATTCCAGTCTGAGGTCACAATTCCCAGTTGGACTCACAACTGCCGGTCAAGCCTCGAGGTCACAATTCCAGTCTGAGGTCACAAGTCCTGTTTGGAATCACAACTGGAGTTCAAGGCTCGAGGTCACAATTACAGTTTGGAATCACAATAGCAGTTCATAGAATGAGGTCACAATTACTCTCTGAGGTCAAAGTTTCTGTTTGGAATCACAATTGCAGTTCAAAGTTCGAGGTCTCAATTCCAGTCTGCCGTCACAATTCCGGTTTGGAATCAGAAGTGCTGTTCAAGTCTCGGGGTCACCATTCCAGTCTGAGGCCACAATTCCCGTTTGGAATCACAACTGCAGCTCATGTCTCGAGGTCACGATTCCAGTCTTAGGTCACAATTCCAGTTTGGAATCACAATTGCAGTACAAGCCTGGAGAACACAATTCCTGTCTGAGGTCCCAATATCGGTTTGGTATCACAACTGCAGCTCAAATCTCTAGGTCACAAATTCAGTGTGTGGTCACAAATCCCGTTTGGAATCACATTTGCAGTTCTAGGGTGAATATCACAATTTCAGTCTGAGCCCCCAATTCCGTTTTGTAATCACAACTGCTGTTCATGTCTCGAGGTCACAATTCCAGTCTGAAGACCCAATTCCGGTTTGGTATCACAGATGCAGCACAAGGCTCAGGGTCACAATTCAAGTCTGAGGCCACAATTCCGCTTTGGAATCACAACTTAATTTCAAGGTTTGAAGTCACAGTTCCAGTCTGAGGTCCCAATTCCGGCTCTGAATCGTAACTGCTCTACATTGCTCGAGGTGATGATTCCAGTCTGAAGACTCAATTCCGGTATGGTATCACAACTGCAGCTCAAGCCTAGTTGTCACATTTCCAGTCTGAGGCCACGATTCCCGTTTGGAATCACAACTGCTATTCCTGTCTCGAGATCACAATTCCAGTCTGAGGCCCCAATTCCTATTTGGAATCAGTACTGCAGTTCAAGGCTCGAGCTCACTATTACAGTTTGGAATCACAATAGGAGTTCATGGAATGAGGTCACAATTACTCTCTGAGGTCATAATTTCTGTTTGGAATCACAATTGCAGTTCAAAGCTCGAGGTCTTAATTCCAGTCTGCGGTCACAATTCCGGTTTGGAATCACAATTGCAGTTCAAGGCTTGAGATCACAATGCCAGACTGAGGTCTCAATTCCCGTTTGGAATCACAACTGCTGCTCAATGCTCGGGGTCACAATTCCAGTCTGAGGCCACAATTCCCGTTTGGAATCACAACTGCTATTCAAGGCTTGAGTTTACAATTCCAGTTTGGAATCACAATTGCAGTTCAAGTCTCGAGATCACAATTCCAGTCTGAGGCCCCAATTCCTGTTTGAAATCCAATTGTAGTCCAAGGCTCGAGGTCACAAATCCAGTCTGAGGTCACAATTCTTGTTTGGAATCAAAATTGCAGTTCAAGGCTCAAGATCACAATTGCAGTCTGAGGCCACAATTCCTGTTTGGAATCACAATGGCAGTTCAAGGCTAGAGATCACAATTCCAGTCTGAGGCCACAATTCCCGTTTGGAATCACAATGGCAGTTCAAGGCCCGAGATCACAATTCCAGTCTGAGCCCCCAATTCCGGTTTGATTTCAGAGCTGCAGCTTAAGGTTCAGGGTCACAATTCCAGTCTGAGGTCCCGATATCGGTTTGGTTCCACAACTGCAGCTCAAATCTCTAGGTCACAAATTCAGTGTGTGGTCACTAATCCCGTTTGGAATCACATTTACAATTCAAGGGTCGAGATCACAATTCCAGTCTGAGGCCACAATTCCCGTTTGGAATTACAACTGCTATTCAAGCCTCGAGGTCACAATTCCGGTTTGGAATCACAATTGCATTTCAAGGCTGGAGAACACAATTCCAGTTTCAAATCACATTTGCATTTTAAGTCATGAGGCCACAATTCCAGTATGAGGACACAATTCCTGTTTGGAATCACAACTGATCTTCAAGGCTTGAGCTCACAATTGCAGTCAGAGTTCATGAATCCTGTTTGGTATCACAAATACATTTCAAGTCTCGAGATCACAATTCCAGTCTTAGGCCCCAAATCCTGTCAGGAAACACTACTAAAGTTCAAGACTCGAAGACACAATTGCAGTCTGAGGACCCAATACCGGTTTGGTATCAAAACCGCAGCTCAAGGCTCGGGGTCACAAATCCAGTCTGAGATCACAATTGCGGTTTGGTATCAGAACTGCAGCTCAAATCTCTAGGTCACAAATGCAGTGTGTGGTCACAAATCCCGTTTGGAATCACATTTGCAGTTCAAGGGTCGAGATCACAATTCCAGTCTGAGCCCCCAATTCCAGTCTGAGGACCCAATTCCGGTTTGGTATCACAGATGCAGCACAAGGCTCAGGGTCACAATTCCAGTCTGAGGACCCAATTCCGCTTTGGAATCACAACTTAATTTCAAGGTTCGTAGTCACAGTTCCAGTTTGAGGTCCCAATTCCGGCTCTGAATCGCAACTGCTCTACATTGCTCGAGGTGACGATTCCAGTCTGAAGACTCAATTCCGGTATGGTATCACAACTGCAGCTCAAGCCTAGTTGTCACATTTCCAGTCTGAGGCCACGATTCCCGTTTGGAATCACAACTGCTATTCCTGTCTCGAGATCACAATTCCAGTCTGAGGCCCCAATTCCTGTTTGGAATCAGTACTGCAGTTCAAGGCTCGAGCTCACTATTACAGTTTGGAATCACAATAGGAGTTCATGGAATGAGGTCACAATTCCAGTCTGAGGCCCCAATTCCTGTTTGAAATCCAATTGTAGTTCAAGTCTCGAGGTCACAAATCCAGTCTGCGGTCACAATTCTTGTTTGGAATCAAAATTGCAGTTCAAGGCTCGAGATCACAATTCCAGTCTGAGGCCACAATTCCCGTTTGGAATCACAACTGCTATTCAAGGCTTGAGTTCACAATTCCAATTTGGAATCACAATTGCAGTTCAAGGCTTGAGTTCACAATTCCAGTTTCAAATCACATTTGCATTTTAAGTCATGAGGCCACAATTCCAGTATGAGGACACAATTCCTGTTTGGAATCACAATTGATGTTCAAGCCTCGAGGTCACAATTCCAGTCTGAGGCCACAATACGGCTTTGGAATCACAACTAAAATTCAAGGCTCGAAGTCACAACTGCAGTCTGAGGACGCAATAGCTGTTTGGAATCAGTACTGCAGCTCAAGGCTCCGGGGTCATAGTTCCAGTCTGAGGCCACAATTCCCGTTTGGAATCACAACTGCAATTCAAGGCCCGAGGTCACAATTACAGTTCAGAATCACAACTGCTATTCAAGGCTCGAGGTCACAATTCAAGTCTGAGGCCACAATTCCGGTTTGGAATCATATTAGCAGTTCAAGGCTTGATTTCACAATTCCCGTTTGAAATAACAATTGCATTTCAAGGCTTGAGGTCACAATTCCAGTTTGAAATCACATTTGCATTTTAAGTCTTGAGGCCACAATTCCAGTATGAGGATAGAATTCATGTTGGGAATCACGATTGATGTTCAATGCTCGAGGTCACAATTCCAGTCAGAGTTCATGAATCCTGTTTGGAATCACAATTGCATTTCAACTCTCAAGATCACAATTCCAGTCTTAGGCCCCAAATCCTGTCAGGAAACACTACTAAAGTTCAAGGCTCGAAGACACGATTCTAGTCTGATGACCCTATACTGGTTTGGAATCACAAGTGCAGCTCAAGGCTCGGGGTCACAATTCCAGTCTGAGGCCACAATTCCTGTTTGGAATCACAATGCAGTTCAAGGATCGAGGTCACAATTACAGTTTGGATTCACAATAGCAGTTCATGGAATGAAATCACAATTCCAGTCTTAGGTCAATATTCCTGTTTGGAATCACAACTGCTATTCCTGTCTCGAGATCACAATTCCAGTCTGAGGACCCAATTCCGGTTTGGTATCACAAATGCAGCACAAGGCTCAGGGTCACAATTCAAGTCTGAGGCCACAATTCCGCTTTGGAATCACAACTTAATTTCAAGGTTGGAAGTCACTGTTCCAGTCTGAGGTCCCAATTCCGGCTCTGAATCGTAACTGTTCTACATTGCTCGAGGTGACGATTCCAGTCTGAAGACTCAATTCCGGTATGGTATCCCCACTGCAGCTCAAGCCTAGTTGTCACATTTCCAGTCTGAGGCCACGATTCCCGTTTGGAATCACAACTGCTATTCCTGTCTCGAGATCACAATTCCAGTCTGAGGCCCCAATTCCTGTTTGGAATCAGTACTGCAGATCATGGCTAGGAGTCACAATTCCAGTCTGAGGCCCCAATTCCCAGTTGGACTCACAACTGCCGTTCAAGGCTCGAGGTCACAATTCCAGTCTGTGGTCACAATTCCAGTTTGGAATCACAACTGGAGTTCAAGGCTCGAGGTCACAATTACAGTTTGGAATCACAAGAGCAGTTCATGGAATGAGGTCACAATTACACTCTGAGGTCATAGTTTCTGTTTGGAATCACAATTTGCAGTTCAAAGCTCGAGGTCTCAATTCCAGTCTGAGCCCCCAATTCTGTGTTGGAATCACAACGGATGTTCATGTCTCGAGATCACGATTCCAGTCTGAGGACCCAATTCCGGTTTGGTATCACAAGTGCAGCTCAAGGCTCAGGGTCACAATTCCAGTCTGAGGCCACAATTCCCGTTTGGAATCACAACTGCAGTTCAAGGATTGAGGTCACAATTACAGTTTGGATTCACAATAGCAGTTCATGGAATGAAATCACAATTCCAGTCTTAGGTCAATATTCCTGTTTGGAATCACAACTGATGTTCATGTCTCGAGATCACGATTCCAGTCTGAGGACCCAATTCCGGTTTGGTATCACAGATGCAGCACAAGGCTCAGGGTCACAATTCCAGTCTGAGGACCCAATTCCGCTTTGGAATCACAACTTAATTTCAAGGTTCGTAGTCACAGTTCCAGTTTGAGGTCCCAATTCCGGCTCTGAATCGCAACTGCTCTACATTGCTCGAGGTGACGATTCCAGTCTGAAGACTCAATTCCGGTATGGTATCACAACTGCAGCTCAAGCCTAGTTGTCACATTTCCAGTCTGAGGCCACGATTCCCGTTTGGAATCACAATTGCTATTCCTGTCTCGAGATCACAATTCCAGTCTGAGGCCCCAATTCCTGTTTGGAATCAGTACTGCAGATCATGGCTAGGAGTCACAATTCCAGTCTGAGGCCCCAATTCCCGGTTGGACTCACAACTGCAGTTCAAGGCTCGAGGTCACAATTCCAGTCTGAGGTCACAATTCCCAGTTGGACTCACAACTGCCGGTCAAGCCTCGAGGTCACAATTCCAGTCTGAGGTCACAAGTCCTGTTTGGAATCACAACTGGAGTTCAAGGCTCGAGGTCACAATTACAGTTTGGAATCACAATAGCAGTTCATAGAATGAGGTCACAATTACTCTCTGAGGTCAAAGTTTCTGTTTGGAATCACAATTGCAGTTCAAAGTTCGAGGTCTCAATTCCAGTCTGCCGTCACAATTCCGGTTTGGAATCAGAAGTGCTGTTCAAGTCTCGGGGTCACCATTCCAGTCTGAGGCCACAATTCCCGTTTGGAATCACAACTGCAGCTCATGTCTCGAGGTCACGATTCCAGTCTTAGGTCACAATTCCAGTTTGGAATCACAATTGCAGTACAAGCCTGGAGAACACAATTCCTGTCTGAGGTCCCAATATCGGTTTGGTATCACAACTGCAGCTCAAATCTCTAGGTCACAAATTCAGTGTGTGGTCACAAATCCCGTTTGGAATCACATTTGCAGTTCTAGGGTGAATATCACAATTTCAGTCTGAGCCCCCAATTCCGTTTTGTAATCACAACTGCTGTTCATGTCTCGAGGTCACAATTCCAGTCTGAAGACCCAATTCCGGTTTGGTATCACAGATGCAGCACAAGGCTCAGGGTCACAATTCAAGTCTGAGGCCACAATTCCGCTTTGGAATCACAACTTAATTTCAAGGTTTGAAGTCACTGTTCCAGTCTGAGGTCCCAATTCCGGCTCTGAATCGTAACTGCTCTACATTGCTCGAGGTGATGATTCCAGTCTGAAGACTCAATTCCGGTATGGTATCACAACTGCAGCTCAAGCCTAGTTGTCACATTTCCAGTCTGAGGCCACGATTCCCGTTTGGAATCACAACTGCTATTCCTGTCTCGAGATCACAATTCCAGTCTGAGGCCCCAATTCCTATTTGGAATCAGTACTGCAGTTCAAGGCTCGAGCTCACTATTACAGTTTGGAATCACAATAGGAGTTCATGGAATGAGGTCACAATTACTCTCTGAGGTCATAATTTCTGTTTGGAATCACAATTGCAGTTCAAAGCTCGAGGTCTTAATTCCAGTCTGCGGTCACAATTCCGGTTTGGAATCACAATTGCAGTTCAAGGCTTGAGATCACAATGCCAGACTGAGGTCTCAATTCCCGTTTGGAATCACAACTGCTGCTCAATGCTCGGGGTCACAATTCCAGTCTGAGGCCACAATTCCCGTTTGGAATCACAACTGCTATTCAAGGCTTGAGTTTACAATTCCAGTTTGGAATCACAATTGCAGTTCAAGTCTCGAGATCACAATTCCAGTCTGAGGCCCCAATTCCTGTTTGAAATCCAATTGTAGTCCAAGGCTCGAGGTCACAAATCCAGTCTGAGGTCACAATTCTTGTTTGGAATCAAAATTGCAGTTCAAGGCTCAAGATCACAATTGCAGTCTGAGGCCACAATTCCTGTTTGGAATCACAATGGCAGTTCAAGGCTAGAGATCACAATTCCAGTCTGAGGCCACAATTCCCGTTTGGAATCACAATGGCAGTTCAAGGCCCGAGATCACAATTCCAGTCTGAGCCCCCAATTCCGGTTTGATTTCAGAGCTGCAGCTGAAGGTTCAGGGTCACAATTCCAGTCTGAGGTCCCGATATCGGTTTGGTTCCACAACTGCAGCTCAAATCTCTAGGTCACAAATTCAGTGTGTGGTCACTAATCCCGTTTGGAATCACATTTACAATTCAAGGGTCGAGATCACAATTCCAGTCTGAGGCCACAATTCCCGTTTGGAATTACAACTGCTATTCAAGCCTCGAGGTCACAATTCCGGTTTGGAATCACAATTGCATTTCAAGGCTGGAGAACACAATTCCAGTTTCAAATCACATTTGCATTTTAAGTCATGAGGCCACAATTCCAGTATGAGGACACAATTCCTGTTTGGAATCACAACTGATCTTCAAGGCTTGAGCTCACAATTGCAGTCAGAGTTCATGAATCCTGTTTGGTATCACAAATACATTTCAAGTCTCGAGATCACAATTCCAGTCTTAGGCCCCAAATCCTGTCAGGAAACACTACTAAAGTTCAAGACTCGAAGACACAATTGCAGTCTGAGGACCCAATACCGGTTTGGTATCAAAACCGCAGCTCAAGGCTCGGGGTCACAAATCCAGTCTGAGATCACAATTGCGGTTTGGTATCAGAACTGCAGCTCAAATCTCTAGGTCACAAATGCAGTGTGTGGTCACAAATCCCGTTTGGAATCACATTTGCAGTTCAAGGGTCGAGATCACAATTCCAGTCTGAGCCCCCAATTCCAGTCTGAGGACCCAATTCCGGTTTGGTATCACAGATGCAGCACAAGGCTCAGGGTCACAATTCCAGTCTGAGGACCCAATTCCGCTTTGGAATCACAACTTAATTTCAAGGTTCGTAGTCACAGTTCCAGTTTGAGGTCCCAATTCCTCCTCCAATTCTGAATCGCAACTGCTCTACATTGCTCGAGGTGACGATTCCAGTCTGAAGACTCAATTCCGGTATGGTATCACAACTGCAGCTCAAGCCTAGTTGTCACATTTCCAGTCTGAGGCCACGATTCCCGTTTGGAATCACAACTGCTATTCCTGTCTCGAGATCACAATTCCAGTCTGAGGCCCCAATTCCTGTTTGGAATCAGTACTGCAGTTCAAGGCTCGAGCTCACTATTACAGTTTGGAATCACAATAGGAGTTCATGGAATGAGGTCACAATTCCAGTCTGAGGCCCCAATTCCTGTTTGAAATCCAATTGTAGTTCAAGTCTCGAGGTCACAAATCCAGTCTGCGGTCACAATTCTTGTTTGGAATCAAAATTGCAGTTCAAGGCTCGAGATCACAATTCCAGTCTGAGGCCACAATTCCCGTTTGGAATCACAACTGCTATTCAAGGCTTGAGTTCACAATTCCAATTTGGAATCACAATTGCAGTTCAAGGCTTGAGTTCACAATTCCAGTTTCAAATCACATTTGCATTTTAAGTCATGAGGCCACAATTCCAGTATGAGGACACAATTCCTGTTTGGAATCACAATTGATGTTCAAGCCTCGAGGTCACAATTCCAGTCTGAGGCCACAATACGGCTTTGGAATCACAACTAAAATTCAAGGCTCGAAGTCACAACTGCAGTCTGAGGACGCAATAGCTGTTTGGAATCAGTACTGCAGCTCAAGGCTCCGGGGTCATAGTTCCAGTCTGAGGCCACAATTCCCGTTTGGAATCACAACTGCAATTCAAGGCCCGAGGTCACAATTACAGTTCAGAATCACAACTGCTATTCAAGGCTCGAGGTCACAATTCAAGTCTGAGGCCACAATTCCGGTTTGGAATCATATTAGCAGTTCAAGGCTTGATTTCACAATTCCCGTTTGAAATAACAATTGCATTTCAAGGCTTGAGGTCACAATTCCAGTTTGAAATCACATTTGCATTTTAAGTCTTGAGGCCACAATTCCAGTATGAGGATAGAATTCATGTTGGGAATCACGATTGATGTTCAATGCTCGAGGTCACAATTCCAGTCAGAGTTCATGAATCCTGTTTGGAATCACAATTGCATTTCAACTCTCAAGATCACAATTCCAGTCTTAGGCCCCAAATCCTGTCAGGAAACACTACTAAAGTTCAAGGCTCGAAGACACGATTCTAGTCTGATGACCCTATACTGGTTTGGAATCACAAGTGCAGCTCAAGGCTCGGGGTCACAATTCCAGTCTGAGGCCACAATTCCCGTTTGGAATCACAATGCAGTTCAAGGATCGAGGTCACAATTACAGTTTGGATTCACAATAGCAGTTCATGGAATGAAATCACAATTCCAGTCTTAGGTCAATATTCCTGTTTGGAATCACAACTGCTATTCCTGTCTCGAGATCACAATTCCAGTCTGAGGACCCAATTCCGGTTTGGTATCACAAATGCAGCACAAGGCTCAGGGTCACAATTCAAGTCTGAGGCCACAATTCCGCTTTGGAATCACAACTTAATTTCAAGGTTGGAAGTCACTGTTCCAGTCTGAGGTCCCAATTCCGGCTCTGAATCGTAACTGTTCTACATTGCTCGAGGTGACGATTCCAGTCTGAAGACTCAATTCCGGTATGGTATCATGACTGCAGCTCAAGCCTAGTTGTCACATTTCCAGTCTGAGGCCACGATTCCCGTTTGGAATCACAACTGCTATTCCTGTCTCGAGATCACAATTCCAGTCTGAGGCCCCAATTCCTGTTTGGAATCAGTACTGCAGATCATGGCTAGGAGTCACAATTCCAGTCTGAGGCCCCAATTCCCAGTTGGACTCACAACTGCCGTTCAAGGCTCGAGGTCACAATTCCAGTCTGTGGTCACAATTCCAGTTTGGAATCACAACTGGAGTTCAAGGCTCAAGGTCACAATTACAGTTTGGAATCACAAGAGCAGTTCATGGAATGAGGTCACAATTACACTCTGAGGTCATAGTTTCTGTTTGGAATCACAATTTGCAGTTCAAAGCTCGAGGTCTCAATTCCAGTCTGAGCCCCCAATTCTGTGTTGGAATCACAACGGATGTTCATGTCTCGAGATCACGATTCCAGTCTGAGGACCCAATTCCGGTTTGGTATCACAAGTGCAGCTCAAGGCTCAGGGTCACAATTCCAGTCTGAGGCCACAATTCCCGTTTGGAATCACAACTGCAGTTCAAGGATTGAGGTCACAATTACAGTTTGGATTCACAATAGCAGTTCATGGAATGAAATCACAATTCCAGTCTTAGGTCAATATTCCTGTTTGGAATCACAACTGATGTTCATGTCTCGAGATCACGATTCCAGTCTGAGGACCCAATTCCGGTTTGGTATCACAGATGCAGCACAAGGCTCAGGGTCACAATTCCAGTCTGAGGACCCAATTCCGCTTTGGAATCACAACTTAATTTCAAGGTTCGTAGTCACAGTTCCAGTCTGAGGTCCCAATTCCGGCTCTGAATCGCAACTGCTCTACATTGCTCGAGGTGATGATTCCAGTCTGAAGACTCAATTCCGGTATGGTATCACAACTGCAGCTCAAGCCTAGTTGTCACATTTCCAGTCTGAGGCCACGATTCCTGTTTGGAATCACAACTGCTATTCCTGTCTCGAGATCACAATTCCAGTCTGAGGCCCCAATTCCTGTTTGGAATCAGTACTGCAGATCATGGCTAGGAGTCACAATTCCAGTCTGAGGCCCCAATTCCCGGTTGGACTCACAACTGCAGTTCAAGGCTCGAGGTCACAATTCCAGTCTGAGGTCACAATTCCCAGTTGGACTCACAACTGCCGGTCAAGCCTCGAGGTCACAATTCCAGTCTGAGGTCACAAGTCCTGTTTGGAATCACAACTGGAGTTCAAGGCTCGAGGTCACAATTACAGTTTGGAATCACAATAGCAGTTCATAGAATGAGGTCACAATTACTCTCTGAGGTCAAAGTTTCTGTTTGGAATCACAATTGCAGTTCAAAGTTCGAGGTCTCAATTCCAGTCTGCCGTCACAATTCCGGTTTGGAATCAGAAGTGCTGTTCAAGTCTCGGGGTCACCATTCCAGTCTGAGGCCACAATTCCCGTTTGGAATCACAACTGCAGCTCATGTCTCGAGGTCACGATTCCAGTCTTAGGTCACAATTCCAGTTTGGAATCATAATTGCAGTACAAGCCTGGAGAACACAATTCCTGTCTGAGGTCCCAATATCGGTTTGGTATCACAACTGCAGCTCAAATCTCTAGGTCACAAATTCAGTGTGTGGTCACAAATCCCGTTTGGAATCACATTTGCAGTTCTAGGGTGAATATCACAATTTCAGTCTGAGCCCCCAATTCCGTTTTGTAATCACAACTGCTGTTCATGTCTCGAGGTCACAATTCCAGTCTGAAGACCCAATTCCGGTTTGGTATCACAGATGCAGCACAAGGCTCAGGGTCACAATTCAAGTCTGAGGCCACAATTCCGCTTTGGAATCACAACTTAATTTCAAGGTTTGAAGTCACTGTTCCAGTCTGAGGTCCCAATTCCGGCTCTGAATCGTAACTGCTCTACATTGCTCGAGGTGATGATTCCAGTCTGAAGACTCAATTCTGGTATGGTATCACAACTGCAGCTCAAGCCTAGTTGTCACATTTCCAGTCTGAGGCCACGATTCCCGTTTGGAATCACAACTGCTATTCCTGTCTCGAGATCACAATTCCAGTCTGAGGCCCCAATTCCTATTTGGAATCAGTACTGCAGTTCAAGGCTCGAGCTCACTATTACAGTTTGGAATCACAATAGGAGTTCATGGAATGAGGTCACAATTACTCTCTGAGGTCATAATTTCTGTTTGGAATCACAATTGCAGTTCAAAGCTCGAGGTCTTAATTCCAGTCTGCGGTCACAATTCCGGTTTGGAATCACAATTGCAGTTCAAGGCTTGAGATCACAATGCCAGACTGAGGTCTCAATTCCCGTTTGGAATCACAACTGCTGCTCAATGCTCGGGGTCACAATTCCAGTCTGAGGCCACAATTCCCGTTTGGAATCACAACTGCTATTCAAGGCTTGAGTTTACAATTCCAGTTTGGAATCACAATTGCAGTTCAAGTCTCGAGATCACAATTCCAGTCTGAGGCCCCAATTCCTGTTTGAAATCCAATTGTAGTCCAAGGCTCGAGGTCACAAATCCAGTCTGAGGTCACAATTCTTGTTTGGAATCAAAATTGCAGTTCAAGGCTCAAGATCACAATTGCAGTCTGAGGCCACAATTCCTGTTTGGAATCACAATGGCAGTTCAAGGCTAGAGATCACAATTCCAGTCTGAGGCCACAATTCCCGTTTGGAATCACAATGGCAGTTCAAGGCCCGAGATCACAATTCCAGTCTGAGCCCCCAATTCCGGTTTGATTTCAGAGCTGCAGCTGAAGGTTCAGGGTCACAATTCCAGTCTGAGGTCCCGATATCGGTTTGGTTCCACAACTGCAGCTCAAATCTCTAGGTCACAAATTCAGTGTGTGGTCACTAATCCCGTTTGGAATCACATTTACAATTCAAGGGTCGAGATCACAATTCCAGTCTGAGGCCACAATTCCCGTTTGGAATTACAACTGCTATTCAAGCCTCGAGGTCACAATTCCGGTTTGGAATCACAATTGCATTTCAAGGCTGGAGAACACAATTCCAGTTTCAAATCACATTTGCATTTTAAGTCATGAGGCCACAATTCCAGTATGAGGACACAATTCCTGTTTGGAATCACAACTGATCTTCAAGGCTTGAGCTCACAATTGCAGTCAGAGTTCATGAATCCTGTTTGGTATCACAAATACATTTCAAGTCTCGAGATCACAATTCCAGTCTTAGGCCCCAAATCCTGTCAGGAAACACTACTAAAGTTCAAGACTCGAAGACACAATTGCAGTCTGAGGACCCAATACCGGTTTGGTATCAAAACCGCAGCTCAAGGCTCGGGGTCACAAATCCAGTCTGAGATCACAATTGCGGTTTGGTATCAGAACTGCAGCTCAAATCTCTAGGTCACAAATGCAGTGTGTGGTCACAAATCCCGTTTGGAATCACATTTGCAGTTCAAGGGTCGAGATCACAATTCCAGTCTGAGCCCCCAATTCCAGTCTGAGGACCCAATTCCGGTTTGGTATCACAGATGCAGCACAAGGCTCAGGGTCACAATTCCAGTCTGAGGACCCAATTCCGCTTTGGAATCACAACTTAATTTCAAGGTTCGTAGTCACAGTTCCAGTTTGAGGTCCCAATTCCTCCTCCAATTCTGAATCGCAACTGCTCTACATTGCTCGAGGTGACGATTCCAGTCTGAAGACTCAATTCCGGTATGGTATCACAACTGCAGCTCAAGCCTAGTTGTCACATTTCCAGTCTGAGGCCACGATTCCCGTTTGGAATCACAACTGCTATTCCTGTCTCGAGATCACAATTCCAGTCTGAGGCCCCAATTCCTGTTTGGAATCAGTACTGCAGTTCAAGGCTCGAGCTCACTATTACAGTTTGGAATCACAATAGGAGTTCATGGAATGAGGTCACAATTCCAGTCTGAGGCCCCAATTCCTGTTTGAAATCCAATTGTAGTTCAAGTCTCGAGGTCACAAATCCAGTCTGCGGTCACAATTCTTGTTTGGAATCAAAATTGCAGTTCAAGGCTCGAGATCACAATTCCAGTCTGAGGCCACAATTCCCGTTTGGAATCACAACTGCTATTCAAGGCTTGAGTTCACAATTCCAATTTGGAATCACAATTGCAGTTCAAGGCTTGAGTTCACAATTCCAGTTTCAAATCACATTTGCATTTTAAGTCATGAGGCCACAATTCCAGTATGAGGACACAATTCCTGTTTGGAATCACAATTGATGTTCAAGCCTCGAGGTCACAATTCCAGTCTGAGGCCACAATACGGCTTTGGAATCACAACTAAAATTCAAGGCTCGAAGTCACAACTGCAGTCTGAGGACGCAATAGCTGTTTGGAATCAGTACTGCAGCTCAAGGCTCCGGGGTCATAGTTCCAGTCTGAGGCCACAATTCCCGTTTGGAATCACAACTGCAATTCAAGGCCCGAGGTCACAATTACAGTTCAGAATCACAACTGCTATTCAAGGCTCGAGGTCACAATTCAAGTCTGAGGCCACAATTCCGGTTTGGAATCATATTAGCAGTTCAAGGCTTGATTTCACAATTCCCGTTTGAAATAACAATTGCATTTCAAGGCTTGAGGTCACAATTCCAGTTTGAAATCACATTTGCATTTTAAGTCTTGAGGCCACAATTCCAGTATGAGGATAGAATTCATGTTGGGAATCACGATTGATGTTCAATGCTCGAGGTCACAATTCCAGTCAGAGTTCATGAATCCTGTTTGGAATCACAATTGCATTTCAACTCTCAAGATCACAATTCCAGTCTTAGGCCCCAAATCCTGTCAGGAAACACTACTAAAGTTCAAGGCTCGAAGACACGATTCTAGTCTGATGACCCTATACTGGTTTGGAATCACAAGTGCAGCTCAAGGCTCGGGGTCACAATTCCAGTCTGAGGCCACAATTCCCGTTTGGAATCACAATGCAGTTCAAGGATCGAGGTCACAATTACAGTTTGGATTCACAATAGCAGTTCATGGAATGAAATCACAATTCCAGTCTTAGGTCAATATTCCTGTTTGGAATCACAACTGCTATTCCTGTCTCGAGATCACAATTCCAGTCTGAGGACCCAATTCCGGTTTGGTATCACAAATGCAGCACAAGGCTCAGGGTCACAATTCAAGTCTGAGGCCACAATTCCGCTTTGGAATCACAACTTAATTTCAAGGTTTGAAGTCACTGTTCCAGTCTGAGGTCCCAATTCCGGCTCTGAATCGTAACTGTTCTACATTGCTCGAGGTGACGATTCCAGTCTGAAGACTCAATTCCGGTATGGTATCATGACTGCAGCTCAAGCCTAGTTGTCACATTTCCAGTCTGAGGCCACGATTCCCGTTTGGAATCACAACTGCTATTCCTGTCTCGAGATCACAATTCCAGTCTGAGGCCCCAATTCCTGTTTGGAATCAGTACTGCAGATCATGGCTAGGAGTCACAATTCCAGTCTGAGGCCCCAATTCCCAGTTGGACTCACAACTGCCGTTCAAGGCTCGAGGTCACAATTCCAGTCTGTGGTCACAATTCCAGTTTGGAATCACAACTGGAGTTCAAGGCTCGAGGTCACAATTACAGTTTGGAATCACAAGAGCAGTTCATGGAATGAGGTCACAATTACACTCTGAGGTCATAGTTTCTGTTTGGAATCACAATTTGCAGTTCAAAGCTCGAGGTCTCAATTCCAGTCTGAGCCCCCAATTCTGTGTTGGAATCACAACGGATGTTCATGTCTCGAGATCACGATTCCAGTCTGAGGACCCAATTCCGGTTTGGTATCACAAGTGCAGCTCAAGGCTCAGGGTCACAATTCCAGTCTGAGGCCACAATTCCCGTTTGGAATCACAACTGCAGTTCAAGGATTGAGGTCACAATTACAGTTTGGATTCACAATAGCAGTTCATGGAATGAAATCACAATTCCAGTCTTAGGTCAATATTCCTGTTTGGAATCACAACTGATGTTCATGTCTCGAGATCACGATTCCAGTCTGAGGACCCAATTCCGGTTTGGTATCACAGATGCAGCACAAGGCTCAGGGTCACAATTCCAGTCTGAGGACCCAATTCCGCTTTGGAATCACAACTTAATTTCAAGGTTCGTAGTCACAGTTCCAGTTTGAGGTCCCAATTCCGGCTCTGAATCGCAACTGCTCTACATTGCTCGAGGTGACGATTCCAGTCTGAAGACTCAATTCCGGTATGGTATCACAACTGCAGCTCAAGCCTAGTTGTCACATTTCCAGTCTGAGGCCACGATTCCCGTTTGGAATCACAATTGCTATTCCTGTCTCGAGATCACAATTCCAGTCTGAGGCCCCAATTCCTGTTTGGAATCAGTACTGCAGATCATGGCTAGGAGTCACAATTCCAGTCTGAGGCCCCAATTCCCGGTTGGACTCACAACTGCAGTTCAAGGCTCGAGGTCACAATTCCAGTCTGAGGTCACAATTCCCAGTTGGACTCACAACTGCCGGTCAAGCCTCGAGGTCACAATTCCAGTCTGAGGTCACAAGTCCTGTTTGGAATCACAACTGGAGTTCAAGGCTCGAGGTCACAATTACAGTTTGGAATCACAATAGCAGTTCATAGAATGAGGTCACAATTACACTCTGAGGTCATAGTTTCTGTTTGGAATCACAATTTGCAGTTCGAAGCTCGAGGTCTCAATTCCAGTCTGAGCCCCCAATTCTGTGTTGGAATCACAACGGATGTTCATGTCTCGAGATCACGATTCCAGTCTGAGGACCCAATTCCGGTTTGGTATCACAAGTGCAGCTCAAGGCTCAGGGTCACAATTCCAGTCTGAGGCCACAATTCCCGTTTGGAATCACAACTGCAGTTCAAGGATTGAGGTCACAATTACAGTTTGGATTCACAATAGCAGTTCATGGAATGAAATCACAATTCCAGTCTTAGGTCAATATTCCTGTTTGGAATCACAACTGATGTTCATGTCTCGAGATCACGATTCCAGTCTGAGGACCCAATTCCGGTTTGGTATCACAGATGCAGCACAAGGCTCAGGGTCACAATTCCAGTCTGAGGACCCAATTCCGCTTTGGAATCACAACTTAATTTCAAGGTTCGTAGTCACAGTTCCAGTTTGAGGTCCCAATTCCGGCTCTGAATCGCAACTGCTCTACATTGCTCGAGGTGACGATTCCAGTCTGAAGACTCAATTCCGGTATGGTATCACAACTGCAGCTCAAGCCTAGTTGTCACATTTCCAGTCTGAGGCCACGATTCCCGTTTGGAATCACAATTGCTATTCCTGTCTCGAGATCACAATTCCAGTCTGAGGCCCCAATTCCTGTTTGGAATCAGTACTGCAGATCATGGCTAGGAGTCACAATTCCACTCTGAGGCCCCAATTCCCGGTTGGACTCACAACTGCAGTTCAAGGCTCGAGGTCACAATTCCAGTCTGAGGTCACAATTCCCAGTTGGACTCACAACTGCCGGTCAAGCCTCGAGGTCACAATTCCAGTCTGAGGTCACAAGTCCTGTTTGGAATCACAACTGGAGTTCAAGGCTCGAGGTCACAATTACAGTTTGGAATCACAATAGCAGTTCATAGAATGAGGTCACAATTACTCTCTGAGGTCAAAGTTTCTGTTTGGAATCACAATTGCAGTTCAAAGTTCGAGGTCTCAATTCCAGTCTGCCGTCACAATTCCGGTTTGGAATCAGAAGTGCTGTTCAAGTCTCGGGGTCACCATTCCAGTCTGAGGCCACAATTCCCGTTTGGAATCACAACTGCAGCTCATGTCTCGAGGTCACGATTCCAGTCTTAGGTCACAATTCCAGTTTGGAATCACAATTGCAGTACAAGCCTGGAGAACACAATTCCTGTCTGAGGTCCCAATATCGGTTTGGTATCACAACTGCAGCTCAAATCTCTAGGTCACAAATTCAGTGTGTGGTCACAAATCCCGTTTGGAATCACATTTGCAGTTCTAGGGTGAATATCACAATTTCAGTCTGAGCCCCCAATTCCGTTTTGTAATCACAACTGCTGTTCATGTCTCGAGGTCACAATTCCAGTCTGAAGACCCAATTCCGGTTTGGTATCACAGATGCAGCACAAGGCTCAGGGTCACAATTCAAGTCTGAGGCCACAATTCCGCTTTGGAATCACAACTTAATTTCAAGGTTTGAAGTCACTGTTCCAGTCTGAGGTCCCAATTCCGGCTCTGAATCGTAACTGCTCTACATTGCTCGAGGTGATGATTCCAGTCTGAAGACTCAATTCTGGTATGGTATCACAACTGCAGCTCAAGCCTAGTTGTCACATTTCCAGTCTGAGGCCACGATTCCCGTTTGGAATCACAACTGCTATTCCTGTCTCGAGATCACAATTCCAGTCTGAGGCCCCAATTCCTATTTGGAATCAGTACTGCAGTTCAAGGCTCGAGCTCACTATTACAGTTTGGAATCACAATAGGAGTTCATGGAATGAGGTCACAATTACTCTCTGAGGTCATAATTTCTGTTTGGAATCACAATTGCAGTTCAAAGCTCGAGGTCTTAATTCCAGTCTGCGGTCACAATTCCGGTTTGGAATCACAATTGCAGTTCAAGGCTTGAGATCACAATGCCAGACTGAGGTCTCAATTCCCGTTTGGAATCACAACTGCTGCTCAATGCTCGGGGTCACAATTCCAGTCTGAGGCCACAATTCCCGTTTGGAATCACAACTGCTATTCAAGGCTTGAGTTTACAATTCCAGTTTGGAATCACAATTGCAGTTCAAGTCTCGAGATCACAATTCCAGTCTGAGGCCCCAATTCCTGTTTGAAATCCAATTGTAGTCCAAGGCTCGAGGTCACAAATCCAGTCTGAGGTCACAATTCTTGTTTGGAATCAAAATTGCAGTTCAAGGCTCAAGATCACAATTGCAGTCTGAGGCCACAATTCCTGTTTGGAATCACAATGGCAGTTCAAGGCTAGAGATCACAATTCCAGTCTGAGGCCACAATTCCCGTTTGGAATCACAATGGCAGTTCAAGGCCCGAGATCACAATTCCAGTCTGAGCCCCCAATTCCGGTTTGATTTCAGAGCTGCAGCTGAAGGTTCAGGGTCACAATTCCAGTCTGAGGTCCCGATATCGGTTTGGTTCCACAACTGCAGCTCAAATCTCTAGGTCACAAATTCAGTGTGTGGTCACTAATCCCGTTTGGAATCACATTTACAATTCAAGGGTCGAGATCACAATTCCAGTCTGAGGCCACAATTCCCGTTTGGAATTACAACTGCTATTCAAGCCTCGAGGTCACAATTCCGGTTTGGAATCACAATTGCATTTCAAGGCTGGAGAACACAATTCCAGTTTCAAATCACATTTGCATTTTAAGTCATGAGGCCACAATTCCAGTATGAGGACACAATTCCCGTTTGGAATCACAACTGATCTTCAAGGCTTGAGCTCACAATTGCAGTCAGAGTTCATGAATCCTGTTTGGTATCACAAATACATTTCAAGTCTCGAGATCACAATTCCAGTCTTAGGCCCCAAATCCTGTCAGGAAACACTACTAAAGTTCAAGGCTCGAAGACACAATTGCAGTCTGAGGACCCAATACCGGTTTGGTATCAAAACCGCAGCTCAAGGCTCGGGGTCACAAATCCAGTCTGAGATCACAATTGCGGTTTGGTATCAGAACTGCAGCTCAAATCTCTAGGTCACAAATGCAGTGTGTGGTCACAAATCCCGTTTGGAATCACATTTGCAGTTCAAGGGTCGAGATCACAATTCCAGTCTGAGCCCCCAATTCCAGTCTGAGGACCCAATTCCGGTTTGGTATCACAGATGCAGCACAAGGCTCAGGGTCACAATTCCAGTCTGAGGACCCAATTCCGCTTTGGAATCACAACTTAATTTCAAGGTTCGTAGTCACAGTTCCAGTTTGAGGTCCCAATTCCTCCTCCAATTCTGAATCGCAACTGCTCTACATTGCTCGAGGTGACGATTCCAGTCTGAAGACTCAATTCCGGTATGGTATCACAACTGCAGCTCAAGCCTAGTTGTCACATTTCCAGTCTGAGGCCACGATTCCCGTTTGGAATCACAACTGCTATTCCTGTCTCGAGATCACAATTCCAGTCTGAGGCCCCAATTCCTGTTTGGAATCAGTACTGCAGTTCAAGGCTCGAGCTCACTATTACAGTTTGGAATCACAATAGGAGTTCATGGAATGAGGTCACAATTCCAGTCTGAGGCCCCAATTCCTGTTTGAAATCCAATTGTAGTTCAAGTCTCGAGGTCACAAATCCAGTCTGCGGTCACAATTCTTGTTTGGAATCAAAATTGCAGTTCAAGGCTCGAGATCACAATTCCAGTCTGAGGCCACAATTCCCGTTTGGAATCACAACTGCTATTCAAGGCTTGAGTTCACAATTCCAATTTGGAATCACAATTGCAGTTCAAGGCTTGAGTTCACAATTCCAGTTTCAAATCACATTTGCATTTTAAGTCATGAGGCCACAATTCCAGTATGAGGACACAATTCCTGTTTGGAATCACAATTGATGTTCAAGCCTCGAGGTCACAATTCCAGTCTGAGGCCACAATACGGCTTTGGAATCACAACTAAAATTCAAGGCTCGAAGTCACAACTGCAGTCTGAGGACGCAATAGCTGTTTGGAATCAGTACTGCAGCTCAAGGCTCCGGGGTCATAGTTCCAGTCTGAGGCCACAATTCCCGTTTGGAATCACAACTGCAATTCAAGGCCCGAGGTCACAATTACAGTTCAGAATCACAACTGCTATTCAAGGCTCGAGGTCACAATTCAAGTCTGAGGCCCCAATTCCTATTTGGAATCAGTACTGCAGTTCAAGGCTCGAGCTCACTATTACAGTTTGGAATCACAATAGGAGTTCATGGAATGAGGTCACAATTACTCTCTGAGGTCATAATTTCTGTTTGGAATCACAATTGCAGTTCAAAGCTCGAGGTCTTAATTCCAGTCTGCGGTCACAATTCCGGTTTGGAATCACAATTGCAGTTCAAGGCTTGAGATCACAATGCCAGACTGAGGTCTCAATTCCCGTTTGGAATCACAACTGCTGCTCAATGCTCGGGGTCACAATTCCAGTCTGAGGCCACAATTCCCGTTTGGAATCACAACTGCTATTCAAGGCTTGAGTTTACAATTCCAGTTTGGAATCACAATTGCAGTTCAAGTCTCGAGATCACAATTCCAGTCTGAGGCCCCAATTCCTGTTTGAAATCCAATTGTAGTCCAAGGCTCGAGGTCACAAATCCAGTCTGAGGTCACAATTCTTGTTTGGAATCAAAATTGCAGTTCAAGGCTCAAGATCACAATTGCAGTCTGAGGCCACAATTCCTGTTTGGAATCACAATGGCAGTTCAAGGCTAGAGATCACAATTCCAGTCTGAGGCCACAATTCCCGTTTGGAATCACAATGGCAGTTCAAGGCCCGAGATCACAATTCCAGTCTGAGCCCCCAATTCCGGTTTGATTTCAGAGCTGCAGCTGAAGGTTCAGGGTCACAATTCCAGTCTGAGGTCCCGATATCGGTTTGGTTCCACAACTGCAGCTCAAATCTCTAGGTCACAAATTCAGTGTGTGGTCACTAATCCCGTTTGGAATCACATTTACAATTCAAGGGTCGAGATCACAATTCCAGTCTGAGGCCACAATTCCCGTTTGGAATTACAACTGCTATTCAAGCCTCGAGGTCACAATTCCGGTTTGGAATCACAATTGCATTTCAAGGCTGGAGAACACAATTCCAGTTTCAAATCACATTTGCATTTTAAGTCATGAGGCCACAATTCCAGTATGAGGACACAATTCCCGTTTGGAATCACAACTGATCTTCAAGGCTTGAGCTCACAATTGCAGTCAGAGTTCATGAATCCTGTTTGGTATCACAAATACATTTCAAGTCTCGAGATCACAATTCCAGTCTTAGGCCCCAAATCCTGTCAGGAAACACTACTAAAGTTCAAGGCTCGAAGACACAATTGCAGTCTGAGGACCCAATACCGGTTTGGTATCAAAACCGCAGCTCAAGGCTCGGGGTCACAAATCCAGTCTGAGATCACAATTGCGGTTTGGTATCAGAACTGCAGCTCAAATCTCTAGGTCACAAATGCAGTGTGTGGTCACAAATCCCGTTTGGAATCACATTTGCAGTTCAAGGGTCGAGATCACAATTCCAGTCTGAGCCCCCAATTCCAGTCTGAGGACCCAATTCCGGTTTGGTATCACAGATGCAGCACAAGGCTCAGGGTCACAATTCCAGTCTGAGGACCCAATTCCGCTTTGGAATCACAACTTAATTTCAAGGTTCGTAGTCACAGTTCCAGTTTGAGGTCCCAATTCCTCCTCCAATTCTGAATCGCAACTGCTCTACATTGCTCGAGGTGACGATTCCAGTCTGAAGACTCAATTCCGGTATGGTATCACAACTGCAGCTCAAGCCTAGTTGTCACATTTCCAGTCTGAGGCCACGATTCCCGTTTGGAATCACAACTGCTATTCCTGTCTCGAGATCACAATTCCAGTCTGAGGCCCCAATTCCTGTTTGGAATCAGTACTGCAGTTCAAGGCTCGAGCTCACTATTACAGTTTGGAATCACAATAGGAGTTCATGGAATGAGGTCACAATTCCAGTCTGAGGCCCCAATTCCTGTTTGAAATCCAATTGTAGTTCAAGTCTCGAGGTCACAAATCCAGTCTGCGGTCACAATTCTTGTTTGGAATCAAAATTGCAGTTCAAGGCTCGAGATCACAATTCCAGTCTGAGGCCACAATTCCCGTTTGGAATCACAACTGCTATTCAAGGCTTGAGTTCACAATTCCAATTTGGAATCACAATTGCAGTTCAAGGCTTGAGTTCACAATTCCAGTTTCAAATCACATTTGCATTTTAAGTCATGAGGCCACAATTCCAGTATGAGGACACAATTCCTGTTTGGAATCACAATTGATGTTCAAGCCTCGAGGTCACAATTCCAGTCTGAGGCCACAATACGGCTTTGGAATCACAACTAAAATTCAAGGCTCGAAGTCACAACTGCAGTCTGAGGACGCAATAGCTGTTTGGAATCAGTACTGCAGCTCAAGGCTCCGGGGTCATAGTTCCAGTCTGAGGCCACAATTCCCGTTTGGAATCACAACTGCAATTCAAGGCCCGAGGTCACAATTACAGTTCAGAATCACAACTGCTATTCAAGGCTCGAGGTCACAATTCAAGTCTGAGGCCACAATTCCGGTTTGGAATCATATTAGCAGTTCAAGGCTTGATTTCACAATTCCCGTTTGAAATAACAATTGCATTTCAAGGCTTGAGGTCACAATTCCAGTTTGAAATCACATTTGCATTTTAAGTCTTGAGGCCACAATTCCAGTATGAGGATAGAATTCATGTTGGGAATCACGATTGATGTTCAATGCTCGAGGTCACAATTCCAGTCAGAGTTCATGAATCCTGTTTGGAATCACAATTGCATTTCAACTCTCAAGATCACAATTCCAGTCTTAGGCCCCAAATCCTGTCAGGAAACACTACTAAAGTTCAAGGCTCGAAGACACGATTCTAGTCTGATGACCCTATACTGGTTTGGAATCACAAGTGCAGCTCAAGGCTCGGGGTCACAATT
This sequence comes from Sturnus vulgaris, assembly GCF_052056855.1. Taxonomy (NCBI): domain Eukaryota; kingdom Metazoa; phylum Chordata; class Aves; order Passeriformes; family Sturnidae; genus Sturnus; species Sturnus vulgaris. Next base: position 407,237 of record NW_028276432.1, on the reverse strand, counting down.
CCAGTCTGAGGCCACAATTCCCGTTTGGAATCACAATGCAGTTCAAGGATCGAGGTCACAATTACAGTTTGGATTCACAATAGCAGTTCATGGAATGAAATCACAATTCCAGTCTTAGGTCAATATTCCTGTTTGGAATCACAACTGCTATTCCTGTCTCGAGATCACAATTCCAGTCTGAGGACCCAATTCCGGTTTGGTATCACAAATGCAGCACAAGGCTCAGGGTCACAATTCAAGTCTGAGGCCACAATTCCGCTTTGGAATCACAACTTAATTTCAAGGTTGGAAGTCACTGTTCCAGTCTGAGGTCCCAATTCCGGCTCTGAATCGTAACTGTTCTACATTGCTCGAGGTGACGATTCCAGTCTGAAGACTCAATTCCGGTATGGTATCATGACTGCAGCTCAAGCCTAGTTGTCACATTTCCAGTCTGAGGCCACGATTCCCGTTTGGAATCACAACTGCTATTCCTGTCTCGAGATCACAATTCCAGTCTGAGGCCCCAATTCCTGTTTGGAATCAGTACTGCAGATCATGGCTAGGAGTCACAATTCCAGTCTGAGGCCCCAATTCCCAGTTGGACTCACAACTGCCGTTCAAGGCTCGAGGTCACAATTCCAGTCTGTGGTCACAATTCCAGTTTGGAATCACAACTGGAGTTCAAGGCTCGAGGTCACAATTACAGTTTGGAATCACAAGAGCAGTTCATGGAATGAGGTCACAATTACACTCTGAGGTCATAGTTTCTGTTTGGAATCACAATTTGCAGTTCAAAGCTCGAGGTCTCAATTCCAGTCTGAGCCCCCAATTCTGTGTTGGAATCACAACGGATGTTCATGTCTCGAGATCACGATTCCAGTCTGAGGACCCAATTCCGGTTTGGTATCACAAGTGCAGCTCAAGGCTCAGGGTCACAATTCCAGTCTGAGGCCACAATTCCCGTTTGGAATCACAACTGCAGTTCAAGGATTGAGGTCACAATTACAGTTTGGATTCACAATAGCAGTTCATGGAATGAAATCACAATTCCAGTCTTAGGTCAATATTCCTGTTTGGAATCACAACTGATGTTCATGTCTCGAGATCACGATTCCAGTCTGAGGACCCAATTCCGGTTTGGTATCACAGATGCAGCACAAGGCTCAGGGTCACAATTCCAGTCTGAGGACCCAATTCCGCTTTGGAATCACAACTTAATTTCAAGGTTCGTAGTCACAGTTCCAGTCTGAGGTCCCAATTCCGGCTCTGAATCGCAACTGCTCTACATTGCTCGAGGTGATGATTCCAGTCTGAAGACTCAATTCCGGTATGGTATCACAACTGCAGCTCAAGCCTAGTTGTCACATTTCCAGTCTGAGGCCACGATTCCTGTTTGGAATCACAACTGCTATTCCTGTCTCGAGATCACAATTCCAGTCTGAGGCCCCAATTCCTGTTTGGAATCAGTACTGCAGATCATGGCTAGGAGTCACAATTCCAGTCTGAGGCCCCAATTCCCGGTTGGACTCACAACTGCAGTTCAAGGCTCGAGGTCACAATTCCAGTCTGAGGTCACAATTCCCAGTTGGACTCACAACTGCCGGTCAAGCCTCGAGGTCACAATTCCAGTCTGAGGTCACAAGTCCTGTTTGGAATCACAACTGGAGTTCAAGGCTCGAGGTCACAATTACAGTTTGGAATCACAATAGCAGTTCATAGAATGAGGTCACAATTACTCTCTGAGGTCAAAGTTTCTGTTTGGAATCACAATTGCAGTTCAAAGTTCGAGGTCTCAATTCCAGTCTGCCGTCACAATTCCGGTTTGGAATCAGAAGTGCTGTTCAAGTCTCGGGGTCACCATTCCAGTCTGAGGCCACAATTCCCGTTTGGAATCACAACTGCAGCTCATGTCTCGAGGTCACGATTCCAGTCTTAGGTCACAATTCCAGTTTGGAATCATAATTGCAGTACAAGCCTGGAGAACACAATTCCTGTCTGAGGTCCCAATATCGGTTTGGTATCACAACTGCAGCTCAAATCTCTAGGTCACAAATTCAGTGTGTGGTCACAAATCCCGTTTGGAATCACATTTGCAGTTCTAGGGTGAATATCACAATTTCAGTCTGAGCCCCCAATTCCGTTTTGTAATCACAACTGCTGTTCATGTCTCGAGGTCACAATTCCAGTCTGAAGACCCAATTCCGGTTTGGTATCACAGATGCAGCACAAGGCTCAGGGTCACAATTCAAGTCTGAGGCCACAATTCCGCTTTGGAATCACAACTTAATTTCAAGGTTTGAAGTCACTGTTCCAGTCTGAGGTCCCAATTCCGGCTCTGAATCGTAACTGCTCTACATTGCTCGAGGTGATGATTCCAGTCTGAAGACTCAATTCTGGTATGGTATCACAACTGCAGCTCAAGCCTAGTTGTCACATTTCCAGTCTGAGGCCACGATTCCCGTTTGGAATCACAACTGCTATTCCTGTCTCGAGATCACAATTCCAGTCTGAGGCCCCAATTCCTATTTGGAATCAGTACTGCAGTTCAAGGCTCGAGCTCACTATTACAGTTTGGAATCACAATAGGAGTTCATGGAATGAGGTCACAATTACTCTCTGAGGTCATAATTTCTGTTTGGAATCACAATTGCAGTTCAAAGCTCGAGGTCTTAATTCCAGTCTGCGGTCACAATTCCGGTTTGGAATCACAATTGCAGTTCAAGGCTTGAGATCACAATGCCAGACTGAGGTCTCAATTCCCGTTTGGAATCACAACTGCTGCTCAATGCTCGGGGTCACAATTCCAGTCTGAGGCCACAATTCCCGTTTGGAATCACAACTGCTATTCAAGGCTTGAGTTTACAATTCCAGTTTGGAATCACAATTGCAGTTCAAGTCTCGAGATCACAATTCCAGTCTGAGGCCCCAATTCCTGTTTGAAATCCAATTGTAGTCCAAGGCTCGAGGTCACAAATCCAGTCTGAGGTCACAATTCTTGTTTGGAATCAAAATTGCAGTTCAAGGCTCAAGATCACAATTGCAGTCTGAGGCCACAATTCCTGTTTGGAATCACAATGGCAGTTCAAGGCTAGAGATCACAATTCCAGTCTGAGGCCACAATTCCCGTTTGGAATCACAATGGCAGTTCAAGGCCCGAGATCACAATTCCAGTCTGAGCCCCCAATTCCGGTTTGATTTCAGAGCTGCAGCTTAAGGTTCAGGGTCACAATTCCAGTCTGAGGTCCCGATATCGGTTTGGTTCCACAACTGCAGCTCAAATCTCTAGGTCACAAATTCAGTGTGTGGTCACTAATCCCGTTTGGAATCACATTTACAATTCAAGGGTCGAGATCACAATTCCAGTCTGAGGCCACAATTCCCGTTTGGAATTACAACTGCTATTCAAGCCTCGAGGTCACAATTCCGGTTTGGAATCACAATTGCATTTCAAGGCTGGAGAACACAATTCCAGTTTCAAATCACATTTGCATTTTAAGTCATGAGGCCACAATTCCAGTATGAGGACACAATTCCTGTTTGGAATCACAACTGATCTTCAAGGCTTGAGCTCACAATTGCAGTCAGAGTTCATGAATCCTGTTTGGTATCACAAATACATTTCAAGTCTCGAGATCACAATTCCAGTCTTAGGCCCCAAATCCTGTCAGGAAACACTACTAAAGTTCAAGACTCGAAGACACAATTGCAGTCTGAGGACCCAATACCGGTTTGGTATCAAAACCGCAGCTCAAGGCTCGGGGTCACAAATCCAGTCTGAGATCACAATTGCGGTTTGGTATCAGAACTGCAGCTCAAATCTCTAGGTCACAAATGCAGTGTGTGGTCACAAATCCCGTTTGGAATCACATTTGCAGTTCAAGGGTCGAGATCACAATTCCAGTCTGAGCCCCCAATTCCAGTCTGAGGACCCAATTCCGGTTTGGTATCACAGATGCAGCACAAGGCTCAGGGTCACAATTCCAGTCTGAGGACCCAATTCCGCTTTGGAATCACAACTTAATTTCAAGGTTCGTAGTCACAGTTCCAGTTTGAGGTCCCAATTCCTCCTCCAATTCTGAATCGCAACTGCTCTACATTGCTCGAGGTGACGATTCCAGTCTGAAGACTCAATTCCGGTATGGTATCACAACTGCAGCTCAAGCCTAGTTGTCACATTTCCAGTCTGAGGCCACGATTCCCGTTTGGAATCACAACTGCTATTCCTGTCTCGAGATCACAATTCCAGTCTGAGGCCCCAATTCCTGTTTGGAATCAGTACTGCAGTTCAAGGCTCGAGCTCACTATTACAGTTTGGAATCACAATAGGAGTTCATGGAATGAGGTCACAATTCCAGTCTGAGGCCCCAATTCCTGTTTGAAATCCAATTGTAGTTCAAGTCTCGAGGTCACAAATCCAGTCTGCGGTCACAATTCTTGTTTGGAATCAAAATTGCAGTTCAAGGCTCGAGATCACAATTCCAGTCTGAGGCCACAATTCCCGTTTGGAATCACAACTGCTATTCAAGGCTTGAGTTCACAATTCCAATTTGGAATCACAATTGCAGTTCAAGGCTTGAGTTCACAATTCCAGTTTCAAATCACATTTGCATTTTAAGTCATGAGGCCACAATTCCAGTATGAGGACACAATTCCTGTTTGGAATCACAATTGATGTTCAAGCCTCGAGGTCACAATTCCAGTCTGAGGCCACAATACGGCTTTGGAATCACAACTAAAATTCAAGGCTCGAAGTCACAACTGCAGTCTGAGGACGCAATAGCTGTTTGGAATCAGTACTGCAGCTCAAGGCTCCGGGGTCATAGTTCCAGTCTGAGGCCACAATTCCCGTTTGGAATCACAACTGCAATTCAAGGCCCGAGGTCACAATTACAGTTCAGAATCACAACTGCTATTCAAGGCTCGAGGTCACAATTCAAGTCTGAGGCCACAATTCCGGTTTGGAATCATATTAGCAGTTCAAGGCTTGATTTCACAATTCCCGTTTGAAATAACAATTGCATTTCAAGGCTTGAGGTCACAATTCCAGTTTGAAATCACATTTGCATTTTAAGTCTTGAGGCCACAATTCCAGTATGAGGATAGAATTCATGTTGGGAATCACGATTGATGTTCAATGCTCGAGGTCACAATTCCAGTCAGAGTTCATGAATCCTGTTTGGAATCACAATTGCATTTCAACTCTCAAGATCACAATTCCAGTCTTAGGCCCCAAATCCTGTCAGGAAACACTACTAAAGTTCAAGGCTCGAAGACACGATTCTAGTCTGATGACCCTATACTGGTTTGGAATCACAAGTGCAGCTCAAGGCTCGGGGTCACAATTCCAGTCTGAGGCCACAATTCCCGTTTGGAATCACAATGCAGTTCAAGGATCGAGGTCACAATTACAGTTTGGATTCACAATAGCAGTTCATGGAATGAAATCACAATTCCAGTCTTAGGTCAATATTCCTGTTTGGAATCACAACTGCTATTCCTGTCTCGAGATCACAATTCCAGTCTGAGGACCCAATTCCGGTTTGGTATCACAAATGCAGCACAAGGCTCAGGGTCACAATTCAAGTCTGAGGCCACAATTCCGCTTTGGAATCACAACTTAATTTCAAGGTTTGAAGTCACTGTTCCAGTCTGAGGTCCCAATTCCGGCTCTGAATCGTAACTGTTCTACATTGCTCGAGGTGACGATTCCAGTCTGAAGACTCAATTCCGGTATGGTATCATGACTGCAGCTCAAGCCTAGTTGTCACATTTCCAGTCTGAGGCCACGATTCCCGTTTGGAATCACAACTGCTATTCCTGTCTCGAGATCACAATTCCAGTCTGAGGCCCCAATTCCTGTTTGGAATCAGTACTGCAGATCATGGCTAGGAGTCACAATTCCAGTCTGAGGCCCCAATTCCCAGTTGGACTCACAACTGCCGTTCAAGGCTCGAGGTCACAATTCCAGTCTGTGGTCACAATTCCAGTTTGGAATCACAACTGGAGTTCAAGGCTCGAGGTCACAATTACAGTTTGGAATCACAAGAGCAGTTCATGGAATGAGGTCACAATTACACTCTGAGGTCATAGTTTCTGTTTGGAATCACAATTTGCAGTTCAAAGCTCGAGGTCTCAATTCCAGTCTGAGCCCCCAATTCTGTGTTGGAATCACAACGGATGTTCATGTCTCGAGATCACGATTCCAGTCTGAGGACCCAATTCCGGTTTGGTATCACAAGTGCAGCTCAAGGCTCAGGGTCACAATTCCAGTCTGAGGCCACAATTCCCGTTTGGAATCACAACTGCAGTTCAAGGATTGAGGTCACAATTACAGTTTGGATTCACAATAGCAGTTCATGGAATGAAATCACAATTCCAGTCTTAGGTCAATATTCCTGTTTGGAATCACAACTGATGTTCATGTCTCGAGATCACAATTCCAGTCTGAGGACCCAATTCCGGTTTGGTATCACAGATGCAGCACAAGGCTCAGGGTCACAATTCCAGTCTGAGGACCCAATTCCGCTTTGGAATCACAACTTAATTTCAAGGTTCGTAGTCACAGTTCCAGTTTGAGGTCCCAATTCCGGCTCTGAATCGCAACTGCTCTACATTGCTCGAGGTGACGATTCCAGTCTGAAGACTCAATTCCGGTATGGTATCACAACTGCAGCTCAAGCCTAGTTGTCACATTTCCAGTCTGAGGCCACGATTCCCGTTTGGAATCACAATTGCTATTCCTGTCTCGAGATCACAATTCCAGTCTGAGGCCCCAATTCCTGTTTGGAATCAGTACTGCAGATCATGGCTAGGAGTCACAATTCCACTCTGAGGCCCCAATTCCCGGTTGGACTCACAACTGCAGTTCAAGGCTCGAGGTCACAATTCCAGTCTGAGGTCACAATTCCCAGTTGGACTCACAACTGCCGGTCAAGCCTCGAGGTCACAATTCCAGTCTGAGGTCACAAGTCCTGTTTGGAATCACAACTGGAGTTCAAGGCTCGAGGTCACAATTACAGTTTGGAATCACAATAGCAGTTCATAGAATGAGGTCACAATTACACTCTGAGGTCATAGTTTCTGTTTGGAATCACAATTTGCAGTTCGAAGCTCGAGGTCTCAATTCCAGTCTGAGCCCCCAATTCTGTGTTGGAATCACAACGGATGTTCATGTCTCGAGATCACGATTCCAGTCTGAGGACCCAATTCCGGTTTGGTATCACAAGTGCAGCTCAAGGCTCAGGGTCACAATTCCAGTCTGAGGCCACAATTCCCGTTTGGAATCACAACTGCAGTTCAAGGATTGAGGTCACAATTACAGTTTGGATTCACAATAGCAGTTCATGGAATGAAATCACAATTCCAGTCTTAGGTCAATATTCCTGTTTGGAATCACAACTGATGTTCATGTCTCGAGATCACGATTCCAGTCTGAGGACCCAATTCCGGTTTGGTATCACAGATGCAGCACAAGGCTCAGGGTCACAATTCCAGTCTGAGGACCCAATTCCGCTTTGGAATCACAACTTAATTTCAAGGTTCGTAGTCACAGTTCCAGTTTGAGGTCCCAATTCCGGCTCTGAATCGCAACTGCTCTACATTGCTCGAGGTGACGATTCCAGTCTGAAGACTCAATTCCGGTATGGTATCACAACTGCAGCTCAAGCCTAGTTGTCACATTTCCAGTCTGAGGCCACGATTCCCGTTTGGAATCACAATTGCTATTCCTGTCTCGAGATCACAATTCCAGTCTGAGGCCCCAATTCCTGTTTGGAATCAGTACTGCAGATCATGGCTAGGAGTCACAATTCCACTCTGAGGCCCCAATTCCCGGTTGGACTCACAACTGCAGTTCAAGGCTCGAGGTCACAATTCCAGTCTGAGGTCACAATTCCCAGTTGGACTCACAACTGCCGGTCAAGCCTCGAGGTCACAATTCCAGTCTGAGGTCACAAGTCCTGTTTGGAATCACAACTGGAGTTCAAGGCTCGAGGTCACAATTACAGTTTGGAATCACAATAGCAGTTCATAGAATGAGGTCACAATTACTCTCTGAGGTCAAAGTTTCTGTTTGGAATCACAATTGCAGTTCAAAGTTCGAGGTCTCAATTCCAGTCTGCCGTCACAATTCCGGTTTGGAATCAGAAGTGCTGTTCAAGTCTCGGGGTCACCATTCCAGTCTGAGGCCACAATTCCCGTTTGGAATCACAACTGCAGCTCATGTCTCGAGGTCACGATTCCAGTCTTAGGTCACAATTCCAGTTTGGAATCACAATTGCAGTACAAGCCTGGAGAACACAATTCCTGTCTGAGGTCCCAATATCGGTTTGGTATCACAACTGCAGCTCAAATCTCTAGGTCACAAATTCAGTGTGTGGTCACAAATCCCGTTTGGAATCACATTTGCAGTTCTAGGGTGAATATCACAATTTCAGTCTGAGCCCCCAATTCCGTTTTGTAATCACAACTGCTGTTCATGTCTCGAGGTCACAATTCCAGTCTGAAGACCCAATTCCGGTTTGGTATCACAGATGCAGCACAAGGCTCAGGGTCACAATTCAAGTCTGAGGCCACAATTCCGCTTTGGAATCACAACTTAATTTCAAGGTTTGAAGTCACTGTTCCAGTCTGAGGTCCCAATTCCGGCTCTGAATCGTAACTGCTCTACATTGCTCGAGGTGATGATTCCAGTCTGAAGACTCAATTCTGGTATGGTATCACAACTGCAGCTCAAGCCTAGTTGTCACATTTCCAGTCTGAGGCCACGATTCCCGTTTGGAATCACAACTGCTATTCCTGTCTCGAGATCACAATTCCAGTCTGAGGCCCCAATTCCTATTTGGAATCAGTACTGCAGTTCAAGGCTCGAGCTCACTATTACAGTTTGGAATCACAATAGGAGTTCATGGAATGAGGTCACAATTACTCTCTGAGGTCATAATTTCTGTTTGGAATCACAATTGCAGTTCAAAGCTCGAGGTCTTAATTCCAGTCTGCGGTCACAATTCCGGTTTGGAATCACAATTGCAGTTCAAGGCTTGAGATCACAATGCCAGACTGAGGTCTCAATTCCCGTTTGGAATCACAACTGCTGCTCAATGCTCGGGGTCACAATTCCAGTCTGAGGCCACAATTCCCGTTTGGAATCACAACTGCTATTCAAGGCTTGAGTTTACAATTCCAGTTTGGAATCACAATTGCAGTTCAAGTCTCGAGATCACAATTCCAGTCTGAGGCCCCAATTCCTGTTTGAAATCCAATTGTAGTCCAAGGCTCGAGGTCACAAATCCAGTCTGAGGTCACAATTCTTGTTTGGAATCAAAATTGCAGTTCAAGGCTCAAGATCACAATTGCAGTCTGAGGCCACAATTCCTGTTTGGAATCACAATGGCAGTTCAAGGCTAGAGATCACAATTCCAGTCTGAGGCCACAATTCCCGTTTGGAATCACAATGGCAGTTCAAGGCCCGAGATCACAATTCCAGTCTGAGCCCCCAATTCCGGTTTGATTTCAGAGCTGCAGCTGAAGGTTCAGGGTCACAATTCCAGTCTGAGGTCCCGATATCGGTTTGGTTCCACAACTGCAGCTCAAATCTCTAGGTCACAAATTCAGTGTGTGGTCACTAATCCCGTTTGGAATCACATTTACAATTCAAGGGTCGAGATCACAATTCCAGTCTGAGGCCACAATTCCCGTTTGGAATTACAACTGCTATTCAAGCCTCGAGGTCACAATTCCGGTTTGGAATCACAATTGCATTTCAAGGCTGGAGAACACAATTCCAGTTTCAAATCACATTTGCATTTTAAGTCATGAGGCCACAATTCCAGTATGAGGACACAATTCCCGTTTGGAATCACAACTGATCTTCAAGGCTTGAGCTCACAATTGCAGTCAGAGTTCATGAATCCTGTTTGGTATCACAAATACATTTCAAGTCTCGAGATCACAATTCCAGTCTTAGGCCCCAAATCCTGTCAGGAAACACTACTAAAGTTCAAGGCTCGAAGACACAATTGCAGTCTGAGGACCCAATACCGGTTTGGTATCAAAACCGCAGCTCAAGGCTCGGGGTCACAAATCCAGTCTGAGATCACAATTGCGGTTTGGTATCAGAACTGCAGCTCAAATCTCTAGGTCACAAATGCAGTGTGTGGTCACAAATCCCGTTTGGAATCACATTTGCAGTTCAAGGGTCGAGATCACAATTCCAGTCTGAGCCCCCAATTCCAGTCTGAGGACCCAATTCCGGTTTGGTATCACAGATGCAGCACAAGGCTCAGGGTCACAATTCCAGTCTGAGGACCCAATTCCGCTTTGGAATCACAACTTAATTTCAAGGTTCGTAGTCACAGTTCCAGTTTGAGGTCCCAATTCCGGCTCTGAATCGCAACTGCTCTACATTGCTCGAGGTGACGATTCCAGTCTGAAGACTCAATTCCGGTATGGTATCACAACTGCAGCTCAAGCCTAGTTGTCACATTTCCAGTCTGAGGCCACGATTCCCGTTTGGAATCACAATTGCTATTCCTGTCTCGAGATCACAATTCCAGTCTGAGGCCCCAATTCCTGTTTGGAATCAGTACTGCAGATCATGGCTAGGAGTCACAATTCCACTCTGAGGCCCCAATTCCCGGTTGGACTCACAACTGCAGTTCAAGGCTCGAGGTCACAATTCCAGTCTGAGGTCACAATTCCCAGTTGGACTCACAACTGCCGGTCAAGCCTCGAGGTCACAATTCCAGTCTGAGGTCACAAGTCCTGTTTGGAATCACAACTGGAGTTCAAGGCTCGAGGTCACAATTACAGTTTGGAATCACAATAGCAGTTCATAGAATGAGGTCACAATTACTCTCTGAGGTCAAAGTTTCTGTTTGGAATCACAATTGCAGTTCAAAGTTCGAGGTCTCAATTCCAGTCTGCCGTCACAATTCCGGTTTGGAATCAGAAGTGCTGTTCAAGTCTCGGGGTCACCATTCCAGTCTGAGGCCACAATTCCCGTTTGGAATCACAACTGCAGCTCATGTCTCGAGGTCACGATTCCAGTCTTAGGTCACAATTCCAGTTTGGAATCATAATTGCAGTACAAGCCTGGAGAACACAATTCCTGTCTGAGGTCCCAATATCGGTTTGGTATCACAACTGCAGCTCAAATCTCTAGGTCACAAATTCAGTGTGTGGTCACAAATCCCGTTTGGAATCACATTTGCAGTTCTAGGGTGAATATCACAATTTCAGTCTGAGCCCCCAATTCCGTTTTGTAATCACAACTGCTGTTCATGTCTCGAGGTCACAATTCCAGTCTGAAGACCCAATTCCGGTTTGGTATCACAAATGCAGCACAAGGCTCAGGGTCACAATTCAAGTCTGAGGCCACAATTCCGCTTTGGAATCACAACTTAATTTCAAGGTTTGAAGTCACTGTTCCAGTCTGAGGTCCCAATTCCGGCTCTGAATCGTAACTGCTCTACATTGCTCGAGGTGATGATTCCAGTCTGAAGACTCAATTCCGGTATGGTATCACAACTGCAGCTCAAGCCTAGTTGTCACAATTCCAGTCTGAGGCCCCAATTCCTATTTGGAATCAGTACTGCAGTTCAAGGCTCGAGCTCACTATTACAGTTTGGAATCACAATAGGAGTTCATGGAATGAGGTCACAATTACTCTCTGAGGTCATAATTTCTGTTTGGAATCACAATTGCAGTTCAAAGCTCGAGGTCTTAATTCCAGTCTGCGGTCACAATTCCGGTTTGGAATCACAATTGCAGTTCAAGGCTTGAGATCACAATGCCAGACTGAGGTCTCAATTCCCGTTTGGAATCACAACTGCTGCTCAATGCTCGGGGTCACAATTCCAGTCTGAGGCCACAATTCCCGTTTGGAATCACAACTGCTATTCAAGGCTTGAGTTTACAATTCCAGTTTGGAATCACAATTGCAGTTCAAGTCTCGAGATCACAATTCCAGTCTGAGGCCCCAATTCCTGTTTGAAATCCAATTGTAGTCCAAGGCTCGAGGTCACAAATCCAGTCTGAGGTCACAATTCTTGTTTGGAATCAAAATTGCAGTTCAAGGCTCAAGATCACAATTGCAGTCTGAGGCCACAATTCCTGTTTGGAATCACAATGGCAGTTCAAGGCTAGAGATCACAATTCCAGTCTGAGGCCACAATTCCCGTTTGGAATCACAATGGCAGTTCAAGGCCCGAGATCACAATTCCAGTCTGAGCCCCCAATTCCGGTTTGATTTCAGAGCTGCAGCTTAAGGTTCAGGGTCACAATTCCAGTCTGAGGTCCCGATATCGGTTTGGTTCCACAACTGCAGCTCAAATCTCTAGGTCACAAATTCAGTGTGTGGTCACTAATCCCGTTTGGAATCACATTTACAATTCAAGGGTCGAGATCACAATTCCAGTCTGAGGCCACAATTCCCGTTTGGAATTACAACTGCTATTCAAGCCTCGAGGTCACAATTCCGGTTTGGAATCACAATTGCATTTCAAGGCTGGAGAACACAATTCCAGTTTCAAATCACATTTGCATTTTAAGTCATGAGGCCACAATTCCAGTATGAGGACACAATTCCTGTTTGGAATCACAACTGATCTTCAAGGCTTGAGCTCACAATTGCAGTCAGAGTTCATGAATCCTGTTTGGTATCACAAATACATTTCAAGTCTCGAGATCACAATTCCAGTCTTAGGCCCCAAATCCTGTCAGGAAACACTACTAAAGTTCAAGGCTCGAAGACACAATTGCAGTCTGAGGACCCAATACCGGTTTGGTATCAAAACCGCAGCTCAAGGCTCGGGGTCACAAATCCAGTCTGAGATCACAATTGCGGTTTGGTATCAGAACTGCAGCTCAAATCTCTAGGTCACAAATGCAGTGTGTGGTCACAAATCCCGTTTGGAATCACATTTGCAGTTCAAGGGTCGAGATCACAATTCCAGTCTGAGCCCCCAATTCCAGTCTGAGGACCCAATTCCGGTTTGGTATCACAGATGCAGCACAAGGCTCAGGGTCACAATTCCAGTCTGAGGACCCAATTCCGCTTTGGAATCACAACTTAATTTCAAGGTTCGTAGTCACAGTTCCAGTTTGAGGTCCCAATTCCTCCTCCAATTCTGAATCGCAACTGCTCTACATTGCTCGAGGTGACGATTCCAGTCTGAAGACTCAATTCCGGTATGGTATCACAACTGCAGCTCAAGCCTAGTTGTCACATTTCCAGTCTGAGGCCACGATTCCCGTTTGGAATCACAACTGCTATTCCTGTCTCGAGATCACAATTCCAGTCTGAGGCCCCAATTCCTGTTTGGAATCAGTACTGCAGATCATGGCTAGGAGTCACAATTCCAGTCTGAGGCCCCAATTCCCGGTTGGACTCACAACTGCAGTTCAAGGCTCGAGGTCACAATTCCAGTCTGAGGTCACAATTCCCAGTTGGACTCACAACTGCCGGTCAAGCCTCGAGGTCACAATTCCAGTCTGAGGTCACAAGTCCTGTTTGGAATCACAATTGCAGTTCAAGGCTTGAGTTCACAATTCCAGTTTCAAATCACATTTGCATTTTAAGTCATGAGGCCACAATTCCAGTATGAGGACACAATTCCTGTTTGGAATCACAATTGATGTTCAAGCCTCCAGGTCACAATTCCAGTCTGAGGCCACAATACGGCTTTGGAATCACAACTAAAATTCAAGGCTCGAAGTCACAACTGCAGTCTGAGGACGCAATAGCTGTTTGGAATCAGTACTGCAGCTCAAGGCTCCGGGGTCATAGTTCCAGTCTGAGGCCACAATTCCCGTTTGGAATCACAACTGCAATTCAAGGCCCGAGGTCACAATTACAGTTCGGAATCACAACTGCTATTCAAGGCTCGAGGTCACAATTCAAGTCTGAGGCCACAATTCCGGTTTGGAATCATATTAGCAGTTCAAGGCTTGATTTCACAATTCCGGTTTGAAATAACAATTGCATTTCAAGGCTTGAGGTCACAATTCCAGTTTGAAATCACATTTGCATTTTAAGTCTTGAGGCCACAATTCCAGTATGAGGATAGAATTCATGTTGGGAATCACGATTGATGTTCAATGCTCGAGGTCACAATTCCAGTCAGAGTTCATGAATCCTGTTTGGAATCACAATTGCATTTCAACTCTCAAGATCACAATTCCAGTCTTAGGCCCCAAATCCTGTCAGGAAACACTACTAAAGTTCAAGGCTCGAAGACACGATTCTAGTCTGATGACCCTATACTGGTTTGGAATCACAAGTGCAGCTCAAGGCTCGGGGTCACAATTCCAGTCTGAGGCCACAATTCCCGTTTGGAATCACAATGCAGTTCAAGTCTCGAGATCACAATTCCAGTCTGAGGCCCCAATTCCTGTTTGAAATCCAATTGTAGTCCAAGGCTCGAGGTCACAAATCCAGTCTGAGGTCACAATTCTTGTTTGGAATCAAAATTGCAGTTCAAGGCTCAAGATCACAATTCCAGTCTGAGGCCACAATTCCCGTTTGGAATTACAACTGCTATTCAAGCCTCGAGGTCACAATTCCGGTTTGGAATCACAATTGCATTTCAAGGCTGGAGAACACAATTCCAGTTTCAAATCACATTTGCGTTTTAAGTCATGAGGCCACAATTCCAGTATGAGGACACAATTCCTGTTTGGAATCACAACTGATCTTCAAGGCTTGAGCTCACAATTGCAGTCAGAGTTCATGAATCCTGTTTGGTATCACAAATACATTTCAAGTCTCGAGATCACAATTCCAGTCTTAGGCCCCAAATCCTGTCAGGAAACACTACTAAAGTTCAAGACTCGAAGACACAATTGCAGTCTGAGGACCCAATACCGGTTTGGTATCAAAACCGCAGCTCAAGGCTCGGGGTCACAAATCCAGTCTGAGATCACAATTGCGGTTTGGTATCAGAACTGCAGCTCAAATCTCTAGGTCACAAATGCAGTGTGTGGTCACAAATCCCGTTTGGAATCACATTTGCAGTTCAAGGGTCGAGATCACAATTCCAGTCTGAGCCCCCAATTCCAGTCTGAGGACCCAATTCCGGTTTGGTATCACAGATGCAGCACAAGGCTCAGGGTCACAATTCCAGTCTGAGGACCCAATTCCGCTTTGGAATCACAACTTAATTTCAAGGTTCGTAGTCACAGTTCCAGTTTGAGGTCCCAATTCCTCCTCCAATTCTGAATCGCAACTGCTCTACATTGCTCGAGGTGACGATTCCAGTCTGAAGACTCAATTCCGGTATGGTATCACAACTGCAGCTCAAGCCTAGTTGTCACATTTCCAGTCTGAGGCCACGATTCCCGTTTGGAATCACAACTGCTATTCCTGTCTCGAGATCACAATTCCAGTCTGAGGCCCCAATTCCTGTTTGGAATCAGTACTGCAGTTCAAGGCTCGAGCTCACTATTACAGTTTGGAATCACAATAGGAGTTCATGGAATGAGGTCACAATTCCAGTCTGAGGCCCCAATTCCTGTTTGAAATCCAATTGTAGTCCAAGGCTCGAGGTCACAATTCCAGTCTGAGGTCACAATTCTTGTTTGGAATCAAAATTGCAGTTCAAGGCTCAAGATCACAATTGCAGTCTGAGGCCACAATTCCTGTTTGGAATCACAATGGCAGTTCAAGGCTAGAGATCACAATTCCAGTCTGAGGCCACAATTCCCGTTTGGAATCACAATGGCAGTTCAAGGCCCGAGATCACAATTCCAGTCTGAGCCCCCAATTCCGGTTTGATTTCAGAGCTGCAGCTTAAGGTTCAGGGTCACAATTCCAGTCTGAGGTCCCGATATCGGTTTGGTTCCACAACTGCAGCTCAAATCTCTAGGTCACAAATTCAGTGTGTGGTCACTAATCCCGTTTGGAATCACATTTACAATTCAAGGGTCGAGATCACAATTCCAGTCTGAGGCCACAATTCCCGTTTGGAATTACAACTGCTATTCAAGCCTCGAGGTCACAATTCCGGTTTGGAATCACAATTGCATTTCAAGGCTGGAGAACACAATTCCAGTTTCAAATCACATTTGCATTTTAAGTCATGAGGCCACAATTCCAGTATGAGGACACAATTCCTGTTTGGAATCACAACTGATCTTCAAGGCTTGAGCTCACAATTGCAGTCAGAGTTCATGAATCCTGTTTGGTATCACAAATACATTTCAAGTCTCGAGATCACAATTCCAGTCTTAGGCCCCAAATCCTGTCAGGAAACACTACTAAAGTTCAAGGCTCGAAGACACAATTGCAGTCTGAGGACCCAATACCGGTTTGGTATCAAAACCGCAGCTCAAGGCTCGGGGTCACAAATCCAGTCTGAGATCACAATTGCGGTTTGGTATCAGAACTGCAGCTCAAATCTCTAGGTCACAAATGCAGTGTGTGGTCACAAATCCCGTTTGGAATCACATTTGCAGTTCAAGGGTCGAGATCACAATTCCAGTCTGAGCCCCCAATTCCAGTCTGAGGACCCAATTCCGGTTTGGTATCACAGATGCAGCACAAGGCTCAGGGTCACAATTCCAGTCTGAGGACCCAATTCCGCTTTGGAATCACAACTTAATTTCAAGGTTCGTAGTCACAGTTCCAGTTTGAGGTCCCAATTCCTCCTCCAATTCTGAATCGCAACTGCTCTACATTGCTCGAGGTGACGATTCCAGTCTGAAGACTCAATTCCGGTATGGTATCACAACTGCAGCTCAAGCCTAGTTGTCACATTTCCAGTCTGAGGCCACGATTCCCGTTTGGAATCACAACTGCTATTCCTGTCTCGAGATCACAATTCCAGTCTGAGGCCCCAATTCCTGTTTGGAATCAGTACTGCAGATCATGGCTAGGAGTCACAATTCCAGTCTGAGGCCCCAATTCCCGGTTGGACTCACAACTGCAGTTCAAGGCTCGAGGTCACAATTCCAGTCTGAGGTCACAATTCCCAGTTGGACTCACAACTGCCGGTCAAGCCTCGAGGTCACAATTCCAGTCTGAGGTCACAAGTCCTGTTTGGAATCACAATTGCAGTTCAAGGCTTGAGTTCACAATTCCAGTTTCAAATCACATTTGCATTTTAAGTCATGAGGCCACAATTCCAGTATGAGGACACAATTCCTGTTTGGAATCACAATTGATGTTCAAGCCTCCAGGTCACAATTCCAGTCTGAGGCCACAATACGGCTTTGGAATCACAACTAAAATTCAAGGCTCGAAGTCACAACTGCAGTCTGAGGACGCAATAGCTGTTTGGAATCAGTACTGCAGCTCAAGGCTCCGGGGTCATAGTTCCAGTCTGAGGCCACAATTCCCGTTTGGAATCACAACTGCAATTCAAGGCCCGAGGTCACAATTACAGTTCGGAATCACAACTGCTATTCAAGGCTCGAGGTCACAATTCAAGTCTGAGGCCACAATTCCGGTTTGGAATCATATTAGCAGTTCAAGGCTTGATTTCACAATTCCGGTTTGAAATAACAATTGCATTTCAAGGCTTGAGGTCACAATTCCGGTTTGAAATCACATTTGCATTTTAAGTCTTGAGGCCACAATTCCAGTATGAGGATAGAATTCATGTTGGGAATCACGATTGATGTTCAATGCTCGAGGTCACAATTCCAGTCAGAGTTCATGAATGCTGTTTGGAATCACAATTGCATTTCAACTCTCAAGATCACAATTCCAGTCTTAGGCCCCAAATCCTGTCAGGAAACACTACTAAAGTTCAAGGCTCGAAGACACGATTCTAGTCTGATGACCCTATACTGGTTTGGAATCACAAGTGCAGCTCAAGGCTCGGGGTCACAATTCCAGTCTGAGGCCACAATTCCCGTTTGGAATCACAATGCAGTTCAAGTCTCGAGATCACAATTCCAGTCTGAGGCCCCAATTCCTGTTTGAAATCCAATTGTAGTCCAAGGCTCGAGGTCACAAATCCAGTCTGAGGTCACAATTCTTGTTTGGAATCAAAATTGCAGTTCAAGGCTCAAGATCACAATTGCAGTCTGAGGCCACAATTCCTGTTTGGAATCACAATGGCAGTTCAAGGCTAGAGATCACAATTCCAGTCTGAGGCCACAATTCCCGTTTGGAATCACAATGGCAGTTCAAGGCCCGAGATCACAATTCCAGTCTGAGCCCCCAATTCCGGTTTGATTTCAGAGCTGCAGCTTAAGGTTCAGGGTCACAATTCCAGTCTGAGGTCCCGATATCGGTTTGGTTCCACAACTGCAGCTCAAATCTCTAGGTCACAAATTCAGTGTGTGGTCACTAATCCCGTTTGGAATCACATTTACAATTCAAGGGTCGAGATCACAATTCCAGTCTGAGGCCACAATTCCCGTTTGGAATTACAACTGCTATTCAAGCCTCGAGGTCACAATTCCGGTTTGGAATCACAATTGCATTTCAAGGCTGGAGAACACAATTCCAGTTTCAAATCACATTTGCATTTTAAGTCATGAGGCCACAATTCCAGTATGAGGACACAATTCCTGTTTGGAATCACAACTGATCTTCAAGGCTTGAGCTCACAATTGCAGTCAGAGTTCATGAATCCTGTTTGGTATCACAAATACATTTCAAGTCTCGAGATCACAATTCCAGTCTTAGGCCCCAAATCCTGTCAGGAAACACTACTAAAGTTCAAGACTCGAAGACACAATTGCAGTCTGAGGACCCAATACCGGTTTGGTATCAAAACCGCAGCTCAAGGCTCGGGGTCACAAATCCAGTCTGAGATCACAATTGCGGTTTGGTATCAGAACTGCAGCTCAAATCTCTAGGTCACAAATGCAGTGTGTGGTCACAAATCCCGTTTGGAATCACATTTGCAGTTCAAGGGTCGAGATCACAATTCCAGTCTGAGCCCCCAATTCCAGTCTGAGGACCCAATTCCGGTTTGGTATCACAGATGCAGCACAAGGCTCAGGGTCACAATTCCAGTCTGAGGACCCAATTCCGCTTTGGAATCACAACTTAATTTCAAGGTTCGTAGTCACAGTTCCAGTTTGAGGTCCCAATTCCTCCTCCAATTCTGAATCGCAACTGCTCTACATTGCTCGAGGTGACGATTCCAGTCTGAAGACTCAATTCCGGTATGGTATCACAACTGCAGCTCAAGCCTAGTTGTCACATTTCCAGTCTGAGGCCACGATTCCCGTTTGGAATCACAACTGCTATTCCTGTCTCGAGATCACAATTCCAGTCTGAGGCCCCAATTCCTGTTTGGAATCAGTACTGCAGATCATGGCTAGGAGTCACAATTCCAGTCTGAGGCCCCAATTCCCGGTTGGACTCACAACTGCAGTTCAAGGCTCGAGGTCACAATTCCAGTCTGAGGTCACAATTCCCAGTTGGACTCACAACTGCCGGTCAAGCCTCGAGGTCACAATTCCAGTCTGAGGTCACAAGTCTTGTTTGGAATCACAATTGCAGTTCAAGGCTTGAGTTCACAATTCCAGTTTCAAATCACATTTGCATTTTAAGTCATGAGGCCACAATTCCAGTATGAGGACACAATTCCTGTTTGGAATCACAATTGATGTTCAAGCCTCCAGGTCACAATTCCAGTCTGAGGCCACAATACGGCTTTGGAATCACAACTAAAATTCAAGGCTCGAAGTCACAACTGCAGTCTGAGGACGCAATAGCTGTTTGGAATCAGTACTGCAGCTCAAGGCTCCGGGGTCATAGTTCCAGTCTGAGGCCACAATTCCCGTTTGGAATCACAACTGCAATTCAAGGCCCGAGGTCACAATTACAGTTCGGAATCACAACTGCTATTCAAGGCTCGAGGTCACAATTCAAGTCTGAGGCCACAATTCCGGTTTGGAATCATATTAGCAGTTCAAGGCTTGATTTCACAATTCCGGTTTGAAATAACAATTGCATTTCAAGGCTTGAGGTCACAATTCCAGTTTGAAATCACATTTGCATTTTAAGTCTTGAGGCCACAATTCCAGTATGAGGATAGAATTCATGTTGGGAATCACGATTGATGTTCAATGCTCGAGGTCACAATTCCAGTCAGAGTTCATGAATCCTGTTTGGAATCACAATTGCATTTCAACTCTCAAGATCACAATTCCAGTCTTAGGCCCCAAATCCTGTCAGGAAACACTACTAAAGTTCAAGGCTCGAAGACACGATTCTAGTCTGATGACCCTATACTGGTTTGGAATCACAAGTGCAGCTCAAGGCTCGGGGTCACAATTCCAGTCTGAGGCCACAATTCCCGTTTGGAATCACAATGCAGTTCAAGTCTCGAGATCACAATTCCAGTCTGAGGCCCCAATTCCTGTTTGAAATCCAATTGTAGTCCAAGGCTCGAGGTCACAAATCCAGTCTGAGGTCACAATTCTTGTTTGGAATCAAAATTGCAGTTCAAGGCTCAAGATCACAATTGCAGTCTGAGGCCACAATTCCTGTTTGGAATCACAATGGCAGTTCAAGGCTAGAGATCACAATTCCAGTCTGAGGCCACAATTCCCGTTTGGAATCACAATGGCAGTTCAAGGCCCGAGATCACAATTCCAGTCTGAGCCCCCAATTCCGGTTTGATTTCAGAGCTGCAGCTTAAGGTTCAGGGTCACAATTCCAGTCTGAGGTCCCGATATCGGTTTGGTTCCACAACTGCAGCTCAAATCTCTAGGTCACAAATTCAGTGTGTGGTCACTAATCCCGTTTGGAATCACATTTACAATTCAAGGGTCGAGATCACAATTCCAGTCTGAGGCCACAATTCCCGTTTGGAATTACAACTGCTATTCAAGCCTCGAGGTCACAATTCCGGTTTGGAATCACAATTGCATTTCAAGGCTGGAGAACACAATTCCAGTTTCAAATCACATTTGCATTTTAAGTCATGAGGCCACAATTCCAGTATGAGGACACAATTCCTGTTTGGAATCACAACTGATCTTCAAGGCTTGAGCTCACAATTGCAGTCAGAGTTCATGAATCCTGTTTGGTATCACAAATACATTTCAAGTCTCGAGATCACAATTCCAGTCTTAGGCCCCAAATCCTGTCAGGAAACACTACTAAAGTTCAAGACTCGAAGACACAATTGCAGTCTGAGGACCCAATACCGGTTTGGTATCAAAACCGCAGCTCAAGGCTCGGGGTCACAAATCCAGTCTGAGATCACAATTGCGGTTTGGTATCAGAACTGCAGCTCAAATCTCTAGGTCACAAATGCAGTGTGTGGTCACAAATCCCGTTTGGAATCACATTTGCAGTTCAAGGGTCGAGATCACAATTCCAGTCTGAGCCCCCAATTCCAGTCTGAGGACCCAATTCCGGTTTGGTATCACAGATGCAGCACAAGGCTCAGGGTCACAATTCCAGTCTGAGGACCCAATTCCGCTTTGGAATCACAACTTAATTTCAAGGTTCGTAGTCACAGTTCCAGTTTGAGGTCCCAATTCCTCCTCCAATTCTGAATCGCAACTGCTCTACATTGCTCGAGGTGACGATTCCAGTCTGAAGACTCAATTCCGGTATGGTATCACAACTGCAGCTCAAGCCTAGTTGTCACATTTCCAGTCTGAGGCCACGATTCCCGTTTGGAATCACAACTGCTATTCCTGTCTCGAGATCACAATTCCAGTCTGAGGCCCCAATTCCTGTTTGGAATCAGTACTGCAGTTCAAGGCTCGAGCTCACTATTACAGTTTGGAATCACAATAGGAGTTCATGGAATGAGGTCACAATTCCAGTCTGAGGCCCCAATTCCTGTTTGAAATCCAATTGTAGTTCAAGTCTCGAGGTCACAAATCCAGTCTGCGGTCACAATTCTTGTTTGGAATCAAAATTGCAGTTCAAGGCTCGAGATCACAATTCCAGTCTGAGGCCACAATTCCCGTTTGGAATCACAACTGCTATTCAAGGCTTGAGTTCACAATTCCAATTTGGAATCACAATTGCAGTTCAAGGCTTGAGTTCACAATTCCAGTTTCAAATCACATTTGCATTTTAAGTCATGAGGCCACAATTCCAGTATGAGGACACAATTCCTGTTTGGAATCACAATTGATGTTCAAGCCTCGAGGTCACAATTCCAGTCTGAGGCCACAATACGGCTTTGGAATCACAACTAAAATTCAAGGCTCGAAGTCACAACTGCAGTCTGAGGACGCAATAGCTGTTTGGAATCAGTACTGCAGCTCAAGGCTCCGGGGTCATAGTTCCAGTCTGAGGCCACAATTCCCGTTTGGAATCACAACTGCAATTCAAGGCCCGAGGTCACAATTACAGTTCAGAATCACAACTGCTATTCAAGGCTCGAGGTCACAATTCAAGTCTGAGGCCACAATTCCGGTTTGGAATCATATTAGCAGTTCAAGGCTTGATTTCACAATTCCCGTTTGAAATAACAATTGCATTTCAAGGCTTGAGGTCACAATTCCAGTTTGAAATCACATTTGCATTTTAAGTCTTGAGGCCACAATTCCAGTATGAGGATAGAATTCATGTTGGGAATCACGATTGATGTTCAATGCTCGAGGTCACAATTCCAGTCAGAGTTCATGAATCCTGTTTGGAATCACAATTGCATTTCAACTCTCAAGATCACAATTCCAGTCTTAGGCCCCAAATCCTGTCAGGAAACACTACTAAAGTTCAAGGCTCGAAGACACGATTCTAGTCTGATGACCCTATACTGGTTTGGAATCACAAGTGCAGCTCAAGGCTCGGGGTCACAATTCCAGTCTGAGGCCACAATTCCCGTTTGGAATCACAATGCAGTTCAAGGATCGAGGTCACAATTACAGTTTGGATTCACAATAGCAGTTCATGGAATGAAATCACAATTCCAGTCTTAGGTCAATATTCCTGTTTGGAATCACAACTGCTATTCCTGTCTCGAGATCACAATTCCAGTCTGAGGACCCAATTCCGGTTTGGTATCACAAATGCAGCACAAGGCTCAGGGTCACAATTCAAGTCTGAGGCCACAATTCCGCTTTGGAATCACAACTTAATTTCAAGGTTGGAAGTCACTGTTCCAGTCTGAGGTCCCAATTCCGGCTCTGAATCGTAACTGTTCTACATTGCTCGAGGTGACGATTCCAGTCTGAAGACTCAATTCCGGTATGGTATCACAACTGCAGCTCAAGCCTAGTTGTCACATTTCCAGTCTGAGGCCACGATTCCCGTTTGGAATCACAACTGCTATTCCTGTCTCGAGATCACAATTCCAGTCTGAGGCCCCAATTCCTGTTTGGAATCAGTACTGCAGATCATGGCTAGGAGTCACAATTCCAGTCTGAGGCCCCAATTCCCAGTTGGACTCACAACTGCCGTTCAAGGCTCGAGGTCACAATTCCAGTCTGTGGTCACAATTCCAGTTTGGAATCACAACTGGAGTTCAAGGCTCGAGGTCACAATTACAGTTTGGAATCACAAGAGCAGTTCATGGAATGAGGTCACAATTACACTCTGAGGTCATAGTTTCTGTTTGGAATCACAATTTGCAGTTCAAAGCTCGAGGTCTCAATTCCAGTCTGAGCCCCCAATTCTGTGTTGGAATCACAACGGATGTTCATGTCTCGAGATCACGATTCCAGTCTGAGGACCCAATTCCGGTTTGGTATCACAAGTGCAGCTCAAGGCTCAGGGTCACAATTCCAGTCTGAGGCCACAATTCCCGTTTGGAATCATATTAGCAGTTCAAGGCTTGATTTCACAATTCCGGTTTGAAATAACAATTGCATTTCAAGGCTTGAGGTCACAATTCCAGTTTGAAATCACATTTGCATTTTAAGTCTTGAGGCCACAATTCCAGTATGAGGATAGAATTCATGTTGGGAATCACGATTGATGTTCAATGCTCGAGGTCACAATTCCAGTCAGAGTTCATGAATCCTGTTTGGAATCACAATTGCATTTCAACTCTCAAGATCACAATTCCAGTCTTAGGCCCCAAATCCTGTCAGGAAACACTACTAAAGTTCAAGGCTCGAAGACACGATTCTAGTCTGATGACCCTATACTGGTTTGGAATCACAAGTGCAGCTCAAGGCTCGGGGTCACAATTCCAGTCTGAGGCCACAATTCCCGTTTGGAATCACAATGCAGTTCAAGTCTCGAGATCACAATTCCAGTCTGAGGCCCCAATTCCTGTTTGAAATCCAATTGTAGTCCAAGGCTCGAGGTCACAAATCCAGTCTGAGGTCACAATTCTTGTTTGGAATCAAAATTGCAGTTCAAGGCTCAAGATCACAATTGCAGTCTGAGGCCACAATTCCTGTTTGGAATCACAATGGCAGTTCAAGGCTAGAGATCACAATTCCAGTCTGAGGCCACAATTCCCGTTTGGAATCACAATGGCAGTTCAAGGCCCGAGATCACAATTCCAGTCTGAGCCCCCAATTCCGGTTTGATTTCAGAGCTGCAGCTTAAGGTTCAGGGTCACAATTCCAGTCTGAGGTCCCGATATCGGTTTGGTTCCACAACTGCAGCTCAAATCTCTAGGTCACAAATTCAGTGTGTGGTCACTAATCCCGTTTGGAATCACATTTACAATTCAAGGGTCGAGATCACAATTCCAGTCTGAGGCCACAATTCCCGTTTGGAATTACAACTGCTATTCAAGCCTCGAGGTCACAATTCCGGTTTGGAATCACAATTGCATTTCAAGGCTGGAGAACACAATTCCAGTTTCAAATCACATTTGCATTTTAAGTCATGAGGCCACAATTCCAGTATGAGGACACAATTCCTGTTTGGAATCACAACTGATCTTCAAGGCTTGAGCTCACAATTGCAGTCAGAGTTCATGAATCCTGTTTGGTATCACAAATACATTTCAAGTCTCGAGATCACAATTCCAGTCTTAGGCCCCAAATCCTGTCAGGAAACACTACTAAAGTTCAAGACTCGAAGACACAATTGCAGTCTGAGGACCCAATACCGGTTTGGTATCAAAACCGCAGCTCAAGGCTCGGGGTCACAAATCCAGTCTGAGATCACAATTGCGGTTTGGTATCAGAACTGCAGCTCAAATCTCTAGGTCACAAATGCAGTGTGTGGTCACAAATCCCGTTTGGAATCACATTTGCAGTTCAAGGGTCGAGATCACAATTCCAGTCTGAGCCCCCAATTCCAGTCTGAGGACCCAATTCCGGTTTGGTATCACAGATGCAGCACAAGGCTCAGGGTCACAATTCCAGTCTGAGGACCCAATTCCGCTTTGGAATCACAACTTAATTTCAAGGTTCGTAGTCACAGTTCCAGTTTGAGGTCCCAATTCCTCCTCCAATTCTGAATCGCAACTGCTCTACATTGCTCGAGGTGACGATTCCAGTCTGAAGACTCAATTCCGGTATGGTATCACAACTGCAGCTCAAGCCTAGTTGTCACATTTCCAGTCTGAGGCCACGATTCCCGTTTGGAATCACAACTGCTATTCCTGTCTCGAGATCACAATTCCAGTCTGAGGCCCCAATTCCTGTTTGGAATCAGTACTGCAGTTCAAGGCTCGAGCTCACTATTACAGTTTGGAATCACAATAGGAGTTCATGGAATGAGGTCACAATTCCAGTCTGAGGCCCCAATTCCTGTTTGAAATCCAATTGTAGTTCAAGTCTCGAGGTCACAAATCCAGTCTGCGGTCACAATTCTTGTTTGGAATCAAAATTGCAGTTCAAGGCTCGAGATCACAATTCCAGTCTGAGGCCACAATTCCCGTTTGGAATCACAACTGCTATTCAAGGCTTGAGTTCACAATTCCAATTTGGAATCACAATTGCAGTTCAAGGCTTGAGTTCACAATTCCAGTTTCAAATCACATTTGCATTTTAAGTCATGAGGCCACAATTCCAGTATGAGGACACAATTCCTGTTTGGAATCACAATTGATGTTCAAGCCTCGAGGTCACAATTCCAGTCTGAGGCCACAATACGGCTTTGGAATCACAACTAAAATTCAAGGCTCGAAGTCACAACTGCAGTCTGAGGACGCAATAGCTGTTTGGAATCAGTACTGCAGCTCAAGGCTCCGGGGTCATAGTTCCAGTCTGAGGCCACAATTCCCGTTTGGAATCACAACTGCAATTCAAGGCCCGAGGTCACAATTACAGTTCAGAATCACAACTGCTATTCAAGGCTCGAGGTCACAATTCAAGTCTGAGGCCACAATTCCGGTTTGGAATCATATTAGCAGTTCAAGGCTTGATTTCACAATTCCCGTTTGAAATAACAATTGCATTTCAAGGCTTGAGGTCACAATTCCAGTTTGAAATCACATTTGCATTTTAAGTCTTGAGGCCACAATTCCAGTATGAGGATAGAATTCATGTTGGGAATCACGATTGATGTTCAATGCTCGAGGTCACAATTCCAGTCAGAGTTCATGAATCCTGTTTGGAATCACAATTGCATTTCAACTCTCAAGATCACAATTCCAGTCTTAGGCCCCAAATCCTGTCAGGAAACACTACTAAAGTTCAAGGCTCGAAGACACGATTCTAGTCTGATGACCCTATACTGGTTTGGAATCACAAGTGCAGCTCAAGGCTCGGGGTCACAATTCCAGTCTGAGGCCACAATTCCCGTTTGGAATCACAATGCAGTTCAAGGATCGAGGTCACAATTACAGTTTGGATTCACAATAGCAGTTCATGGAATGAAATCACAATTCCAGTCTTAGGTCAATATTCCTGTTTGGAATCACAACTGCTATTCCTGTCTCGAGATCACAATTCCAGTCTGAGGACCCAATTCCGGTTTGGTATCACAAATGCAGCACAAGGCTCAGGGTCACAATTCAAGTCTGAGGCCACAATTCCGCTTTGGAATCACAACTTAATTTCAAGGTTGGAAGTCACTGTTCCAGTCTGAGGTCCCAATTCCGGCTCTGAATCGTAACTGTTCTACATTGCTCGAGGTGACGATTCCAGTCTGAAGACTCAATTCCGGTATGGTATCACAACTGCAGCTCAAGCCTAGTTGTCACATTTCCAGTCTGAGGCCACGATTCCCGTTTGGAATCACAACTGCTATTCCTGTCTCGAGATCACAATTCCAGTCTGAGGCCCCAATTCCTGTTTGGAATCAGTACTGCAGATCATGGCTAGGAGTCACAATTCCAGTCTGAGGCCCCAATTCCCAGTTGGACTCACAACTGCCGTTCAAGGCTCGAGGTCACAATTCCAGTCTGTGGTCACAATTCCAGTTTGGAATCACAACTGGAGTTCAAGGCTCGAGGTCACAATTACAGTTTGGAATCACAAGAGCAGTTCATGGAATGAGGTCACAATTACACTCTGAGGTCATAGTTTCTGTTTGGAATCACAATTTGCAGTTCAAAGCTCGAGGTCTCAATTCCAGTCTGAGCCCCCAATTCTGTGTTGGAATCACAACGGATGTTCATGTCTCGAGATCACGATTCCAGTCTGAGGACCCAATTCCGGTTTGGTATCACAAGTGCAGCTCAAGGCTCAGGGTCACAATTCCAGTCTGAGGCCACAATTCCCGTTTGGAATCACAACTGCAGTTCAAGGATTGAGGTCACAATTACAGTTTGGATTCACAATAGCAGTTCATGGAATGAAATCACAATTCCAGTCTTAGGTCAATATTCCTGTTTGGAATCACAACTGATGTTCATGTCTCGAGATCACGATTCCAGTCTGAGGACCCAATTCCGGTTTGGTATCACAGATGCAGCACAAGGCTCAGGGTCACAATTCCAGTCTGAGGACCCAATTCCGCTTTGGAATCACAACTTAATTTCAAGGTTCGTAGTCACAGTTCCAGTTTGAGGTCCCAATTCCGGCTCTGAATCGCAACTGCTCTACATTGCTCGAGGTGACGATTCCAGTCTGAAGACTCAATTCCGGTATGGTATCACAACTGCAGCTCAAGCCTAGTTGTCACATTTCCAGTCTGAGGCCACGATTCCCGTTTGGAATCACAATTGCTATTCCTGTCTCGAGATCACAATTCCAGTCTGAGGCCCCAATTCCTGTTTGGAATCAGTACTGCAGATCATGGCTAGGAGTCACAATTCCAGTCTGAGGCCCCAATTCCCGGTTGGACTCACAACTGCAGTTCAAGGCTCGAGGTCACAATTCCAGTCTGAGGTCACAATTCCCAGTTGGACTCACAACTGCCGGTCAAGCCTCGAGGTCACAATTCCAGTCTGAGGTCACAAGTCCTGTTTGGAATCACAACTGGAGTTCAAGGCTCGAGGTCACAATTACAGTTTGGAATCACAATAGCAGTTCATAGAATGAGGTCACAATTACTCTCTGAGGTCAAAGTTTCTGTTTGGAATCACAATTGCAGTTCAAAGTTCGAGGTCTCAATTCCAGTCTGCCGTCACAATTCCGGTTTGGAATCAGAAGTGCTGTTCAAGTCTCGGGGTCACCATTCCAGTCTGAGGCCACAATTCCCGTTTGGAATCACAACTGCAGCTCATGTCTCGAGGTCACGATTCCAGTCTTAGGTCACAATTCCAGTTTGGAATCACAATTGCAGTACAAGCCTGGAGAACACAATTCTTGTCTGAGGTCCCAATATCGGTTTGGTATCACAACTGCAGCTCAAATCTCTAGGTCACAAATTCAGTGTGTGGTCACAAATCCCGTTTGGAATCACATTTGCAGTTCTAGGGTGAATATCACAATTTCAGTCTGAGCCCCCAATTCCGTTTTGTAATCACAACTGCTGTTCATGTCTCGAGGTCACAATTCCAGTCTGAAGACCCAATTCCGGTTTGGTATCACAGATGCAGCACAAGGCTCAGGGTCACAATTCAAGTCTGAGGCCACAATTCCGCTTTGGAATCACAACTTAATTTCAAGGTTTGAAGTCACTGTTCCAGTCTGAGGTCCCAATTCCGGCTCTGAATCGTAACTGCTCTACATTGCTCGAGGTGATGATTCCAGTCTGAAGACTCAATTCTGATATGGTATCACAACTGCAGCTCAAGCCTAGTTGTCACATTTCCAGTCTGAGGCCACGATTCCCGTTTGGAATCACAACTGCTATTCCTGTCTCGAGATCACAATTCCAGTCTGAGGCCCCAATTCCTATTTGGAATCAGTACTGCAGTTCAAGGCTCGAGCTCACTATTACAGTTTGGAATCACAATAGGAGTTCATGGAATGAGGTCACAATTACTCTCTGAGGTCATAATTTCTGTTTGGAATCACAATTGCAGTTCAAAGCTCGAGGTCTTAATTCCAGTCTGCGGTCACAATTCCGGTTTGGAATCACAATTGCAGTTCAAGGCTTGAGATCACAATGCCAGACTGAGGTCTCAATTCCCGTTTGGAATCACAACTGCTGCTCAATGCTCGGGGTCACAATTCCAGTCTGAGGCCACAATTCCCGTTTGGAATCACAACTGCTATTCAAGGCTTGAGTTTACAATTCCAGTTTGGAATCACAATTGCAGTTCAAGTCTCGAGATCACAATTCCAGTCTGAGGCCCCAATTCCTGTTTGAAATCCAATTGTAGTCCAAGGCTCGAGGTCACAAATCCAGTCTGAGGTCACAATTCTTGTTTGGAATCAAAATTGCAGTTCAAGGCTCAAGATCACAATTGCAGTCTGAGGCCACAATTCCTGTTTGGAATCACAATGGCAGTTCAAGGCTAGAGATCACAATTCCAGTCTGAGGCCACAATTCCCGTTTGGAATCACAATGGCAGTTCAAGGCCCGAGATCACAATTCCAGTCTGAGCCCCCAATTCCGGTTTGATTTCAGAGCTGCAGCTGAAGGTTCAGGGTCACAATTCCAGTCTGAGGTCCCGATATCGGTTTGGTTCCACAACTGCAGCTCAAATCTCTAGGTCACAAATTCAGTGTGTGGTCACTAATCCCGTTTGGAATCACATTTACAATTCAAGGGTCGAGATCACAATTCCAGTCTGAGGCCACAATTCCCGTTTGGAATTACAACTGCTATTCAAGCCTCGAGGTCACAATTCCGGTTTGGAATCACAATTGCATTTCAAGGCTGGAGAACACAATTCCAGTTTCAAATCACATTTGCATTTTAAGTCATGAGGCCACAATTCCAGTATGAGGACACAATTCCTGTTTGGAATCACAACTGATCTTCAAGGCTTGAGCTCACAATTGCAGTCAGAGTTCATGAATCCTGTTTGGTATCACAAATACATTTCAAGTCTCGAGATCACAATTCCAGTCTTAGGCCCCAAATCCTGTCAGGAAACACTACTAAAGTTCAAGGCTCGAAGACACGATTCTAGTCTGATGACCCTATACTGGTTTGGAATCACAAGTGCAGCTCAAGGCTCGGGGTCACAAATCCAGTCTGAGATCACAATTGCGGTTTGGTATCAGAACTGCAGCTCAAATCTCTAGGTCACAAATGCAGTGTGTGGTCACAAATCCCGTTTGGAATCACATTTGCAGTTCAAGGGTCGAGATCACAATTCCAGTCTGAGCCCCCAATTCCAGTCTGAGGACCCAATTCCGGTTTGGTATCACAGATGCAGCACAAGGCTCAGGGTCACAATTCCAGTCTGAGGACCCAATTCCGCTTTGGAATCACAACTTAATTTCAAGGTTCGTAGTCACAGTTCCAGTTTGAGGTCCCAATTCCGGCTCTGAATCGAACTGCTCTACATTGCTCGAGGTGACGATTCCAGTCTGAAGACTCAATTCCGGTATGGTATCACAACTGCAGCTCAAGCCTAGTTGTCACATTTCCAGTCTGAGGCCACGATTCCCGTTTGGAATCACAACTGCTATTCCTGTCTCGAGATCACAATTCCAGTCTGAGGCCCCAATTCCTGTTTGGAATCAGTACTGCAGATCATGGCTAGGAGTCACAATTCCAGTCTGAGGCCCCAATTCCCGGTTGGACTCACAACTGCAGTTCAAGGCTCGAGGTCACAATTCCAGTCTGAGGTCACAATTCCCAGTTGGACTCACAACTGCCGGTCAAGCCTCGAGGTCACAATTCCAGTCTGAGGTCACAAGTCCTGTTTGGAATCACAATTGCAGTTCAAGGCTTGAGTTCACAATTCCAGTTTCAAATCACATTTGCATTTTAAGTCATGAGGCCACAATTCCAGTATGAGGACACAATTCCTGTTTGGAATCACAATTGATGTTCAAGCCTCGAGGTCACAATTCCAGTCTGAGGCCACAATACGGCTTTGGAATCACAACTAAAATTCAAGGCTCGAAGTCACAACTGCAGTCTGAGGACGCAATAGCTGTTTGGAATCAGTACTGCAGCTCAAGGCTCCGGGGTCATAGTTCCAGTCTGAGACCACAATTCCCGTTTGGAATCACAACTGCAATTCAAGGCCCGAGGTCACAATTACAGTTCGGAATCACAACTGCTATTCAAGGCTCGAGGTCACAATTCAAGTCTGAGGCCACAATTCCGGTTTGGAATCATATTAGCAGTTCAAGGCTTGATTTCACAATTCCGGTTTGAAATAACAATTGCATTTCAAGGCTTGAGGTCACAATTCCAGTTTGAAATCACATTTGCATTTTAAGTCTTGAGGCCACAATTCCAGTATGAGGATAGAATTCATGTTGGGAATCACGATTGATGTTCAATGCTCGAGGTCACAATTCCAGTCAGAGTTCATGAATCCTGTTTGGAATCACAATTGCATTTCAACTCTCAAGATCACAATTCCAGTCTTAGGCCCCAAATCCTGTCAAGAAACACTACTAAAGTTCAAGGCTCGAAGACACGATTCTAGTCTGATGACCCTATACTGGTTTGGAATCACAAGTGCAGCTCAAGGCTCGGGGTCACAATTCCAGTCTGAGGCCACAATTCCCGTTTGGAATCACAATGCAGTTCAAGTCTCGAGATCACAATTCCAGTCTGAGGCCCCAATTCCTGTTTGAAATCCAATTGTAGTCCAAGGCTCGAGGTCACAAATCCAGTCTGAGGTCACAATTCTTGTTTGGAATCAAAATTGCAGTTCAAGGCTCAAGATCACAATTGCAGTCTGAGGCCACAATTCCTGTTTGGAATCACAATGGCAGTTCAAGGCTAGAGATCACAATTCCAGTCTGAGGCCACAATTCCCGTTTGGAATCACAATGGCAGTTCAAGGCCCGAGATCACAATTCCAGTCTGAGCCCCCAATTCCGGT
Organism: Sturnus vulgaris; assembly: GCF_052056855.1. NCBI lineage: Eukaryota > Metazoa > Chordata > Aves > Passeriformes > Sturnidae > Sturnus > Sturnus vulgaris. Next base: position 375,123 of record NW_028276432.1, on the reverse strand, counting down.
TTGATTTCAGAGCTGCAGCTTAAGGTTCAGGGTCACAATTCCAGTCTGAGGTCCCGATATCGGTTTGGTTCCACAACTGCAGCTCAAATCTCTAGGTCACAAATTCAGTGTGTGGTCACTAATCCCGTTTGGAATCACATTTACAATTCAAGGGTCGAGATCACAATTCCAGTCTGAGGCCACAATTCCCGTTTGGAATTACAACTGCTATTCAAGCCTCGAGGTCACAATTCCGGTTTGGAATCACAATTGCATTTCAAGGCTGGAGAACACAATTCCAGTTTCAAATCACATTTGCATTTTAAGTCATGAGGCCACAATTCCAGTATGAGGACACAATTCCTGTTTGGAATCACAACTGATCTTCAAGGCTTGAGCTCACAATTGCAGTCAGAGTTCATGAATCCTGTTTGGTATCACAAATACATTTCAAGTCTCGAGATCACAATTCCAGTCTTAGGCCCCAAATCCTGTCAGGAAACACTACTAAAGTTCAAGACTCGAAGACACAATTGCAGTCTGAGGACCCAATACCGGTTTGGTATCAAAACCGCAGCTCAAGGCTCGGGGTCACAAATCCAGTCTGAGATCACAATTGCGGTTTGGTATCAGAACTGCAGCTCAAATCTCTAGGTCACAAATGCAGTGTGTGGTCACAAATCCCGTTTGGAATCACATTTGCAGTTCAAGGGTCGAGATCACAATTCCAGTCTGAGCCCCCAATTCCAGTCTGAGGACCCAATTCCGGTTTGGTATCACAGATGCAGCACAAGGCTCAGGGTCACAATTCCAGTCTGAGGACCCAATTCCGCTTTGGAATCACAACTTAATTTCAAGGTTCGTAGTCACAGTTCCAGTTTGAGGTCCCAATTCCTCCTCCAATTCTGAATCGCAACTGCTCTACATTGCTCGAGGTGACGATTCCAGTCTGAAGACTCAATTCCGGTATGGTATCACAACTGCAGCTCAAGCCTAGTTGTCACATTTCCAGTCTGAGGCCACGATTCCCGTTTGGAATCACAACTGCTATTCCTGTCTCGAGATCACAATTCCAGTCTGAGGCCCCAATTCCTGTTTGGAATCAGTACTGCAGTTCAAGGCTCGAGCTCACTATTACAGTTTGGAATCACAATAGGAGTTCATGGAATGAGGTCACAATTCCAGTCTGAGGCCCCAATTCCTGTTTGAAATCCAATTGTAGTTCAAGTCTCGAGGTCACAAATCCAGTCTGCGGTCACAATTCTTGTTTGGAATCAAAATTGCAGTTCAAGGCTCGAGATCACAATTCCAGTCTGAGGCCACAATTCCCGTTTGGAATCACAACTGCTATTCAAGGCTTGAGTTCACAATTCCAATTTGGAATCACAATTGCAGTTCAAGGCTTGAGTTCACAATTCCAGTTTCAAATCACATTTGCATTTTAAGTCATGAGGCCACAATTCCAGTATGAGGACACAATTCCTGTTTGGAATCACAATTGATGTTCAAGCCTCGAGGTCACAATTCCAGTCTGAGGCCACAATACGGCTTTGGAATCACAACTAAAATTCAAGGCTCGAAGTCACAACTGCAGTCTGAGGACGCAATAGCTGTTTGGAATCAGTACTGCAGCTCAAGGCTCCGGGGTCATAGTTCCAGTCTGAGGCCACAATTCCCGTTTGGAATCACAACTGCAATTCAAGGCCCGAGGTCACAATTACAGTTCAGAATCACAACTGCTATTCAAGGCTCGAGGTCACAATTCAAGTCTGAGGCCACAATTCCGGTTTGGAATCATATTAGCAGTTCAAGGCTTGATTTCACAATTCCCGTTTGAAATAACAATTGCATTTCAAGGCTTGAGGTCACAATTCCAGTTTGAAATCACATTTGCATTTTAAGTCTTGAGGCCACAATTCCAGTATGAGGATAGAATTCATGTTGGGAATCACGATTGATGTTCAATGCTCGAGGTCACAATTCCAGTCAGAGTTCATGAATCCTGTTTGGAATCACAATTGCATTTCAACTCTCAAGATCACAATTCCAGTCTTAGGCCCCAAATCCTGTCAGGAAACACTACTAAAGTTCAAGGCTCGAAGACACGATTCTAGTCTGATGACCCTATACTGGTTTGGAATCACAAGTGCAGCTCAAGGCTCGGGGTCACAATTCCAGTCTGAGGCCACAATTCCCGTTTGGAATCACAATGCAGTTCAAGGATCGAGGTCACAATTACAGTTTGGATTCACAATAGCAGTTCATGGAATGAAATCACAATTCCAGTCTTAGGTCAATATTCCTGTTTGGAATCACAACTGCTATTCCTGTCTCGAGATCACAATTCCAGTCTGAGGACCCAATTCCGGTTTGGTATCACAAATGCAGCACAAGGCTCAGGGTCACAATTCAAGTCTGAGGCCACAATTCCGCTTTGGAATCACAACTTAATTTCAAGGTTGGAAGTCACTGTTCCAGTCTGAGGTCCCAATTCCGGCTCTGAATCGTAACTGTTCTACATTGCTCGAGGTGACGATTCCAGTCTGAAGACTCAATTCCGGTATGGTATCACAACTGCAGCTCAAGCCTAGTTGTCACATTTCCAGTCTGAGGCCACGATTCCCGTTTGGAATCACAACTGCTATTCCTGTCTCGAGATCACAATTCCAGTCTGAGGCCCCAATTCCTGTTTGGAATCAGTACTGCAGATCATGGCTAGGAGTCACAATTCCAGTCTGAGGCCCCAATTCCCAGTTGGACTCACAACTGCCGTTCAAGGCTCGAGGTCACAATTCCAGTCTGTGGTCACAATTCCAGTTTGGAATCACAACTGGAGTTCAAGGCTCGAGGTCACAATTACAGTTTGGAATCACAAGAGCAGTTCATGGAATGAGGTCACAATTACACTCTGAGGTCATAGTTTCTGTTTGGAATCACAATTTGCAGTTCAAAGCTCGAGGTCTCAATTCCAGTCTGAGCCCCCAATTCTGTGTTGGAATCACAACGGATGTTCATGTCTCGAGATCACGATTCCAGTCTGAGGACCCAATTCCGGTTTGGTATCACAAGTGCAGCTCAAGGCTCAGGGTCACAATTCCAGTCTGAGGCCACAATTCCCGTTTGGAATCATATTAGCAGTTCAAGGCTTGATTTCACAATTCCGGTTTGAAATAACAATTGCATTTCAAGGCTTGAGGTCACAATTCCAGTTTGAAATCACATTTGCATTTTAAGTCTTGAGGCCACAATTCCAGTATGAGGATAGAATTCATGTTGGGAATCACGATTGATGTTCAATGCTCGAGGTCACAATTCCAGTCAGAGTTCATGAATCCTGTTTGGAATCACAATTGCATTTCAACTCTCAAGATCACAATTCCAGTCTTAGGCCCCAAATCCTGTCAGGAAACACTACTAAAGTTCAAGGCTCGAAGACACGATTCTAGTCTGATGACCCTATACTGGTTTGGAATCACAAGTGCAGCTCAAGGCTCGGGGTCACAATTCCAGTCTGAGGCCACAATTCCCGTTTGGAATCACAATGCAGTTCAAGTCTCGAGATCACAATTCCAGTCTGAGGCCCCAATTCCTGTTTGAAATCCAATTGTAGTCCAAGGCTCGAGGTCACAAATCCAGTCTGAGGTCACAATTCTTGTTTGGAATCAAAATTGCAGTTCAAGGCTCAAGATCACAATTGCAGTCTGAGGCCACAATTCCTGTTTGGAATCACAATGGCAGTTCAAGGCTAGAGATCACAATTCCAGTCTGAGGCCACAATTCCCGTTTGGAATCACAATGGCAGTTCAAGGCCCGAGATCACAATTCCAGTCTGAGCCCCCAATTCCGGTTTGATTTCAGAGCTGCAGCTTAAGGTTCAGGGTCACAATTCCAGTCTGAGGTCCCGATATCGGTTTGGTTCCACAACTGCAGCTCAAATCTCTAGGTCACAAATTCAGTGTGTGGTCACTAATCCCGTTTGGAATCACATTTACAATTCAAGGGTCGAGATCACAATTCCAGTCTGAGGCCACAATTCCCGTTTGGAATTACAACTGCTATTCAAGCCTCGAGGTCACAATTCCGGTTTGGAATCACAATTGCATTTCAAGGCTGGAGAACACAATTCCAGTTTCAAATCACATTTGCATTTTAAGTCATGAGGCCACAATTCCAGTATGAGGACACAATTCCTGTTTGGAATCACAACTGATCTTCAAGGCTTGAGCTCACAATTGCAGTCAGAGTTCATGAATCCTGTTTGGTATCACAAATACATTTCAAGTCTCGAGATCACAATTCCAGTCTTAGGCCCCAAATCCTGTCAGGAAACACTACTAAAGTTCAAGGCTCGAAGACACAATTGCAGTCTGAGGACCCAATACCGGTTTGGTATCAAAACCGCAGCTCAAGGCTCGGGGTCACAAATCCAGTCTGAGATCACAATTGCGGTTTGGTATCAGAACTGCAGCTCAAATCTCTAGGTCACAAATGCAGTGTGTGGTCACAAATCCCGTTTGGAATCACATTTGCAGTTCAAGGGTCGAGATCACAATTCCAGTCTGAGCCCCCAATTCCAGTCTGAGGACCCAATTCCGGTTTGGTATCACAGATGCAGCACAAGGCTCAGGGTCACAATTCCAGTCTGAGGACCCAATTCCGCTTTGGAATCACAACTTAATTTCAAGGTTCGTAGTCACAGTTCCAGTTTGAGGTCCCAATTCCTCCTCCAATTCTGAATCGCAACTGCTCTACATTGCTCGAGGTGACGATTCCAGTCTGAAGACTCAATTCCGGTATGGTATCACAACTGCAGCTCAAGCCTAGTTGTCACATTTCCAGTCTGAGGCCACGATTCCCGTTTGGAATCACAACTGCTATTCCTGTCTCGAGATCACAATTCCAGTCTGAGGCCCCAATTCCTGTTTGGAATCAGTACTGCAGTTCAAGGCTCGAGCTCACTATTACAGTTTGGAATCACAATAGGAGTTCATGGAATGAGGTCACAATTCCAGTCTGAGGCCCCAATTCCTGTTTGAAATCCAATTGTAGTTCAAGTCTCGAGGTCACAAATCCAGTCTGCGGTCACAATTCTTGTTTGGAATCAAAATTGCAGTTCAAGGCTCGAGATCACAATTCCAGTCTGAGGCCACAATTCCCGTTTGGAATCACAACTGCTATTCAAGGCTTGAGTTCACAATTCCAATTTGGAATCACAATTGCAGTTCAAGGCTTGAGTTCACAATTCCAGTTTCAAATCACATTTGCATTTTAAGTCATGAGGCCACAATTCCAGTATGAGGACACAATTCCTGTTTGGAATCACAATTGATGTTCAAGCCTCGAGGTCACAATTCCAGTCTGAGGCCACAATACGGCTTTGGAATCACAACTAAAATTCAAGGCTCGAAGTCACAACTGCAGTCTGAGGACGCAATAGCTGTTTGGAATCAGTACTGCAGCTCAAGGCTCCGGGGTCATAGTTCCAGTCTGAGGCCACAATTCCCGTTTGGAATCACAACTGCAATTCAAGGCCCGAGGTCACAATTACAGTTCAGAATCACAACTGCTATTCAAGGCTCGAGGTCACAATTCAAGTCTGAGGCCACAATTCCGGTTTGGAATCATATTAGCAGTTCAAGGCTTGATTTCACAATTCCCGTTTGAAATAACAATTGCATTTCAAGGCTTGAGGTCACAATTCCAGTTTGAAATCACATTTGCATTTTAAGTCTTGAGGCCACAATTCCAGTATGAGGATAGAATTCATGTTGGGAATCACGATTGATGTTCAATGCTCGAGGTCACAATTCCAGTCAGAGTTCATGAATCCTGTTTGGAATCACAATTGCATTTCAACTCTCAAGATCACAATTCCAGTCTTAGGCCCCAAATCCTGTCAGGAAACACTACTAAAGTTCAAGGCTCGAAGACACGATTCTAGTCTGATGACCCTATACTGGTTTGGAATCACAAGTGCAGCTCAAGGCTCGGGGTCACAATTCCAGTCTGAGGCCACAATTCCCGTTTGGAATCACAATGCAGTTCAAGGATCGAGGTCACAATTACAGTTTGGATTCACAATAGCAGTTCATGGAATGAAATCACAATTCCAGTCTTAGGTCAATATTCCTGTTTGGAATCACAACTGCTATTCCTGTCTCGAGATCACAATTCCAGTCTGAGGACCCAATTCCGGTTTGGTATCACAAATGCAGCACAAGGCTCAGGGTCACAATTCAAGTCTGAGGCCACAATTCCGCTTTGGAATCACAACTTAATTTCAAGGTTGGAAGTCACTGTTCCAGTCTGAGGTCCCAATTCCGGCTCTGAATCGTAACTGTTCTACATTGCTCGAGGTGACGATTCCAGTCTGAAGACTCAATTCCGGTATGGTATCACAACTGCAGCTCAAGCCTAGTTGTCACATTTCCAGTCTGAGGCCACGATTCCCGTTTGGAATCACAACTGCTATTCCTGTCTCGAGATCACAATTCCAGTCTGAGGCCCCAATTCCTGTTTGGAATCAGTACTGCAGATCATGGCTAGGAGTCACAATTCCAGTCTGAGGCCCCAATTCCCAGTTGGACTCACAACTGCCGTTCAAGGCTCGAGGTCACAATTCCAGTCTGTGGTCACAATTCCAGTTTGGAATCACAACTGGAGTTCAAGGCTCGAGGTCACAATTACAGTTTGGAATCACAAGAGCAGTTCATGGAATGAGGTCACAATTACACTCTGAGGTCATAGTTTCTGTTTGGAATCACAATTTGCAGTTCAAAGCTCGAGGTCTCAATTCCAGTCTGAGCCCCCAATTCTGTGTTGGAATCACAACGGATGTTCATGTCTCGAGATCACGATTCCAGTCTGAGGACCCAATTCCGGTTTGGTATCACAAGTGCAGCTCAAGGCTCAGGGTCACAATTCCAGTCTGAGGCCACAATTCCCGTTTGGAATCACAACTGCAGTTCAAGGATTGAGGTCACAATTACAGTTTGGATTCACAATAGCAGTTCATGGAATGAAATCACAATTCCAGTCTTAGGTCAATATTCCTGTTTGGAATCACAACTGATGTTCATGTCTCGAGATCACGATTCCAGTCTGAGGACCCAATTCCGGTTTGGTATCACAGATGCAGCACAAGGCTCAGGGTCACAATTCCAGTCTGAGGACCCAATTCCGCTTTGGAATCACAACTTAATTTCAAGGTTCGTAGTCACAGTTCCAGTTTGAGGTCCCAATTCCGGCTCTGAATCGCAACTGCTCTACATTGCTCGAGGTGACGATTCCAGTCTGAAGACTCAATTCCGGTATGGTATCACAACTGCAGCTCAAGCCTAGTTGTCACATTTCCAGTCTGAGGCCACGATTCCCGTTTGGAATCACAATTGCTATTCCTGTCTCGAGATCACAATTCCAGTCTGAGGCCCCAATTCCTGTTTGGAATCAGTACTGCAGATCATGGCTAGGAGTCACAATTCCAGTCTGAGGCCCCAATTCCCGGTTGGACTCACAACTGCAGTTCAAGGCTCGAGGTCACAATTCCAGTCTGAGGTCACAATTCCCAGTTGGACTCACAACTGCCGGTCAAGCCTCGAGGTCACAATTCCAGTCTGAGGTCACAAGTCCTGTTTGGAATCACAACTGGAGTTCAAGGCTCGAGGTCACAATTACAGTTTGGAATCACAATAGCAGTTCATAGAATGAGGTCACAATTACTCTCTGAGGTCAAAGTTTCTGTTTGGAATCACAATTGCAGTTCAAAGTTCGAGGTCTCAATTCCAGTCTGCCGTCACAATTCCGGTTTGGAATCAGAAGTGCTGTTCAAGTCTCGGGGTCACCATTCCAGTCTGAGGCCACAATTCCCGTTTGGAATCACAACTGCAGCTCATGTCTCGAGGTCACGATTCCAGTCTTAGGTCACAATTCCAGTTTGGAATCACAATTGCAGTACAAGCCTGGAGAACACAATTCTTGTCTGAGGTCCCAATATCGGTTTGGTATCACAACTGCAGCTCAAATCTCTAGGTCACAAATTCAGTGTGTGGTCACAAATCCCGTTTGGAATCACATTTGCAGTTCTAGGGTGAATATCACAATTTCAGTCTGAGCCCCCAATTCCGTTTTGTAATCACAACTGCTGTTCATGTCTCGAGGTCACAATTCCAGTCTGAAGACCCAATTCCGGTTTGGTATCACAGATGCAGCACAAGGCTCAGGGTCACAACTCAAGTCTCAGGCCACAATTCCGCTTTGGAATCACAACTTAATTTCAAGGTTTGAAGTCACAGTTCCAGTCTGAGGTCCCAATTCCGGCTCTGAATCGTAACTGCTCTACATTGCTCGAGGTGATGATTCCAGTCTGAAGACTCAATTCTGGTATGGTATCACAACTGCAGCTCAAGCCTAGTTGTCACATTTCCAGTCTGAGGCCACGATTCCCGTTTGGAATCACAACTGCTATTCCTGTCTCGAGATCACAATTCCAGTCTGAGGCCCCAATTCCTATTTGGAATCAGTACTGCAGTTCAAGGCTCGAGCTCACTATTACAGTTTGGAATCACAATAGGAGTTCATGGAATGAGGTCACAATTACTCTCTGAGGTCATAATTTCTGTTTGGAATCACAATTGCAGTTCAAAGCTCGAGGTCTTAATTCCAGTCTGCGGTCACAATTCCGGTTTGGAATCACAATTGCAGTTCAAGGCTTGAGATCACAATGCCAGACTGAGGTCTCAATTCCCGTTTGGAATCACAACTGCTGCTCAATGCTCGGGGTCACAATTCCAGTCTGAGGCCACAATTCCCGTTTGGAATCACAACTGCTATTCAAGGCTTGAGTTTACAATTCCAGTTTGGAATCACAATTGCAGTTCAAGTCTCGAGATCACAATTCCAGTCTGAGGCCCCAATTCCTGTTTGAAATCCAATTGTAGTCCAAGGCTCGAGGTCACAAATCCAGTCTGAGGTCACAATTCTTGTTTGGAATCAAAATTGCAGTTCAAGGCTCAAGATCACAATTGCAGTCTGAGGCCACAATTCCTGTTTGGAATCACAATGGCAGTTCAAGGCTAGAGATCACAATTCCAGTCTGAGGCCACAATTCCCGTTTGGAATCACAATGGCAGTTCAAGGCCCGAGATCACAATTCCAGTCTGAGCCCCCAATTCCGGTTTGATTTCAGAGCTGCAGCTGAAGGTTCAGGGTCACAATTCCAGTCTGAGGTCCCGATATCGGTTTGGTTCCACAACTGCAGCTCAAATCTCTAGGTCACAAATTCAGTGTGTGGTCACTAATCCCGTTTGGAATCACATTTACAATTCAAGGGTCGAGATCACAATTCCAGTCTGAGGCCACAATTCCCGTTTGGAATTACAACTGCTATTCAAGCCTCGAGGTCACAATTCCGGTTTGGAATCACAATTGCATTTCAAGGCTGGAGAACACAATTCCAGTTTCAAATCACATTTGCATTTTAAGTCATGAGGCCACAATTCCAGTATGAGGACACAATTCCTGTTTGGAATCACAACTGATCTTCAAGGCTTGAGCTCACAATTGCAGTCAGAGTTCATGAATCCTGTTTGGTATCACAAATACATTTCAAGTCTCGAGATCACAATTCCAGTCTTAGGCCCCAAATCCTGTCAGGAAACACTACTAAAGTTCAAGGCTCGAAGACACAATTGCAGTCTGAGGACCCAATACCGGTTTGGTATCAAAACCGCAGCTCAAGGCTCGGGGTCACAAATCCAGTCTGAGATCACAATTGCAGTTTGGTATCAGAACTGCAGCTCAAATCTCTAGGTCACAAATGCAGTGTGTGGTCACAAATCCCGTTTGGAATCACATTTGCAGTTCAAGGGTTGAGATCACAATTCCAGTCTGAGCCCCCAATTCCAGTCTGAGGACCCAATTCCGGTTTGGTATCACAGATGCAGCACAAGGCTCAGGGTCACAATTCCAGTCTGAGGACCCAATTCCGCTTTGGAATCACAACTTAATTTCAAGGTTCGTAGTCACAGTTCCAGTTTGAGGTCCCAATTCCTCCTCCAATTCTGAATCGCAACTGCTCTACATTGCTCGAGGTGACGATTCCAGTCTGAAGACTCAATTCCGGTATGGTATCACAACTGCAGCTCAAGCCTAGTTGTCACATTTCCAGTCTGAGGCCACGATTCCCGTTTGGAATCACAACTGCTATTCCTGTCTCGAGATCACAATTCCAGTCTGAGGCCCCAATTCCTGTTTGGAATCAGTACTGCAGATCATGGCTAGGAGTCACAATTCCAGTCTGAGGCCCCAATTCCCGGTTGGACTCACAACTGCAGTTCAAGGCTCGAGGTCACAATTCCAGTCTGAGGTCACAATTCCCAGTTGGACTCACAACTGCCGGTCAAGCCTCGAGGTCACAATTCCAGTCTGAGGTCACAAGTCCTGTTTGGAATCACAATTGCAGTTCAAGGCTTGAGTTCACAATTCCAGTTTCAAATCACATTTGCATTTTAAGTCATGAGGCCACAATTCCAGTATGAGGACACAATTCCTGTTTGGAATCACAATTGATGTTCAAGCCTCGAGGTCACAATTCCAGTCTGAGGCCACAATACGGCTTTGGAATCACAACTAAAATTCAAGGCTCGAAGTCACAACTGCAGTCTGAGGACGCAATAGCTGTTTGGAATCAGTACTGCAGCTCAAGGCTCCGGGGTCATAGTTCCAGTCTGAGGCCACAATTCCCGTTTGGAATCACAACTGCAATTCAAGGCCCGAGGTCACAATTACAGTTCAGAATCACAACTGCTATTCAAGGCTCGAGGTCACAATTCAAGTCTGAGGCCACAATTCCGGTTTGGAATCATATTAGCAGTTCAAGGCTTGATTTCACAATTCCCGTTTGAAATAACAATTGCATTTCAAGGCTTGAGGTCACAATTCCAGTTTGAAATCACATTTGCATTTTAAGTCTTGAGGCCACAATTCCAGTATGAGGATAGAATTCATGTTGGGAATCACGATTGATGTTCAATGCTCGAGGTCACAATTCCAGTCAGAGTTCATGAATCCTGTTTGGAATCACAATTGCATTTCAACTCTCAAGATCACAATTCCAGTCTTAGGCCCCAAATCCTGTCAGGAAACACTACTAAAGTTCAAGGCTCGAAGACACGATTCTAGTCTGATGACCCTATACTGGTTTGGTATCAAAACCGCAGCTCAAGGCTCGGGGTCACAATTCCAGTCTGAGGCCACAATTCCCGTTTGGAATCACAATGCAGTTCAAGGATCGAGGTCACAATTACAGTTTGGATTCACATGGAATGAAATCACAATTCCAGTCTTAGGTCAATATTCCTGTTTGGAATCACAACTGCTATTCCTGTCTCGAGATCACAATTCCAGTCTGAGGACCCAATTCCGGTTTGGTATCACAAATGCAGCACAAGGCTCAGGGTCACAATTCAAGTCTGAGGCCACAATTCTGCTTTGGAATCACAACTTAATTTCAAGGTTGGAAGTCACAGTTCCAGTCTGAGGTCCCAATTCCGGCTCTGAATCGTAACTGTTCTACATTGCTCGAGGTGATGATTCCAGTCTGAAGACTCAATTCCGGTATGGTATCATGACTGCAGCTCCAAGCCTAGTTGTCACATTTCCAGTCTGAGGCCACGATTCCCGTTTGGAATCACAACTGCTATTCCTGTCTCGAGATCACAATTCCAGTCTGAGGCCCCAATTCCTGTTTGGAATCAGTACTGCAGATCATGGCTAGGAGTCACAATTCCAGTCTGAGGCCCCAATTCCCGGTTGGACTCACAACTGCAGTTCAAGGCTCGAGGTCACAATTCCAGTCTGTGGTCACAATTCCAGTTTGGAATCACAACTGGAGTTCAAGGCTCGAGGTCACAATTACAGTTTGGAATCACAAGAGCAGTTCATGGAATGAGGTCACAATTACTCTCTGAGGTCATAGTTTCTGTTTGGAATCACAATTGCAGTTCAAAGCTCGAGGTCTCAATTCCAGTCTGAGCCCCCAATTCTGTGTTGGAATCACAACGGATGTTCATGTCTCGAGATCACGATTCCAGTCTGAGGACCCAATTCCGGTTTGGTATCACAAGTGCAGCTCAAGGCTCAGGGTCACAATTCCAGTCTGAGGCCACAATTCCCGTTTGGAATCACAACTGCAGTTCAAGGATTGAGGTCACAATTACAGTTTGGATTCACAATAGCAGTTCATGGAATGAAATCACAATTCCAGTCTTAGGTCAATATTCCTGTTTGGAATCACAACTGATGTTCATGTCTCGAGATCACGATTCCAGTCTGAGGACCCAATTCCGGTTTGGTATCACAGATGCAGCACAAGGCTCAGGGTCACAATTCCAGTCTGAGGACCCAATTCCGCTTTGGAATCACAACTTAATTTCAAGGTTCGTAGTCACAGTTCCAGTTTGAGGTCCCAATTCCGGCTCTGAATCGCAACTGCTCTACATTGCTCGAGGTGACGATTCCAGTCTGAAGACTCAATTCCGGTATGGTATCACAACTGCAGCTCAAGCCTAGTTGTCACATTTCCAGTCTGAGGCCACGATTCCCGTTTGGAATCACAATTGCTATTCCTGTCTCGAGATCACAATTCCAGTCTGAGGCCCCAATTCCTGTTTGGAATCAGTACTGCAGATCATGGCTAGGAGTCACAATTCCAGTCTGAGGCCCCAATTCCCGGTTGGACTCACAACTGCAGTTCAAGGCTCGAGGTCACAATTCCAGTCTGAGGTCACAATTCCCAGTTGGACTCACAACTGCCGGTCAAGCCTCGAGGTCACAATTCCAGTCTGAGGTCACAAGTCCTGTTTGGAATCACAACTGGAGTTCAAGGCTCGAGGTCACAATTACAGTTTGGAATCACAATAGCAGTTCATAGAATGAGGTCACAATTACTCTCTGAGGTCAAAGTTTCTGTTTGGAATCACAATTGCAGTTCAAAGTTCGAGGTCTCAATTCCAGTCTGCCGTCACAATTCCGGTTTGGAATCAGAAGTGCTGTTCAAGTCTCGGGGTCACCATTCCAGTCTGAGGCCACAATTCCCGTTTGGAATCACAACTGCAGCTCATGTCTCGAGGTCACGATTCCAGTCTTAGGTCACAATTCCAGTTTGGAATCACAATTGCAGTACAAGCCTGGAGAACACAATTCCTGTCTGAGGTCCCAATATCGGTTTGGTATCACAACTGCAGCTCAAATCTCTAGGTCACAAATTCAGTGTGTGGTCACAAATCCCGTTTGGAATCACATTTGCAGTTCTAGGGTGAATATCACAATTTCAGTCTGAGCCCCCAATTCCGTTTTGTAATCACAACTGCTGTTCATGTCTCGAGGTCACAATTCCAGTCTGAAGACCCAATTCCGGTTTGGTATCACAGATGCAGCACAAGGCTCAGGGTCACAATTCAAGTCTGAGGCCACAATTCCGCTTTGGAATCACAACTTAATTTCAAGGTTTGAAGTCACTGTTCCAGTCTGAGGTCCCAATTCCGGCTCTGAATCGTAACTGCTCTACATTGCTCGAGGTGATGATTCCAGTCTGAAGACTCAATTCCGGTATGGTATCACAACTGCAGCTCAAGCCTAGTTGTCACATTTCCAGTCTGAGGCCACGATTCCCGTTTGGAATCACAACTGCTATTCCTGTCTCGAGATCACAATTCCAGTCTGAGGCCCCAATTCCTATTTGGAATCAGTACTGCAGTTCAAGGCTCGAGCTCACTATTACAGTTTGGAATCACAATAGGAGTTCATGGAATGAGGTCACAATTACTCTCTGAGGTCATAATTTCTGTTTGGAATCACAATTGCAGTTCAAAGCTCGAGGTCTTAATTCCAGTCTGCGGTCACAATTCCGGTTTGGAATCACAATTGCAGTTCAAGGCTTGAGATCACAATGCCAGACTGAGGTCTCAATTCCCGTTTGGAATCACAACTGCTGCTCAATGCTCGGGGTCACAATTCCAGTCTGAGGCCACAATTCCCGTTTGGAATCACAACTGCTATTCAAGGCTTGAGTTTACAATTCCAGTTTGGAATCACAATTGCAGTTCAAGTCTCGAGATCACAATTCCAGTCTGAGGCCCCAATTCCTGTTTGAAATCCAATTGTAGTCCAAGGCTCGAGGTCACAAATCCAGTCTGAGGTCACAATTCTTGTTTGGAATCAAAATTGCAGTTCAAGGCTCAAGATCACAATTGCAGTCTGAGGCCACAATTCCTGTTTGGAATCACAATGGCAGTTCAAGGCTAGAGATCACAATTCCAGTCTGAGGCCACAATTCCCGTTTGGAATCACAATGGCAGTTCAAGGCCCGAGATCACAATTCCAGTCTGAGCCCCCAATTCCGGTTTGATTTCAGAGCTGCAGCTTAAGGTTCAGGGTCACAATTCCAGTCTGAGGTCCCGATATCGGTTTGGTTCCACAACTGCAGCTCAAATCTCTAGGTCACAAATTCAGTGTGTGGTCACTAATCCCGTTTGGAATCACATTTACAATTCAAGGGTCGAGATCACAATTCCAGTCTGAGGCCACAATTCCCGTTTGGAATTACAACTGCTATTCAAGCCTCGAGGTCACAATTCCGGTTTGGAATCACAATTGCATTTCAAGGCTGGAGAACACAATTCCAGTTTCAAATCACATTTGCATTTTAAGTCATGAGGCCACAATTCCAGTATGAGGACACAATTCCCGTTTGGAATCACAACTGATCTTCAAGGCTTGAGCTCACAATTGCAGTCAGAGTTCATGAATCCTGTTTGGTATCACAAATACATTTCAAGTCTCGAGATCACAATTCCAGTCTTAGGCCCCAAATCCTGTCAGGAAACACTACTAAAGTTCAAGGCTCGAAGACACAATTGCAGTCTGAGGACCCAATACCGGTTTGGTATCAAAACCGCAGCTCAAGGCTCGGGGTCACAAATCCAGTCTGAGATCACAATTGCGGTTTGGTATCAGAACTGCAGCTCAAATCTCTAGGTCACAAATGCAGTGTGTGGTCACAAATCCCGTTTGGAATCACATTTGCAGTTCAAGGGTCGAGATCACAATTCCAGTCTGAGCCCCCAATTCCAGTCTGAGGACCCAATTCCGGTTTGGTATCACAGATGCAGCACAAGGCTCAGGGTCACAATTCCAGTCTGAGGACCCAATTCCGCTTTGGAATCACAACTTAATTTCAAGGTTCGTAGTCACAGTTCCAGTTTGAGGTCCCAATTCCTCCTCCAATTCTGAATCGCAACTGCTCTACATTGCTCGAGGTGACGATTCCAGTCTGAAGACTCAATTCCGGTATGGTATCACAACTGCAGCTCAAGCCTAGTTGTCACATTTCCAGTCTGAGGCCACGATTCCCGTTTGGAATCACAACTGCTATTCCTGTCTCGAGATCACAATTCCAGTCTGAGGCCCCAATTCCTGTTTGGAATCAGTACTGCAGTTCAAGGCTCGAGCTCACTATTACAGTTTGGAATCACAATAGGAGTTCATGGAATGAGGTCACAATTCCAGTCTGAGGCCCCAATTCCTGTTTGAAATCCAATTGTAGTTCAAGTCTCGAGGTCACAAATCCAGTCTGCGGTCACAATTCTTGTTTGGAATCAAAATTGCAGTTCAAGGCTCGAGATCACAATTCCAGTCTGAGGCCACAATTCCCGTTTGGAATCACAACTGCTATTCAAGGCTTGAGTTCACAATTCCAATTTGGAATCACAATTGCAGTTCAAGGCTTGAGTTCACAATTCCAGTTTCAAATCACATTTGCATTTTAAGTCATGAGGCCACAATTCCAGTATGAGGACACAATTCCTGTTTGGAATCACAATTGATGTTCAAGCCTCGAGGTCACAATTCCAGTCTGAGGCCACAATACGGCTTTGGAATCACAACTAAAATTCAAGGCTCGAAGTCACAACTGCAGTCTGAGGACGCAATAGCTGTTTGGAATCAGTACTGCAGCTCAAGGCTCCGGGGTCATAGTTCCAGTCTGAGGCCACAATTCCCGTTTGGAATCACAACTGCAATTCAAGGCCCGAGGTCACAATTACAGTTCGGAATCACAACTGCTATTCAAGGCTCGAGGTCACAATTCAAGTCTGAGGCCACAATTCCGGTTTGGAATCATATTAGCAGTTCAAGGCTTGATTTCACAATTCCCGTTTGAAATAACAATTGCATTTCAAGGCTTGAGGTCACAATTCCAGTTTGAAATCACATTTGCATTTTAAGTCTTGAGGCCACAATTCCAGTATGAGGATAGAATTCCTGTTTGGAATCACAACTGATCTTCAAGGCTTGAGCTCACAATTGCAGTCAGAGTTCATGAATCCTGTTTGGTATCACAAATACATTTCAAGTCTCGAGATCACAATTCCAGTCTTAGGCCCCAAATCCTGTCAGGAAACACTACTAAAGTTCAAGGCTCGAAGACACAATTGCAGTCTGAGGACCCAATACCGGTTTGGTATCAAAACCGCAGCTCAAGGCTCGGGGTCACAAATCCAGTCTGAGATCACAATTGCGGTTTGGTATCAGAACTGCAGCTCAAATCTCTAGGTCACAAATGCAGTGTGTGGTCACAAATCCCGTTTGGAATCACATTTGCAGTTCAAGGGTCGAGATCACAATTCCAGTCTGAGCCCCCAATTCCAGTCTGAGGACCCAATTCCGGTTTGGTATCACAGATGCAGCACAAGGCTCAGGGTCACAATTCCAGTCTGAGGACCCAATTCCGCTTTGGAATCACAACTTAATTTCAAGGTTCGTAGTCACAGTTCCAGTTTGAGGTCCCAATTCCTCCTCCAATTCTGAATCGCAACTGCTCTACATTGCTCGAGGTGACGATTCCAGTCTGAAGACTCAATTCCGGTATGGTATCACAACTGCAGCTCAAGCCTAGTTGTCACATTTCCAGTCTGAGGCCACGATTCCCGTTTGGAATCACAATTGCTATTCCTGTCTCGAGATCACAATTCCAGTCTGAGGCCCCAATTCCTGTTTGGAATCAGTACTGCAGATCATGGCTAGGAGTCACAATTCCAGTCTGAGGCCCCAATTCCCAGTTGGACTCACAACTGCAGTTCAAGGCTCGAGGTCACAATTCCAGTCTGAGGTCACAATTCCCAGTTGGACTCACAACTGCCGGTCAAGCCTCGAGGTCACAATTCCAGTCTGAGGTCACAAGTCCTGTTTGGAATCACAACTGGAGTTCAAGGCTCGAGGTCACAATTACAGTTTGGAATCACAATAGCAGTTCATAGAATGAGGTCACAATTACTCTCTGAGGTCAAAGTTTCTGTTTGGAATCACAATTGCAGTTCAAAGTTCGAGGTCTCAATTCCAGTCTGCCGTCACAATTCCGGTTTGGAATCAGAAGTGCTGTTCAAGTCTCAGGGTCACCATTCCAGTCTGAGGCCACAATTCCCGTTTGGAATCACAACTGCAGCTCATGTCTCGAGGTCACGATTCCAGTCTTAGGTCACAATTCCAGTTTGGAATCACAATTGCAGTACAAGCCTGGAGAACACAATTCCTGTCTGAGGTCCCAATATCGGTTTGGTATCACAACTGCAGCTCAAATCTCTAGGTCACAAATTCAGTGTGTGGTCACAAATCCCGTTTGGAATCACATTTGCAGTTCTAGGGTGAATATCACAATTTCAGTCTGAGCCCCCAATTCCGTTTTGTAATCACAACTGCTGTTCATGTCTCGAGGTCACAATTCCAGTCTGAAGACCCAATTCCGGTTTGGTATCACAGATGCAGCACAAGGCTCAGGGTCACAATTCAAGTCTGAGGCCACAATTCCGCTTTGGAATCACAACTTAATTTCAAGGTTTGAAGTCACTGTTCCAGTCTGAGGTCCCAATTCCGGCTCTGAATCGTAACTGCTCTACATTGCTCGAGGTGATGATTCCAGTCTGAAGACTCAATTCCGGTATGGTATCACAACTGCAGCTCAAGCCTAGTTGTCACATTTCCAGTCTGAGGCCACGATTCCCGTTTGGAATCACAACTGCTATTCCTGTCTCGAGATCACAATTCCAGTCTGAGGCCCCAGTTCCTATTTGGAATCAGTACTGCAGTTCAAGGCTCGAGCTCACTATTACAGTTTGGAATCACAATAGGAGTTCATGGAATGAGGTCACAATTACTCTCTGAGGTCATAATTTCTGTTTGGAATCACAATTGCAGTTCAAAGCTCGAGGTCTTAATTCCAGTCTGCGGTCACAATTCCGGTTTGGAATCACAATTGCAGTTCAAGGCTTGAGATCACAATGCCAGACTGAGGTCTCAATTCCCGTTTGGAATCACAACTGCTGCTCAATGCTCGGGGTCACAATTCCAGTCTGAGGCCACAATTCCCGTTTGGAATCACAACTGCTATTCAAGGCTTGAGTTTACAATTCCAGTTTGGAATCACAATTGCAGTTCAAGTCTCGAGATCACAATTCCAGTCTGAGGCCCCAATTCCTGTTTGAAATCCAATTGTAGTCCAAGGCTCGAGGTCACAAATCCAGTCTGAGGTCACAATTCTTGTTTGGAATCAAAATTGCAGTTCAAGGCTCAAGATCACAATTGCAGTCTGAGGTCACAATTCTTGTTTGGAATCACAATGGCAGTTCAAGGCTAGAGATCACAATTCCAGTCTGAGGCCACAATTCCCGTTTGGAATCACAATGGCAGTTCAAGGCCCGAGATCACAATTCCAGTCTGAGCCCCCAATTCCGGTTTGATTTCAGAGCTGCAGCTTAAGGTTCAGGGTCACAATTCCAGTCTGAGGTCCCGATATCGGTTTGGTTCCACAACTGCAGCTCAAATCTCTAGGTCACAAATTCAGTGTGTGGTCACTAATCCCGTTTGGAATCACATTTACAATTCAAGGGTCGAGATCACAATTCCAGTCTGAGGCCACAATTCCCGTTTGGAATTACAACTGCTATTCAAGCCTCGAGGTCACAATTCCGGTTTGGAATCACAATTGCATTTCAAGGCTGGAGAACACAATTCCAGTTTCAAATCACATTTGCATTTTAAGTCATGAGGCCACAATTCCAGTATGAGGACACAATTCCCGTTTGGAATCACAACTGATCTTCAAGGCTTGAGCTCACAATTGCAGTCAGAGTTCATGAATCCTGTTTGGTATCACAAATACATTTCAAGTCTCGAGATCACAATTCCAGTCTTAGGCCCCAAATCCTGTCAGGAAACACTACTAAAGTTCAAGGCTCGAAGACACAATTGCAGTCTGAGGACCCAATACCGGTTTGGTATCAAAACCGCAGCTCAAGGCTCGGGGTCACAAATCCAGTCTGAGATCACAATTGCGGTTTGGTATCAGAACTGCAGCTCAAATCTCTAGGTCACAAATGCAGTGTGTGGTCACAAATCCCGTTTGGAATCACATTTGCAGTTCAAGGGTCGAGATCACAATTCCAGTCTGAGCCCCCAATTCCAGTCTGAGGACCCAATTCCGGTTTGGTATCACAGATGCAGCACAAGGCTCAGGGTCACAATTCCAGTCTGAGGACCCAATTCCGCTTTGGAATCACAACTTAATTTCAAGGTTCGTAGTCACAGTTCCAGTTTGAGGTCCCAATTCCTCCTCCAATTCTGAATCGCAACTGCTCTACATTGCTCGAGGTGACGATTCCAGTCTGAAGACTCAATTCCGGTATGGTATCACAACTGCAGCTCAAGCCTAGTTGTCACATTTCCAGTCTGAGGCCACGATTCCCGTTTGGAATCACAACTGCTATTCCTGTCTCGAGATCACAATTCCAGTCTGAGGCCCCAATTCCTGTTTGGAATCAGTACTGCAGATCATGGCTAGGAGTCACAATTCCAGTCTGAGGCCCCAATTCCCGGTTGGACTCACAACTGCAGTTCAAGGCTCGAGGTCACAATTCCAGTCTGAGGTCACAATTCCCAGTTGGACTCACAACTGCCGGTCAAGCCTCGAGGTCACAATTCCAGTCTGAGGTCACAAGTCCTGTTTGGAATCACAATTGCAGTTCAAGGCTTGAGTTCACAATTCCAGTTTCAAATCACATTTGCATTTTAAGTCATGAGGCCACAATTCCAGTATGAGGACACAATTCCTGTTTGGAATCACAATTGATGTTCAAGCCTCGAGGTCACAATTCCAGTCTGAGGCCACAATACGGCTTTGGAATCACAACTAAAATTCAAGGCTCGAAGTCACAACTGCAGTCTGAGGACGCAATAGCTGTTTGGAATCAGTACTGCAGCTCAAGGCTCCGGGGTCATAGTTCCAGTCTGAGGCCACAATTCCCGTTTGGAATCACAACTGCAATTCAAGGCCCGAGGTCACAATTACAGTTCAGAATCACAACTGCTATTCAAGGCTCGAGGTCACAATTCAAGTCTGAGGCCACAATTCCGGTTTGGAATCATATTAGCAGTTCAAGGCTTGATTTCACAATTCCCGTTTGAAATAACAATTGCATTTCAAGGCTTGAGGTCACAATTCCAGTTTGAAATCACATTTGCATTTTAAGTCTTGAGGCCACAATTCCAGTATGAGGATAGAATTCATGTTGGGAATCACGATTGATGTTCAATGCTCGAGGTCACAATTCCAGTCAGAGTTCATGAATCCTGTTTGGAATCACAATTGCATTTCAACTCTCAAGATCACAATTCCAGTCTTAGGCCCCAAATCCTGTCAGGAAACACTACTAAAGTTCAAGACTCGAAGACACAATTGCAGTCTGCGGACCCAATACCGGTTTGGTATCAAAACCGCAGCTCAAGGCTCGGGGTCACAATTCCAGTCTGAGGCCACAATTCCCGTTTGGAATCACAATGCAGTTCAAGGATCGAGGTCACAATTACAGTTTGGATTCACAATAGCAGTTCATGGAATGAAATCACAATTCCAGTCTTAGGTCAATATTCCTGTTTGGAATCACAACTGCTATTCCTGTCTCGAGATCACAATTCCAGTCTGAGGACCCAATTCCGGTTTGGTATCACAAATGCAGCACAAGGCTCAGGGTCACAATTCAAGTCTGAGGCCACAATTCTGCTTTGGAATCACAACTTAATTTCAAGGTTGGAAGTCACAGTTCCAGTCTGAGGTCCCAATTCCGGCTCTGAATCGTAACTGTTCTACATTGCTCGAGGTGATGATTCCAGTCTGAAGACTCAATTCCGGTATGGTATCATGACTGCAGCTCCAAGCCTAGTTGTCACATTTCCAGTCTGAGGCCACGATTCCCGTTTGGAATCACAACTGCTATTCCTGTCTCGAGATCACAATTCCAGTCTGAGGCCCCAATTCCTGTTTGGAATCAGTACTGCAGATCATGGCTAGGAGTCACAATTCCAGTCTGAGGCCCCAATTCCCGGTTGGACTCACAACTGCAGTTCAAGGCTCGAGGTCACAATTCCAGTCTGTGGTCACAATTCCAGTTTGGAATCACAACTGGAGTTCAAGGCTCGAGGTCACAATTACAGTTTGGAATCACAAGAGCAGTTCATGGAATGAGGTCACAATTACTCTCTGAGGTCATAGTTTCTGTTTGGAATCACAATTGCAGTTCAAAGCTCGAGGTCTCAATTCCAGTCTGAGCCCCCAATTCTGTGTTGGAATCACAACGGATGTTCATGTCTCGAGATCACGATTCCAGTCTGAGGACCCAATTCCGGTTTGGTATCACAAGTGCAGCTCAAGGCTCAGGGTCACAATTCCAGTCTGAGGCCACAATTCCCGTTTGGAATCACAACTGCAGTTCAAGGATTGAGGTCACAATTACAGTTTGGATTCACAATAGCAGTTCATGGAATGAAATCACAATTCCAGTCTTAGGTCAATATTCCTGTTTGGAATCACAACTGATGTTCATGTCTCGAGATCACGATTCCAGTCTGAGGACCCAATTCCGGTTTGGTATCACAGATGCAGCACAAGGCTCAGGGTCACAATTCCAGTCTGAGGACCCAATTCCGCTTTGGAATCACAACTTAATTTCAAGGTTCGTAGTCACAGTTCCAGTTTGAGGTCCCAATTCCGGCTCTGAATCGCAACTGCTCTACATTGCTCGAGGTGACGATTCCAGTCTGAAGACTCAATTCCGGTATGGTATCACAACTGCAGCTCAAGCCTAGTTGTCACATTTCCAGTCTGAGGCCACGATTCCCGTTTGGAATCACAATTGCTATTCCTGTCTCGAGATCACAATTCCAGTCTGAGGCCCCAATTCCTGTTTGGAATCAGTACTGCAGATCATGGCTAGGAGTCACAATTCCAGTCTGAGGCCCCAATTCCCGGTTGGACTCACAACTGCAGTTCAAGGCTCGAGGTCACAATTCCAGTCTGAGGTCACAATTCCCAGTTGGACTCACAACTGCCGGTCAAGCCTCGAGGTCACAATTCCAGTCTGAGGTCACAAGTCCTGTTTGGAATCACAACTGGAGTTCAAGGCTCGAGGTCACAATTACAGTTTGGAATCACAATAGCAGTTCATAGAATGAGGTCACAATTACTCTCTGAGGTCAAAGTTTCTGTTTGGAATCACAATTGCAGTTCAAAGTTCGAGGTCTCAATTCCAGTCTGCCGTCACAATTCCGGTTTGGAATCAGAAGTGCTGTTCAAGTCTCGGGGTCACCATTCCAGTCTGAGGCCACAATTCCCGTTTGGAATCACAACTGCAGCTCATGTCTCGAGGTCACGATTCCAGTCTTAGGTCACAATTCCAGTTTGGAATCACAATTGCAGTACAAGCCTGGAGAACACAATTCCTGTCTGAGGTCCCAATATCGGTTTGGTATCACAACTGCAGCTCAAATCTCTAGGTCACAAATTCAGTGTGTGGTCACAAATCCCGTTTGGAATCACATTTGCAGTTCTAGGGTGAATATCACAATTTCAGTCTGAGCCCCCAATTCCGTTTTGTAATCACAACTGCTGTTCATGTCTCGAGGTCACAATTCCAGTCTGAAGACCCAATTCCGGTTTGGTATCACAGATGCAGCACAAGGCTCAGGGTCACAATTCAAGTCTGAGGCCACAATTCCGCTTTGGAATCACAACTTAATTTCAAGGTTTGAAGTCACTGTTCCAGTCTGAGGTCCCAATTCCGGCTCTGAATCGTAACTGCTCTACATTGCTCGAGGTGATGATTCCAGTCTGAAGACTCAATTCCGGTATGGTATCACAACTGCAGCTCAAGCCTAGTTGTCACATTTCCAGTCTGAGGCCACGATTCCCGTTTGGAATCACAACTGCTATTCCTGTCTCGAGATCACAATTCCAGTCTGAGGCCCCAATTCCTATTTGGAATCAGTACTGCAGTTCAAGGCTCGAGCTCACTATTACAGTTTGGAATCACAATAGGAGTTCATGGAATGAGGTCACAATTACTCTCTGAGGTCATAATTTCTGTTTGGAATCACAATTGCAGTTCAAAGCTCGAGGTCTTAATTCCAGTCTGCGGTCACAATTCCGGTTTGGAATCACAATTGCGGTTCAAGGCTTGAGATCACAATGCCAGACTGAGGTCTCAATTCCCGTTTGGAATCACAACTGCTGCTCAATGCTCGGGGTCACAATTCCAGTCTGAGGCCACAATTCCCGTTTGGAATCACAACTGCTATTCAAGGCTTGAGTTTACAATTCCAGTTTGGAATCACAATTGCAGTTCAAGTCTCGAGATCACAATTCCAGTCTGAGGCCCCAATTCCTGTTTGAAATCCAATTGTAGTCCAAGGCTCGAGGTCACAAATCCAGTCTGAGGTCACAATTCTTGTTTGGAATCAAAATTGCAGTTCAAGGCTCAAGATCACAATTGCAGTCTGAGGCCACAATTCCTGTTTGGAATCACAATGGCAGTTCAAGGCTAGAGATCACAATTCCAGTCTGAGGCCACAATTCCCGTTTGGAATCACAATGGCAGTTCAAGGCCCGAGATCACAATTCCAGTCTGAGCCCCCAATTCCGGTTTGATTTCAGAGCTGCAGCTTAAGGTTCAGGGTCACAATTCCAGTCTGAGGTCCCGATATCGGTTTGGTTCCACAACTGCAGCTCAAATCTCTAGGTCACAAATTCAGTGTGTGGTCACTAATCCCGTTTGGAATCACATTTACAATTCAAGGGTCGAGATCACAATTCCAGTCTGAGGCCACAATTCCCGTTTGGAATTACAACTGCTATTCAAGCCTCGAGGTCACAATTCCGGTTTGGAATCACAATTGCATTTCAAGGCTGGAGAACACAATTCCAGTTTCAAATCACATTTGCATTTTAAGTCATGAGGCCACAATTCCAGTATGAGGACACAATTCCTGTTTGGAATCACAACTGATCTTCAAGGCTTGAGCTCACAATTGCAGTCAGAGTTCATGAATCCTGTTTGGTATCACAAATACATTTCAAGTCTCGAGATCACAATTCCAGTCTTAGGCCCCAAATCCTGTCAGGAAACACTACTAAAGTTCAAGGCTCGAAGACACAATTGCAGTCTGAGGACCCAATACCGGTTTGGTATCAAAACCGCAGCTCAAGGCTCGGGGTCACAAATCCAGTCTGAGATCACAATTGCGGTTTGGTATCAGAACTGCAGCTCAAATCTCTAGGTCACAAATGCAGTGTGTGGTCACAAATCCCGTTTGGAATCACATTTGCAGTTCAAGGGTCGAGATCACAATTCCAGTCTGAGCCCCCAATTCCAGTCTGAGGACCCAATTCCGGTTTGGTATCACAGATGCAGCACAAGGCTCAGGGTCACAATTCCAGTCTGAGGACCCAATTCCGCTTTGGAATCACAACTTAATTTCAAGGTTCGTAGTCACAGTTCCAGTTTGAGGTCCCAATTCCTCCTCCAATTCTGAATCGCAACTGCTCTACATTGCTCGAGGTGACGATTCCAGTCTGAAGACTCAATTCCGGTATGGTATCACAACTGCAGCTCAAGCCTAGTTGTCACATTTCCAGTCTGAGGCCACGATTCCCGTTTGGAATCACAACTGCTATTCCTGTCTCGAGATCACAATTCCAGTCTGAGGCCCCAATTCCTGTTTGGAATCAGTACTGCAGTTCAAGGCTCGAGCTCACTATTACAGTTTGGAATCACAATAGGAGTTCATGGAATGAGGTCACAATTCCAGTCTGAGGCCCCAATTCCTGTTTGAAATCCAATTGTAGTTCAAGTCTCGAGGTCACAAATCCAGTCTGCGGTCACAATTCTTGTTTGGAATCAAAATTGCAGTTCAAGGCTCGAGATCACAATTCCAGTCTGAGGCCACAATTCCCGTTTGGAATCACAACTGCTATTCAAGGCTTGAGTTCACAATTCCAATTTGGAATCACAATTGCAGTTCAAGGCTTGAGTTCACAATTCCAGTTTCAAATCACATTTGCATTTTAAGTCATGAGGCCACAATTCCAGTATGAGGACACAATTCCTGTTTGGAATCACAATTGATGTTCAAGCCTCGAGGTCACAATTCCAGTCTGAGGCCACAATACGGCTTTGGAATCACAACTAAAATTCAAGGCTCGAAGTCACAACTGCAGTCTGAGGACGCAATAGCTGTTTGGAATCAGTACTGCAGCTCAAGGCTCCGGGGTCATAGTTCCAGTCTGAGGCCACAATTCCCGTTTGGAATCACAACTGCAATTCAAGGCCCGAGGTCACAATTACAGTTCGGAATCACAACTGCTATTCAAGGCTCGAGGTCACAATTCAAGTCTGAGGCCACAATTCCGGTTTGGAATCATATTAGCAGTTCAAGGCTTGATTTCACAATTCCCGTTTGAAATAACAATTGCATTTCAAGGCTTGAGGTCACAATTCCAGTTTGAAATCACATTTGCATTTTAAGTCTTGAGGCCACAATTCCAGTATGAGGATAGAATTCCTGTTTGGAATCACAACTGATCTTCAAGGCTTGAGCTCACAATTGCAGTCAGAGTTCATGAATCCTGTTTGGTATCACAAATACATTTCAAGTCTCGAGATCACAATTCCAGTCTTAGGCCCCAAATCCTGTCAGGAAACACTACTAAAGTTCAAGGCTCGAAGACACAATTGCAGTCTGAGGACCCAATACCGGTTTGGTATCAAAACCGCAGCTCAAGGCTCGGGGTCACAAATCCAGTCTGAGATCACAATTGCGGTTTGGTATCAGAACTGCAGCTCAAATCTCTAGGTCACAAATGCAGTGTGTGGTCACAAATCCCGTTTGGAATCACATTTGCAGTTCAAGGGTCGAGATCACAATTCCAGTCTGAGCCCCCAATTCCAGTCTGAGGACCCAATTCCGGTTTGGTATCACAGATGCAGCACAAGGCTCAGGGTCACAATTCCAGTCTGAGGACCCAATTCCGCTTTGGAATCACAACTTAATTTCAAGGTTCGTAGTCACAGTTCCAGTTTGAGGTCCCAATTCCTCCTCCAATTCTGAATCGCAACTGCTCTACATTGCTCGAGGTGACGATTCCAGTCTGAAGACTCAATTCCGGTATGGTATCACAACTGCAGCTCAAGCCTAGTTGTCACATTTCCAGTCTGAGGCCACGATTCCCGTTTGGAATCACAACTGCTATTCCTGTCTCGAGATCACAATTCCAGTCTGAGGCCCCAATTCCTGTTTGGAATCAGTACTGCAGATCATGGCTAGGAGTCACAATTCCAGTCTGAGGCCCCAATTCCCGGTTGGACTCACAACTGCAGTTCAAGGCTCGAGGTCACAATTCCAGTCTGAGGTCACAATTCCCAGTTGGACTCACAACTGCCGGTCAAGCCTCGAGGTCACAATTCCAGTCTGAGGTCACAAGTCCTGTTTGGAATCACAACTGGAGTTCAAGGCTCGAGGTCACAATTACAGTTTGGAATCACAATAGCAGTTCATAGAATGAGGTCACAATTACTCTCTGAGGTCAAAGTTTCTGTTTGGAATCACAATTGCAGTTCAAAGTTCGAGGTCTCAATTCCAGTCTGCCGTCACAATTCCGGTTTGGAATCAGAAGTGCTGTTCAAGTCTCAGGGTCACCATTCCAGTCTGAGGCCACAATTCCCGTTTGGAATCACAACTGCAGCTCATGTCTCGAGGTCACGATTCCAGTCTTAGGTCACAATTCCAGTTTGGAATCACAATTGCAGTACAAGCCTGGAGAACACAATTCCTGTCTGAGGTCCCAATATCGGTTTGGTATCACAACTGCAGCTCAAATCTCTAGGTCACAAATTCAGTGTGTGGTCACAAATCCCGTTTGGAATCACATTTGCAGTTCTAGGGTGAATATCACAATTTCAGTCTGAGCCCCCAATTCCGTTTTGTAATCACAACTGCTGTTCATGTCTCGAGGTCACAATTCCAGTCTGAAGACCCAATTCCGGTTTGGTATCACAGATGCAGCACAAGGCTCAGGGTCACAATTCAAGTCTGAGGCCACAATTCCGCTTTGGAATCACAACTTAATTTCAAGGTTTGAAGTCACAGTTCCAGTCTGAGGTCCCAATTCCGGCTCTGAATCGTAACTGCTCTACATTGCTCGAGGTGATGATTCCAGTCTGAAGACTCAATTCCGGTATGGTATCACAACTGCAGCTCAAGCCTAGTTGTCACATTTCCAGTCTGAGGCCACGATTCCCGTTTGGAATCACAACTGCTATTCCTGTCTCGAGATCACAATTCCAGTCTGAGGCCCCAGTTCCTATTTGGAATCAGTACTGCAGTTCAAGGCTCGAGCTCACTATTACAGTTTGGAATCACAATAGGAGTTCATGGAATGAGGTCACAATTACTCTCTGAGGTCATAATTTCTGTTTGGAATCACAATTGCAGTTCAAAGCTCGAGGTCTTAATTCCAGTCTGCGGTCACAATTCCGGTTTGGAATCACAATTGCAGTTCAAGGCTTGAGATCACAATGCCAGACTGAGGTCTCAATTCCCGTTTGGAATCACAACTGCTGCTCAATGCTCGGGGTCACAATTCCAGTCTGAGGCCACAATTCCCGTTTGGAATCACAACTGCTATTCAAGGCTTGAGTTTACAATTCCAGTTTGGAATCACAATTGCAGTTCAAGTCTCGAGATCACAATTCCAGTCTGAGGCCCCAATTCCTGTTTGAAATCCAATTGTAGTCCAAGGCTCGAGGTCACAAATCCAGTCTGAGGTCACAATTCTTGTTTGGAATCACAATGGCAGTTCAAGGCTAGAGATCACAATTCCAGTCTGAGGCCACAATTCCCGTTTGGAATCACAATGGCAGTTCAAGGCCCGAGATCACAATTCCAGTCTGAGCCCCCAATTCCGGTTTGATTTCAGAGCTGCAGCTTAAGGTTCAGGGTCACAATTCCAGTCTGAGGTCCCGATATCGGTTTGGTTCCACAACTGCAGCTCAAATCTCTAGGTCACAAATTCAGTGTGTGGTCACTAATCCCGTTTGGAATCACATTTACAATTCAAGGGTCGAGATCACAATTCCAGTCTGAGGCCACAATTCCCGTTTGGAATTACAACTGCTATTCAAGCCTCGAGGTCACAATTCCGGTTTGGAATCACAATTGCATTTCAAGGCTGGAGAACACAATTCCAGTTTCAAATCACATTTGCATTTTAAGTCATGAGGCCACAATTCCAGTATGAGGACACAATTCCCGTTTGGAATCACAACTGATCTTCAAGGCTTGAGCTCACAATTGCAGTCAGAGTTCATGAATCCTGTTTGGTATCACAAATACATTTCAAGTCTCGAGATCACAATTCCAGTCTTAGGCCCCAAATCCTGTCAGGAAACACTACTAAAGTTCAAGGCTCGAAGACACAATTGCAGTCTGAGGACCCAATACCGGTTTGGTATCAAAACCGCAGCTCAAGGCTCGGGGTCACAAATCCAGTCTGAGATCACAATTGCGGTTTGGTATCAGAACTGCAGCTCAAATCTCTAGGTCACAAATGCAGTGTGTGGTCACAAATCCCGTTTGGAATCACATTTGCAGTTCAAGGGTCGAGATCACAATTCCAGTCTGAGCCCCCAATTCCAGTCTGAGGACCCAATTCCGGTTTGGTATCACAGATGCAGCACAAGGCTCAGGGTCACAATTCCAGTCTGAGGACCCAATTCCGCTTTGGAATCACAACTTAATTTCAAGGTTCGTAGTCACAGTTCCAGTTTGAGGTCCCAATTCCTCCTCCAATTCTGAATCGCAACTGCTCTACATTGCTCGAGGTGACGATTCCAGTCTGAAGACTCAATTCCGGTATGGTATCACAACTGCAGCTCAAGCCTAGTTGTCACATTTCCAGTCTGAGGCCACGATTCCCGTTTGGAATCACAACTGCTATTCCTGTCTCGAGATCACAATTCCAGTCTGAGGCCCCAATTCCTGTTTGGAATCAGTACTGCAGATCATGGCTAGGAGTCACAATTCCAGTCTGAGGCCCCAATTCCCGGTTGGACTCACAACTGCAGTTCAAGGCTCGAGGTCACAATTCCAGTCTGAGGTCACAATTCCCAGTTGGACTCACAACTGCCGGTCAAGCCTCGAGGTCACAATTCCAGTCTGAGGTCACAAGTCCTGTTTGGAATCACAACTGGAGTTCAAGGCTCGAGGTCACAATTACAGTTTGGAATCACAATAGCAGTTCATAGAATGAGGTCACAATTACTCTCTGAGGTCAAAGTTTCTGTTTGGAATCACAATTGCAGTACAAGCCTGGAGAACACAATTCCTGTCTGAGGTCCCAATATCGGTTTGGTATCACAACTGCAGCTCAAATCTCTAGGTCACAAATTCAGTGTGTGGTCACAAATCCCGTTTGGAATCACATTTGCAGTTCTAGGGTGAATATCACAATTTCAGTCTGAGCCCCCAATTCCGTTTTGTAATCACAACTGCTGTTCATGTCTCGAGGTCACAATTCCAGTCTGAAGACCCAATTCCGGTTTGGTATCACAGATGCAGCACAAGGCTCAGGGTCACAATTCAAGTCTGAGGCCACAATTCCGCTTTGGAATCACAACTTAATTTCAAGGTTTGAAGTCACAGTTCCAGTCTGAGGTCCCAATTCCGGCTCTGAATCGTAACTGCTCTACATTGCTCGAGGTGATGATTCCAGTCTGAAGACTCAATTCCGGTATGGTATCACAACTGCAGCTCAAGCCTAGTTGTCACATTTCCAGTCTGAGGCCACGATTCCCGTTTGGAATCACAACTGCTATTCCTGTCTCGAGATCACAATTCCAGTCTGAGGCCCCAGTTCCTATTTGGAATCAGTACTGCAGTTCAAGGCTCGAGCTCACTATTACAGTTTGGAATCACAATAGGAGTTCATGGAATGAGGTCACAATTACTCTCTGAGGTCATAATTTCTGTTTGGAATCACAATTGCAGTTCAAAGCTCGAGGTCTTAATTCCAGTCTGCGGTCACAATTCCGGTTTGGAATCACAATTGCAGTTCAAGGCTTGAGATCACAATGCCAGACTGAGGTCTCAATTCCCGTTTGGAATCACAACTGCTGCTCAATGCTCGGGGTCACAATTCCAGTCTGAGGCCACAATTCCCGTTTGGAATCACAACTGCTATTCAAGGCTTGAGTTTACAATTCCAGTTTGGAATCACAATTGCAGTTCAAGTCTCGAGATCACAATTCCAGTCTGAGGCCCCAATTCCTGTTTGAAATCCAATTGTAGTCCAAGGCTCGAGGTCACAAATCCAGTCTGAGGTCACAATTCTTGTTTGGAATCACAATGGCAGTTCAAGGCTAGAGATCACAATTCCAGTCTGAGGCCACAATTCCCGTTTGGAATCACAATGGCAGTTCAAGGCCCGAGATCACAATTCCAGTCTGAGCCCCCAATTCCGGTTTGATTTCAGAGCTGCAGCTTAAGGTTCAGGGTCACAATTCCAGTCTGAGGTCCCGATATCGGTTTGGTTCCACAACTGCAGCTCAAATCTCTAGGTCACAAATTCAGTGTGTGGTCACTAATCCCGTTTGGAATCACATTTACAATTCAAGGGTCGAGATCACAATTCCAGTCTGAGGCCACAATTCCCGTTTGGAATTACAACTGCTATTCAAGCCTCGAGGTCACAATTCCGGTTTGGAATCACAATTGCATTTCAAGGCTGGAGAACACAATTCCAGTTTCAAATCACATTTGCATTTTAAGTCATGAGGCCACAATTCCAGTATGAGGACACAATTCCCGTTTGGAATCACAACTGATCTTCAAGGCTTGAGCTCACAATTGCAGTCAGAGTTCATGAATCCTGTTTGGTATCACAAATACATTTCAAGTCTCGAGATCACAATTCCAGTCTTAGGCCCCAAATCCTGTCAGGAAACACTACTAAAGTTCAAGGCTCGAAGACACAATTGCAGTCTGAGGACCCAATACCGGTTTGGTATCAAAACCGCAGCTCAAGGCTCGGGGTCACAAATCCAGTCTGAGATCACAATTGCGGTTTGGTATCAGAACTGCAGCTCAAATCTCTAGGTCACAAATGCAGTG
Organism: Sturnus vulgaris; assembly: GCF_052056855.1. Classification (NCBI taxonomy): domain Eukaryota; kingdom Metazoa; phylum Chordata; class Aves; order Passeriformes; family Sturnidae; genus Sturnus; species Sturnus vulgaris. The sequence goes on along the minus strand of NW_028276432.1, from coordinate 343,602 downwards.
TGTGGTCACAAATCCCGTTTGGAATCACATTTGCAGTTCAAGGGTCGAGATCACAATTCCAGTCTGAGCCCCCAATTCCAGTCTGAGGACCCAATTCCGGTTTGGTATCACAGATGCAGCACAAGGCTCAGGGTCACAATTCCAGTCTGAGGACCCAATTCCGCTTTGGAATCACAACTTAATTTCAAGGTTCGTAGTCACAGTTCCAGTTTGAGGTCCCAATTCCTCCTCCAATTCTGAATCGCAACTGCTCTACATTGCTCGAGGTGACGATTCCAGTCTGAAGACTCAATTCCGGTATGGTATCACAACTGCAGCTCAAGCCTAGTTGTCACATTTCCAGTCTGAGGCCACGATTCCCGTTTGGAATCACAACTGCTATTCCTGTCTCGAGATCACAATTCCAGTCTGAGGCCCCAATTCCTGTTTGGAATCAGTACTGCAGATCATGGCTAGGAGTCACAATTCCAGTCTGAGGCCCCAATTCCCGGTTGGACTCACAACTGCAGTTCAAGGCTCGAGGTCACAATTCCAGTCTGAGGTCACAATTCCCAGTTGGACTCACAACTGCCGGTCAAGCCTCGAGGTCACAATTCCAGTCTGAGGTCACAAGTCCTGTTTGGAATCACAACTGGAGTTCAAGGCTCGAGGTCACAATTACAGTTTGGAATCACAATAGCAGTTCATAGAATGAGGTCACAATTACTCTCTGAGGTCAAAGTTTCTGTTTGGAATCACAATTGCAGTTCAAAGTTCGAGGTCTCAATTCCAGTCTGCCGTCACAATTCCGGTTTGGAATCAGAAGTGCTGTTCAAGTCTCGGGGTCACCATTCCAGTCTGAGGCCACAATTCCCGTTTGGAATCACAACTGCAGCTCATGTCTCGAGGTCACGATTCCAGTCTTAGGTCACAATTCCAGTTTGGAATCACAATTGCAGTACAAGCCTGGAGAACACAATTCCTGTCTGAGGTCCCAATATCGGTTTGGTATCACAACTGCAGCTCAAATCTCTAGGTCACAAATTCAGTGTGTGGTCACAAATCCCGTTTGGAATCACATTTGCAGTTCTAGGGTGAATATCACAATTTCAGTCTGAGTCCCCAATTCCGTTTTGTAATCACAACTGCTGTTCATGTCTCGAGGTCACAATTCCAGTCTGAAGACCCAATTCCGGTTTGGTATCACAGATGCAGCACAAGGCTCAGGGTCACAATTCAAGTCTGAGGCCACAATTCCGCTTTGGAATCACAACTTAATTTCAAGGTTTGAAGTCACAGTTCCAGTCTGAGGTCCCAATTCCGGCTCTGAATCGTAACTGCTCTACATTGCTCGAGGTGATGATTCCAGTCTGAAGACTCAATTCCGGTATGGTATCACAACTGCAGCTCAAGCCTAGTTGTCACATTTCCAGTCTGAGGCCACGATTCCCGTTTGGAATCACAACTGCTATTCCTGTCTCGAGATCACAATTCCAGTCTGAGGCCCCAATTCCTATTTGGAATCAGTACTGCAGTTCAAGGCTCGAGCTCACTATTACAGTTTGGAATCACAATAGGAGTTCATGGAATGAGGTCACAATTACTCTCTGAGGTCATAATTTCTGTTTGGAATCACAATTGCAG